>NW_004443946.1:25590164-25702485 GCF_000243295.1 Trichechus manatus latirostris | reverse complement strand
GGCCATACTCTTGGGGTTTCTTCAGTCTCTGTCAGGCCAGTAAGTCTGGTCTTTTTTTTGTGTGTGTGAGTTAGAATTTTGTTCTGCGTTTTTCTCCAGCTCTGTCTGGGACCCTCTGTTGTGATCCCTGTCAGAGCAGTCAGTGGTGGTAGCTGGGCACCATCTAGTTGTATTGGACTCAGTCTGGTGGAGGCTGTAGAGTAGTGGTACATTAGTCCTTTGGACTTACCTTAACCTTGTGTCTTTGGTTTTCTTCATTCTCCCTTGCTCCCGAAGGGGTGAGACCAGTGGAGTATCTTAGATGGCTGCTCACAGGCTTTTAAGACCGCAAACACTACTCACCAAGGTAGAATGTAGAACATTTTCTTTATAAACTGTGTTATGCCAATTGAGCTAGATGTTCCCGGAGACCATGGTCCCCACAGCCGTCCGCCCAGCAATTTGGTCTCTCAGGGAGTTTGGATATGTCTATGGAGCTTCCATGACCTTTCCTTGTACAAGTTGTGCTGGCTTCCCCAGTACTGTGTACTATCTTACCCTTCACCAAAGTTACCACTTATTTGTTATCTATTTAGTATTTCTTCCCCCACCTCTCCCATCCCTCATAACCATAAAAGATTGTTTCTTTTTGCGTGTAAACATTTCATGAGTTTTTATAGTAGTGGTCTCATACAATATTTGTTCTTTTGTGATTGACTTATTTCACTCAGCATAATGTCCTCCAGTTTCATCCATGAAAATCAACCATATTTTTATTGAGTGCCTACTGTGTGCTCAGAGTGTCTGCTTTGTGCTCAGCGTTCCTGGGTGGTGCAAACAGTTAATGAGCTTGGCTACTCACTGAAACATTGGAGGTTCGAATACACCCAGAGGCACCTTGGAAGAAAGGACTGGCAATCTACTTCTGAAAAAATGAGCCATTGAAAACCCTACAGAGCACAGTTCTACTCTGACACACATGGGGTTGCCCTGAGCTGGAATTGACTTGACTGCAACTGGTATATTTTTTTACTATGTGCTTAGTGGTATATGGGATTTCCTTTAGCTTTATTTAATCCTGAGGACTTTTCTGGGATTTTAAAATGGAGACCAGAAGACTCAGAATGGTACAGTGAAACCTGTGAGAGCCGGAACTCGGTAAGACTGCTTTGTCTTTCTGGGTCTCACAAATTTTCCGCCTTTGATAGGGTGCAGTCTTACTACTTTTCTATGGCTCTCTACTAGTAGAAAATATTTGAGTTTTCCTTCTCTGACAAGTATCTGCTTTACGCAGGTTCTGGCTTTTGAAGGTTTTATTGTATTATGGTTTAACCCCAAATTTAGACCTGCTGAGAGTCTGCGGCTCATCCTACCAAGTTTTGGAGGTGACTTTTGGTACTGTTTTTATACATCTTGATTTAAGAGAATGCCTTTTGTGTACTGTCATAGTATCAATACCTAGATAAATAAGAACTCTTCCTATGACTCAGCCACGAACAATGCAGATAACTCTACTTGACAATGAAGCAAAAATGCTGTCTTGGGCATCATGCAAAGAGCCTCATATGGGCAGAGACAGAAATCTTTCTCTGACATGGGTCATTGTAACTTTTTCATGTCCTCTTACTACCTTTCCTCCTTCCAGATCATTCTGTGTTGGGCTATTCGGAGGGGCCTGGTCCTGCATCAGCAGGAAGGTGAAGACCCAAGGTAGAGAGACAGGCCACCAGAGTCAAGTTTGAGTTCAGATCTTGCTCTGCTAGGCATCCCTCAACAGAAAAGCCAGAGAAAATGCTGACTGTGCACAAAGTACAGGCTGCAGGAGCAGACTTGTACCAAAATGCTCATCAAACTCAGAAAGGTGGTCCTGCACCAGCACCTACTCTTGCTCAGGCCCAGGGTGTCACCCTTCAGTGTGGAGGGTGCACACGGTGCCCTCCGGCTCCTCCTACTCATTTCCTTTCTGGGCAGCCATCCCAGTATAACAGATACTTATACATATTCTGTCCTCATTTTATCTAATTACACACACATATCTCTGGGGGATGGGAAACAGGTTCGCATCATTCAGTTTTAGGTCAGCTCTGCACAGGGTGGCTGGGATGAGCATTGGTCGACAGAGTTCTAGGAAATTCAGAAAGTTCCCATAGTTCTCTGGTACGAAGCACATCAGGAGGCATTGTTCGCCATTCCAGGGGCTGGTGATCCCAGCTGGTTTTGTGAGAAGGGAGTGGAGCTTCATATGGGTTGGTGAGTCTGAATTTAGGAACCTTTCTGAGACCTAGTTAGCTCTTGCTATCCTCAGAGCAATGTTGTCATTGTTGTTAGGTGCTGTCGAGTTTGTTCCGGCTCACAGAAACCCTATAGGACAGAGTAGAAATGCCCCATAGTGTTTCCAAGGAGTGGTGGTGGATTTGAACTGCTGAACTTTTGGTTAGCAGCCGAACTCTTAACCAATGTGCCACCAGGGCTCCACAGAGCAATGGAACTCTTGGTTTATTATTTTGTAATCTGCCAAACTCAGAGGATCCAATAATACCAATTCCTCTTCTGGTGATCCTTTGTTCTTACCTTGTACTGGGCTGGAATGTGTTCAGGTTCCTAAGAAATACAGCCCCCAAAACTCCAGTCAAGGGAACAGTCTTTATTATTGCCCTGGGAGTTGCTCTGAGTTCCTGTCTCCCTTGCTACCCAGATGAACTGGTATAGACCCTGTAAAAGCTTTGAAGCATCTCAACCTTTCTCCAAGACCCGCAGCTGGCAGCCTTGGGCAGCCCAACCTCCTGACATCTCCCCTTGGAGCTCTTACTGTAGCTTTTCAAATCTCCATGAAGGAAAAGCCCATTTGTTATCCTTGATTTTTCTCTTGCTTTCTAGTTATCTCATTTCTTTATTTTTTTTTGCCAGTTGCCATCCAGTTGACTCTGACTTATGGCAGCCCTGTGTGTTTTGGCGTACAACTGCATTCCACAGGATTTTCAATGGCTATGATCTTTCAGAAGTAGATCGCTAGGCCTTTCTTCCACGGTGCCTCTGGGTGGGTTCGAACTACCAACCTTTCAGTTAGTAGCTGAGTGTTATCTCATTTCTTGACTCAAACCTAAGCTTCCCCCAAGACTCTCTGAGCCCCGGACAGAAGAATAATCTACTTAATTCTCCATATCAAGGTTTCTGCCTCTAACCTAGGTTTCCCTCTGGCCCTTGTCCCCTGAATCCATTCCTCCTTTACATCTTTCTCCTTTCCCTGTGGGTCACACCTTAATCAATAAGCACTGACAGGGGCACAAAAGGAAGGGAAGCGCATGCCAGCTTCATCCTCACGGAGGGCACGCTCAGTCTTGTGATAGTGGGGGTGGGGAGAGGGAAGAAGAAAAAAAGACAAAGCTTGCACACAGCGAATGGTGTGTCTGTGAGAGAGAAAACAGTGTCCAGGAAGTTACATGGTGGAATAACTGCACTAAATGAGTGGTCTAGACCACGAGGCTTCTGTGAAATCAGGAAGAAGAGAGTCCCATGACCTTGAGCAAAGTCCTAATGCTCTGTACCTCAGTTTCCTTATCTGTAAAGTGGGAATGATAACAGTTTCTGCTTTATAGAGTTGTTGGGAGGGTTAATAAGTTAATATATGTAAAGAGCTTGAAAAATCCTGTGGTTGGGATGCTGGAAAAGGCAACATGGAGGAGGTGGGGTTTGACCTGAGTTTTAGAAGGAAGGTGGGATCTGTAAGGCTGAGAGGAATGGTGGAGGGTGAAGCTGGGGCACTTCACACACAAAAGCAAGTGAACAAAGATGTGGAAAGGATATGAGTAATTCCTTAGAGAATCTCCTTCCTGTCTTGGGGAAGGAAGGCCAGGGTAAGATGAGAAGGAAGGAGTGGAGAACAGCATATAGATCTGGTGGGTGGGTGGGAGAGACGGGGCGTCCGTGAATAGAGAGTAGGGATTGGAAATACGGGTGGGCCAGGCTGGTCTGGGTGGAGCTCCAGTCTGGCTGTGGGTTTCCGGAAGTAGTGGAACATCTGTGGAGGCCAAAAGAGAGGCTCTGGGGGGAGATTGGGGAAGGGGTGTCATCCTGTGTCCTCCAGCAAGGAGGGTTGTCCACTTTGATAAGGTGTTTAACTGAATTCTAGTCCTTGGTTCCCTTTGTCATGTGTCCTGGCTCCTTTCAGGGCACCTCCCAAGGGGGCTGGGGGTGAGGAGGATGCACCTTGGGGCCTGCACTGGGGTAAGGCATCAATCCTGCAAGACACAGGACAGCCCTGTCCAGACGCATGGGTGGATTTGCTAAGTAGGACAGGATTGGGGAGCGGAGCCCACTCAAGTGGGGGATCCAAATGTCTTTTTTCCCCCTTTTACACTTTAAGGCACCACCCCATTTCTTTAACAACAACCACCACCACCCATAAACAGTATAATTAAAATACACAAATTCAGTCCAAGAGGAAAACATAAATGTTGAGCCCCGCAGTTCAGTCAAAGCCTGGTGCCCAGCAAGCCGTTCCATGGTTCAAATGATGGAGAGCAAGGCCGCAGGTCTCTAAGAGATGCCTTTCCTCCTGGGCATTGAGGTGGTTTATTCCCACCCAGGCACACAGGCACCCCCATCTCCCATTCACTGTCCACCTACATACTGCCCACTCCCCCTTGCAGGAGGGCCCAGGGTCCAGGGAGCGAGCCCTTAGGGAGAGCTTGGGCATCACAGCCAGTCCACACAGTGCCCCCAGTTCTTGCCCTCTGTGTAAGCTCAAAGTCTCCATTCCAGGGGAGTAGTTGCTATGGGACCTGTAGCTTGGGTGCAGGCTCTGGAACCAGAGAGTCTGAGTTCAAATCCAAGCCCCATGACCTGGAGCACAGTTCTAATGTTCTGTGCCTCAGTTTCCTTATCTGTAAAGTGGCAGCGGTAATAGTTTCTGCCTTATAGAGTTGTTGAGAGAGTTAAGAAGTTAATATGTATAAAGTGCTTGGAAAAGTTGGCACATATTACCTCTTAATAGATATTTGTGGTGACCCTGTTTTTCCATGTGTAAAATGGGAAGACATCGAGTTTTTTTTTTTCCCTCTCACATTGGCATCTTAAGAAAAATGAGATAATGAGTAGGAGAAACTCTGATCTTCTTAGAAGAGAAGAGGTGCTAGAAATCAATGGCATTATTACTTATTGTTAGCAACAACAATAATATTTTATATATAATATTTTATAATACCATTTTACCCTTAGACCAAATGTGCTAGAAGAGACTCTGAGAAAGATTTATCTATAGGACATTTTGCCAGAAGCCCAGATTATTGCAGACTGCTTATTTGGTACTGATATTGAGTCCTTCTGAGAAAGAACAAGAGTGCCACAGATAGCCCCATTTCGCAGATGTGGAACCACAACACACAGAGGTGAGCTGATGCCATGATGTCATTGAACTCCTAGCTAGGCTTCTGTCTGCTGCTTCCTCCTCCAAGGGAGAGGAGAATGTTTCCTGCCTGCATGAGCTCTGCCCTGTCCACAGCTAGAAAAGGCCTTGAAAGTCCATTAGATCCCAGGGAGTGAGGGTTGAGAGTTGGTCTGTGTGCTTGTCTCCCACATTGGCCCCATGAACATTTGTCAGGGTGGCAGCCAAGGGGCCAGGCACCTTGAGCAACTGCAGCCATCCTATACTGGCTGGCGTGTGTGGACGAGTTCCCAGCACCCGCTTTGGGTAGGCAGGGATCTGTGCTTGACAAGCTGGCATTCCAAACTCCAGATCTTCAAAACACCAGACCCCTATGTTATTTTTAACTGTCCAAAGTTTTTTTCCACGTGGTGTAATTGATGAGACTCAATAGCCTACTTGAAGAACCTAAAGTTGAGCTTGTTTTGCATCCCTTGAATGGGCATGTGTCTGATAACCAAGCAGAAAAACGCCCCATTTTCTGAATTGAGTGGTCTAAATCTTCCCGCCAGCCCTACCCCCCACTTATCTCTAGGGAGAAAAGGCAAGCCCAGAGATAACCTGAGCAGAACTGCTTGCCTGTTTCTGTGGCTCCAGATAGAGAGGGGGAGATCATTTTTGCCTGTGACCTTCTCCTCCCTGTCTCTCTCTCAAGGCCTGATAGTGAGGGACAAAGCTACATTTTCAGAGAGATAACAGGAAGGGCAGTGAAGAGGTTGGCGCTCCCTGTCTTCTGGCTTCTTTTTCAGTCCCTGCACTCCACAAGAGGTAAGCCACATTCCCACAAGCCTCTGGGGACAGTCCTGGAGAGATGTGCTTATTTCAGAGAGCACAAGATCTTGTGGTGTCCAGTGACCACCATCTTTGTGCCAATTGAGAAGATTCTCAGTTGCCTGTGTCCAGGAGAAAGCATGACGTCTCATGCTGGCCTGAAGTGTGTAAATAGATATATAGGATCTATTCTAATGCTGGTTGTGATTTCACCACTATTCTAACAAACATGTATGTTTTACACACTTTCCTCCAAAGACTACAAGCTCCAAGAGGGCAAAATCCATGTTAGTCCTACTTTTGGGCTGTATCCCCGGCTCCTAACAAAATACAGTGCCTGGCACATAGTTGGTGCTAATAAATATTTCTTGAATTGAATCCAAATACGCTTTTAAAAATAAAATTTAAAAAGCTTTATGGTACGTACACACACAGGTTTAGGTCTTTGTGCCTTTGGAGCAGTTTGCATCCAGGTCCCAACAAGACCCACTGGATGAATGCCCATAGGCAGGTTAGATGGCAGGCTACTGGCTGACAGGTTGTGGAGGCTGACGAATCCCAAGATTGGCAGGTAAGCTGCTAGCTCAAGTCCCAAGAACCAGATGTCAGATGATGACAAGCTGGATGCAGGATCCAGAGCAAGATCCTTGCTAGAACATCCATTTCTATACTGGATGCAGGTCACACCCCTAAGGAAACTCCCTTTTGACTGATTGCCTGCTCATAGTAGGTCTCATCATGGAGTTGATGACATCATTACATAACTGCCAAATTACATAACTACATGACTGCCAAACTACATCATAACTGCCAAACCCCTGAGAATCATGGCCCAGCCAAGTTAACACACAATGTTAACCATCACACATGTGTAGTTTCTTTTAAAAAAATCCAATACCTTTTTGGGGACTTAAAAGATCCATCTGGTAAGTGGATATTCAGTACATGAAAGGGTGGAATCAGGTAGGTTTATTATTATTATTCCAGCTTTTTATTATGGAAGATATTAAACCTATACAAAAGTAGACAGAATAGTATATAAAGAACTCCCATGTAACCATCACCCAACTTCAAGAGTTATTGGGAGGGGACATCTTTTCAATTGTTCAGACTTTTCCCTGTGATGCTCTCATTTTTATGTTCATTGAATGAAATACCTGATAGGACAATGGGCACAAAGAACAGATAAGCTTTCAAAGTATTATCCCTACCAGCTCCTGACCAGAGAGGGAGAAAGTTCTTTTGACTCAATCTGTCCCTGAACAATTTGGCTTATAGGCAGAGCTAGTGCTTGGAATTATAGGAAATAACACTTAGAGACCATTGGTGGTCTCCCTCACTGTCTAGACAGCACAACAGAGGTCTGACAAGGTCTGGGGATGGTCCTCAGGCCCCACACTGCTAATGAGAAGCAGAGCCAGTCCTAGGATCCCAGTTCCTCCCCGGAGTGCAGTCCTGTCTCCTTTACACACTACAGAGGGTCTCTTGGCATTTTTTGCTCTAGTGTTTTCCGGCATGAAGCTATGGCAGACAGGATGTCCGTGAAATGCTGTCCGGGGCTCCTGTGGTGGAAACACCAGGCATTACAGGATTTGGCCACCTCAGCCTTTGCTTCCTCCTTGAGAAAAAGACCCTTGGTCTAGCCTGGAGCTCTCATGGCCTGCCTGAAAAAGAGGGCATCCATAGAATGAGTACTGGTGGTGGCAAGATGGGCCACATGTTCAATTTCCCTTAGATTTCCTGCCCCCCAAAATCTAGAAGCTCAAAGGCAGCATATGACAAAATAGTGATTCGGACAATGAGTGCCGTAGAATTTCAGGGAAAGAAGAAATAAATTTCACTGGAGTATTTGAGTCAGCTTCACGGCGGAGACCGGGCTTAAGGGGCCTTGACTGATAGGCAGAGGTTAGGCAGCTGGTGAGAGGGGAGCCCTCCTCTCTGAAGAGGGGCACTCGTCTCTCACTACAGCACATCCACAAGGAATTAGTTAGCTCCTGCTAAGGCAGGGGACATGGGTGGTTCAGTGGTAGAATTCTTGCCTTCCATGTGGGAGATTCAGGTTAGATTCCTGGTTAATGCACCTCAAGCACAGCCACCCCTTGTCTGTCAGTGAAGGCTTGTGTGTTGCTATAATATTGAACAGGTTTCAGTGAAACTTCTAGACTAAGATTTACTAGTAAGAAAGGTCTGGAGATCTACTTCCAAAAATCAGTCAATGAAATGGATCACAGTGATCTGATCTGTCACCGATCATGGGGATGTGCAGTACCAGGAATCATGTTGTTCAGCTGTGCCTGCGGTTGCCGTTAGTCGGAGGCGGACTGGACGCAGCTAATAACAACAACAAAGTAGAAGGCACTGTACTTCAGACTGTGGAGGATACAATTTCTGTTCCTCAGGAACTTTCTGTCTAGTTGAGGGACAAGACATACGTTGAATACTAGGTCAGCTGAGGACTACAAAATAAAACTAAGTTGACTTTAAAGATAAGCCTAAAGAAGAGTGTAAGAGAAACCAAGAGCTAAATCACAAAGCACAACATAGTAACCATATTAATGACCATGTATCCAATGTCTTCTGTGTGTCTGGCTGTATGCTGGATGTTACAATAACAGTCATTATACAGCAGCCTTTTAAAGTAGTAATCATACTCTTTCCAGCTACCATCCCTTGAACGCCTATGCTCTGCTCACCAGCCTGTGCTGTGTGCTTTACACACATTAACTCATTTAATTCTCCTAACAGCCCTATGAAGCAGGTAGTTGTTATGGATTGAATTGTGTCCCCCCCACCCCCCCAAAGAAATGTGTTGAATTCCTGGCCCTCATACCTGTGGATTTGATCCTGTTTGGAAACAGGGCGTTTTGTTACGTTAATGAGGTCATACAAGTGTAGAATGGGCCCTAAACCTATTTATTTACTTTTTTTTCTAATTTTAATTTTTTATTGTACTTTAGATGAAGGTTTACAGAACAAATAGTTTCTCATTAAACAGTTAATACACATATTGTTTTATGACAATGGTTAGCAACCCCACGCCATGTCAACACTGTCCCTTTTCAACCTTGGGTTCCCTATTACCAGCTTTCCTGTCCCCTCTAGCCTTGTAGTCCTTGTCCCTGGACTCTCGTGCTCCATTAGTCTCGTTTTGTTTTATGGTGCTGTCTAATCTTTGGCTGAATGGTGAACCTTGAGAGTGACTTCATTACTGAGCTAAAACGGTGTCCGGGGGCCATACTGTAAACCTATTTACTTATGAGTTATAAAAAGACCAGAATAGATACAGAGACGTGCATGGGGGGAAGGCAGACGCCACGGGAGGATTGCCTGTGAGGGAATTCCAAAGATTGCCTGCAGATACCAGAACCTAGGAGAGAGGCTCACAGAAGGAATTGACATGGTCAAGACCCTGATTTGTACTTTTAGCCTCCAGAACCGTGAGAAAAGAAATTTCTGCTCTTTAAAGCCACCCACTTGTGACATTTCTATTACAGCAGCACTAGGAAACTAAGACAATAGTATTGACTGTTTTATAGAAGAAAAAACTCCAAAGAGTTTAAGCAACTTGCCCAAGATCCCATGGCTAGCAGATGAGCTGAGGCGTGGGTCTGAGTCTGTCCATCCAAACGAGCTTGGGTCCAAAGAGGAACAATGTAAATACCAGCCTGACTGGGTAGTTGGGAGAGAGAAGGCTCGACAGGTAACCAAGGGTCAGGTTATAAACAACCTGTGTGACAAGTTTGGTGCTGATCCCGTAGGTTCTGGGGAGTTATTGAAGGGTGATTAATTTGCAGGATGGCTTGAGGGCTGTGGTAGGAAAGCAGACTGAAGGGGGGAGGGTGGGAAGTAGGGGGTGGTGGGAATGTGGCGGGTCAAACCAAGTAATGAAAACCCTCACAGTCCATCAAACTTAATTAAAATCAAATAAACACTCCGGCAAACCTATCTCATACCAAGCAGGGGTAGAGATTTCAGATCACTACCAGGGCATTAGTACTGGTTTCAGGCTGGCAGCAAGGACATACAGCTTCATCAACATGCAGTATTTGTAAAATGTGCATATGTCCTGTGTTGGTTGGTTCCCTTACACATTTATGAGTTCAGCCCTCAGGTAGGTCCTCTGTGCCTCTTTATAGTCTTCTTTCTCACGCATTTTCATTTCTTCTCTATAGTGGTTGTTCCAAAATTTCCTGTTTACCTGAAAACCCTCTCCATCCCCTCGCTCTCAGCAGATGATTGAACCCCAGACTTGTGAGAACATTGAAGCCAGGAAGCGGAAACTCCCTCATCATTCCTGCCCTCTACCTCACGGGGGCAAAAGGCCTCTGCGGAGGGGTCTTCTCTGCCCTCCCCATTTAATATTGTCCCCACATCACTCTCCTATTACCCTGTTTCATTTCTTCATGGTACATACAACTATCAGAAATTGTTGTTGTTAGCTGCCTTCAAGTCAACCCCCCGACTCGTGGTGTCTCCATTCACAATGGAAGAAAACACTGCCCGGTCTTGTGGCTTCCCTGTGATCAGTTACAGATTGAACTATTGTGATCCACAGGATTTTCATTGGCTGATTTTTGGAATTAGATTGCCAGACCTTTTTTCCTAGTCTGTCTTAGTCTGGAAGCTCCACAGAAACATGTTCAGCATCATAGCAACACGTAAGCCTCCACTGGTGGCTGCTGTGACGTGCGTTGGCCGAGAATCAAACCTGGGTCTCCTGTGTGGAAAGTGAGAATTATACCATTGAGCCATCACTGGTATAATTATATAATTGTTCACTGCTTTTTCGTCTGCCTTCCCTTGGAATGTAAATTCCATGAGAGCACAGACCTTATCTGTCTTGGATGTGGCAGCATCTTAAGTACCTATCACAGAGTAAATGCTTGGGACATAGTAGATACTTGAAAATATAAATGAAAGAGTATATTTCCTTGGTTTCAGCCATCACCCTTGATTCAGTCTTCCTCCCTCCTCCTGAATATCCTACTGTCTACTCCACTCCACTCCTCCTCAAACTTATATTCTAAATGAATTCATCTTCTTCCCATAATGCTGCTTATTCTCCTCAGGGTTCACTATCGCCTATGCAAAAATCTCAAGGTCATCTTTGGCTTCTCTCTCCCCCTCATGTAGTCCCCAAGTCCTGTTGACTTAACCTCTGCAATGTCTCTGGACTCTGTCCCCTTCTCTGTCTGACTCTCATTCAGGCCACATCAGTCAATGCTCACGGGAACACTGGCAGGAGCTTCCTAATTAACTTTGCAGCCTGCAGTCTCTCCCTGTGTTAGGCTATCCCTCCCCACAGGGAGAACTTTGCAAGATTCAATTTCTTTATACCTCCAATGGTTCCTGTTGATTGTAGAATCCATCTATCCATCCATCCATCCATCCATCCATCCATCCATCCATCCATCCATTCATCAGCTATTTACTGAGTGCTAAACTTGTGCAGCACTGTTCTAGGTGGTGGGAGAGAGAGCTGAGAGCATCATCTTTGCTGTCATATGAGTTTTCAATCTTGTAGGTGGAGACAGATAGAAACACACAAAAATCACTCAAGTGTTACAGGTGCTTTTTATTCATTCGCCAAATATTTATTGAGCCTCTACTATATGCCAAGAACTGTAGGTTCTGGGGATACAACAGTCAATAAAACAACATCCCTGCCTTCATGGAACTCACATTCTAGTGGAGGAGACCAACGATGGACAAATGCACAAGTATAAAAGTTATGGGGAAAAATAGAATGAGGTAAGAGCATGTGGGTGTGGGTTTGCCCTCTTGTAGAGGTGCTCAGGGAAGGCTTCACAGAGGAGGTGATGACTGAGCAGAGACCTGAAGGATGGGAGGGAGGGGCACTGCAGATATGTGGGGAAAAGCATTCCAAGCAGAGAGAATAGCCAACACTGTCTACCAAGGTCCTGGGCTGGGGGTGTGCTCTCGGGAGAGTGTACAGGGCATGGCAGGGTACAAAGGTGGGGGAGGAATCAGTTTTATCTGGAGGGGCCAGTGGGTACTTCTCAGAGGAGGATGCCAAAGTCCCTAACCTAGCATTCACAATGATCCTCCCATTCGATCACCTCTTGTGGACTATGAACTTGAACCATGTTGGACCATGGACTTCCCACCTCCAGACCTTTGCTTCTTTGACATTCTCTGCCAGGACTTCCTCCCTTGACTCCATGTCCTGCCTGATGAACTCTCCCAGTTCCTATTCACCCTTCAAGGCCTGAGCCTTCCCCAGGCAGATCCAACTGCGTGCTCCGTGGGTCCCATATGCTTTGTTCATGCTAGTGGAGCACTTAGCACAGTGACTTATGGTGAGCTGGGTCTGTGCCATTTATGTCCACCTGCCAGAGCAGGAACTATGTTCTAGATTCTCTCAGTCTCCAGCACTCTGCACTGAGTGGGGCACACAGTAGGTGGGTCAGTGCGTATGGGTCTCTTAAAAAAGCAAATCCCATTGGAAACCAACTCATTTTCTTACCAGACTACCCTGTATAGACACATGTGCACATACACATGACCTTTTGCTACACATCAGTTGCTTTTAAAAAAGAAATTTAAGAGTCCTGTAATTCCCAATGAAAGCATCAAGGTCATGAAATTAATTTGTCACTCTGGTGCCAGCTTCGCTCTGCTGACTCATGGCCTGAGAAGGGGTTTTAAACATGTGTTTCTCATCTACGTGCCAATCCTTCTTCCCTTTCTCAGTAATCTTCTCTTCCCCTCAGACTTGTGGGTGGTAACGGCCTTCAGGTCTGGTGTCACCTGCACCTCCTCCTGTGTCCATCGAGCAGGTGTTTCTCAGCTTTGGGCCTGGGAGGAGGAGTGGTAGTCCCTGGCTTAGGCAGGGTGAGAGTGAGTAAAAATAAAATGAAATTTCCTTCCCACTCAAAATTCATTAGAGTTATCTGTTTGACTGAGAAAGACTGAAGGATTTTTATCTTTTATGTTTTTGCTATGAACAGAATCATGTCTTTAAGGGAATTCTGGGTCTTGTCCTCTCTGATGGGGAGATAAGAATATTTCTAGGTGTCCTGGGATTAATTTATTAATTCGAAAAATATCTGTTGAGCAGCCTAGCATTGTTCTGGGTTCAGGATACAAAGCAGTAAACAAAATGGGCAAAATCTCTGTCTCTGCGGACCTTACATTCTAGTGGGGACAGACAGGCAGTAACCTAAGGAATATGTTAGATGGTGATCAGTCTATGGAGGTGACTAAACCAGGGAAGTAAGACAGGGTACATGGTATGCTAAGCTTGAGATGCTGATTAGACATCCAGGTGTAGATGTCCAACATGCGTTCGTGTTGTTGGGTCTGCCCTTGCTTGGACCTCCAGCCAGGGAAGAAATGAAGGACATCATCCAGTGGGTCTCACTGGGATCTGGATGCAAACTGGTTGCTCCAAAGGCACAAAGACCTAAGTCTGTGTGTATACATACCATAAAGCTTTTTAAATTTTATTTTTAAAAGCATATTTGGATTCAATTTAAGAAATACTTATTAGCACCAACTATGTGGCAGGCATTGTATTGTGCTAGGTGCTGGGGATACAGCCCAAGAGTAGGACTAAAATGGATTTTGCCCTCTTAGAGCTTGTAGTCTTTAGAGGAAAGTGTGTAAAACATACATTTTTGTTAGAATAGTGGTAAAACCACAACTAACGTTAGAATAGACCCTATATGTTTTTTTTTTCACTTTTAAAACTTTTATTGTGGTAAAATACATAGAAAAAAAAATTTCCCATTTTAACTATTTTTAATTGTATAGCTCACTGACATTAATTATATTCACCATGTTACAACTATCACCACTATCCATCTCCAAAAGTCTTCCATCACCCCAAACAGAAACTCAGTACCCCTCAAGCAACAACCTCCCATTCTTCCTCCCTCCAGCCCCTGGCAACTACCAATAAACTCTTATCTGTATGCATTTGCCTATTCTAGATACTTCATATAAGTGAGATCATATAATATTTATCCTTTGCTATCTGGAGAATAGACCCTATACCTGGATAAATAAATGAAAACCTTTACCCATGACACTCTATTTCCATTATTGTGATACAGCAAGAAAGTTTGAAAACATTTGTGGTTTTTTCAAATAGAGTTACTATTATTATTCGGTGATTTGGAAGTCCTTGTGTACCGAATGCAGGCATTACTAGTGATTCATCAAATAATGCTAACCATTTTCCCATGATCAAGCATTCACACTGGTCATTGGTTATATTGTAAAGGTCATATAAGTCATCCCAAGCAGGGAGTTTTGTTTTTCAAAACTGCTAGAATCATGTATGCTAGTAAAAGCTTACCTAGTTCATCCTCAAAAGTAGGTAAGAAACTTTTGCTAATGTGGCAGCAAAAGTTATAAATAACTTTGATATGAATCTGGCCCCCAGTGGGCCTGGAGTGGTGAGGCCTGGGTGCTCCTTCCTCTGCCACCATTTACTTTTGTGGTGATCTTACATTGTTTCGGTCTTTATGTTCCTTGAAATGGGGAACTGGACTGGGGTGGGTGGTTGGGTAGTATTCTGTCTCTTGGCATCAGTTCATGTCTTTCAGGTTGAAATACCTCATTTTGGGCAAGATCCTTGGTGATTTAGGGATGTTTTGGAGAATATATCCCTGACACTACATCTTGGAGGACTGGGGAGATTAAATTTATAGTATCTCCATCTATGCATGAAAACTCTGTGAAGGCCACAATTTTGTCGTCTTCACTACTGGATCCCCAACCCTTGGCACAAAGAAGGGATCAACAAGTATTTGTTGAAGGGAAAAGAGAAACGTGCCCTCCGTACCCCACCTTAGTCAAGCTATTTTGTGTCTAGAGCAAATACAGCCGGACAGTGGCTGACTTTGAACAGAGTTGTGTGGGTGTATTGCTCAGGCCTGTACCCTCTTTCCCCTATGCAAGGGTAAGGTCATTTAGCAAGGCCTGGACACCAGAATGTGCCAACAGACTTGATGTTGATGTGTAATTCTAGAAGGCTTGGAGGAGATGGTGTGGGGGTAGGGGAAGGCCACGGAGAACCAATTTAGTTAAACTGTGATAGTAAAAAAAAAAAAGAGTAAGCCAAGAGTGGCAAAAAAGCTGAGGTAGAAAGGCTGCCAGCTGAGGGCTTAGCTTTTTTTTTTGGAAATACTGTTTTCCTGTTGGCCTTGAAAGGAGTTTCTTCTTTTTAACTGAATATCATGGAAAATTTCATATATATAAAATATAATAAATCCTCATATACCCATTACGCAGCTTCAATGATTAAGAACTCCTAGCTAGTCTTGTTTCACCTGTAGTCTACCCCTACCTTCCCACCAAAAAACCAAAACCAAACCCACTGCCATGGAGTCAATTCTGACTCATAGCAACCCTGTAGGACAGAGTAGAACTGTCCCATAGGGTTTCCAAGGCTGTAAATCTTTTTTTCTTTTTTTTTTAATTGTTGTGCTTTAAATGAAAGTTTACAATTCAAGTTAGTCTCTCATACAAAAATCTATACGCACATTGTTATGCGACCCTAGTTGCTCTCCCTGTACCGTGATATCACACTCTTCCTTTCCACTCGGGATTTCCCATGTCCATTCAACCAGCTCCTGACCCTCTCTGCCCTCCCATCTCGCCTCTGGACAGGAGCTGCCCATTTAGTCTCATGTATCTACTTGAGCCAAGAAGCACACTCCTCACGAGTATCATTTTATGTTTCATAGTCCAGTCTAATCTTTGTCTGAAGAGCTGGACTCGGGAATGGTTTCAGTTGTGGGCTAACAGAGTGTCTGGGGGTCATGTTTTCCGGGGTCCTCCAGTCTCAGTAAACCGTTAAGTCTGATCTTTTTACAAGAATTTGAGTTCTGCACCCCCACTTTTCTCCCACTGAGAGTCCATCAGGGACTCTTTGTTGTGTTCCCTGTCAGGGCCGTCATTGGTGGTACCAAGGCTGTAAATCTTTATGGAAGCAGATGGCCACATCTTTCTCCCAAGGAGTGGCTGGTGGGTTCGAACTGCTGACCTTCCGGTTAGCGGCCAAGCGCTTTAACCACTATATCACCATGGCTCCTTACTCTCCCACACCAGGGATTATCTTCAAGTAAATCCCAGACATCATTTTATCTGTAACTATATATCTGCAAAAGGTAAGTATTCTTTAAAAAAAAAAAATCATAATCTCATCTAAATTTGCAATAATTTCTTAATACAAAATATCCAGTTAGGGTTGAAATGTGTACATGTATGCATATATATAGAGGGTCAGCGAAAAAGAGGAAGCCCCTCAATGAGATAGATTGACACAGTGGCTGCAACAATGGGCTCAAACATAGCAATGATTGTGAGGGTGGTGCAGAACCAGGCAGTGTTTTGTTCCGTTGTACGTGGGGGAGCTATGAGTCAGAACCAACCTGATGGCACTTAACAACATGCATATATATGTGCGTGTGCATATATATACGTATATATATGTATGTATGTGTGTATATATTAGGAATCTCTACTAACTGAAAAGTTGGTGCTTTGAACCCACCCAGAGGCACCTCGGAAGAAAGGCCTGGCAATCTGCTTCTGAAAGTCCATAGCCATGAAAACCCTATGGAACACAATCCTACTCTATAACACATGGTCTCCATGAGTCAGAATCAACTGAAAGACAACTTTTTTTTTAATACATGTATTATTAATATTATTTTTAAAATTACTATAGTTTTTTATAAAAATAATGCATATTTGCTATTAAAAATTCAAGTAACACACAAAAAAGTACAAAGATGAGTACAAAAATATTACTCCAAATCTATTAGATGAACATCATTCAGACATCTCTCCATGCATATGTTCATGTAGAAGAACAAAAAGCAGATGAGTATAAAAGCTGTCAGAAATGCTTTTTATATTAAAAAGCAATCACTGGGTAGTATTTTAGAGCTGAAAGAGCACCTATGGCTTCTTTTGCTTTTGAATCAGACAGAATTAGACTGTAAACAAAGAGGTCCCTGGGTGGTACAAATGGTTTGTGCTCAACTACTAACCTAAAGATTGGTGGTTTGAACCCACCCAGAGGTACTTCAGAAGAAAGGCCTGGCAATCTGTTTCTGTAAAGATTACAGCCAAGAAAACCCTATGGAGCACAGTTCTTCTTTGTAACACATGGGGTCATCATAAATTGGAATTGACTAGATAGCAATGGGTTTAGACTGTAAACTTCTTGAGGGCAGGGCCATGCCTTAGTTATGTTTATGCACACCCTTCTTCGCCTTACCCATCACAATATCTGACAGTCAGGTGGCCAATGTTGTGGTTGAACTGAAGGGGGCCTTAAGAGATCACTCAGTCATCTGTGGAATCGGAGGCCCACAGGGTTGAACTCACTTGCCCAAGGTCTCCCAGCTAGTAGGGCAGACCTGGGCCTGAGCCAGCTCTCCCGAGGCTTTCTGAAGCCCATTGGATTCAGCTGTGTTGCAAAGTAGTGAAGGGCTGGACTTTGGAGTCAGACACTCCTGGGCTTGATTCTGCTCTGAATCATTTTCTATGACTAGTAGCTGGACACCTTCTCTTACCTGCACATTCTACCTACCTCAAAGGGCTGTTGTGAGGAGTAAATGAGATAATGCATAAAAAGCTCATTGCTACAGTTCCTAGCATGTGTTGTTGCTGGGTGCCGTTGAGTCCATTCTGACTCATAGTGACCCCACGTGACAGTAGAACTGCCCCACAGGGTTTTCTCAGCTGTAATGTTTACGGAAGCAGATAGCCAGGTCTATCTCCCTAGGAGCCACTGGGTGGGTTTGAACTGCCAACCTTTCAGTTAGCAGCCAAACACTTAACCGTTGAGCCACCACAGCTCGTTTGCTAGCACGTTCCAGGTGCCAAATAAATGTTCACTGTAGCTGCTGTTATTTGTAGTGGTAATAGCAGCGGCAGCAGCAGTACATTTTTCTAATGTATTTTCTCATTCTGTTGGAATTCAGAGAAATGTCCGTGGATCTCAAAGAAAACTCAACCCCCAGTCAGGTTCCTGGTTGCGCATGGGCCCGGTTTGTAACTCTGACTTTTGCTTTCTTCCATTGGGAAGAAAAGATTATTTTATGAGAATCTCTTTTCCTGTATTGCGTCAGTTTCTGGTTGATTGTTTACGCTTGGTGGTCAAGGTTCCTGTGTCTTCCCTCTATACATAGTTTAGTGGTACTGCCTTAACAAGCGCTTGGCAAATAGTTATTCTATGCTCTTCAAACAGAAACCCTGGGCAAAGGGCTGGGTGCAAGGTGTCTGGTCCTCCCAGTTGCCCCTTCAGCCTGCTGACTCAGCGGCTCTTCCAGGCTCTTCCTCCAGGCCCTGGGTCTGTCAGGTCACTAATAGAATCTGCGGAAAGCATATTAACTTGTGAAAAAGGCTAACAAATCACCCCAGCTGTTGGTGTCTACCCTGGCAGAGGAGGCACTTCCCCACCTACTCATAAGTCCTCACCCCATATTTTAAACCTCTCCTTGGGAGCCCCACTTTCTCTGACATGGCTACTGAGCAGCAGAGAAGCTGCCCTGGAATCTCCCCCAACCCCCTAGCAGAACTGAGGCCTGTACATGTGAAAAGGCCATCTGTGCGGCCTGCTGCACCCTCCTGTGTGGGAGGCCTGAGAACTAGCCCCATGTATTATTCACACTTTTGAGTTTGGATTGGCTTAACCATTTGCTCCAAGTCAGGGTTGAGGGAAGGAGGGCAGGAAACAGCCATGCTCCTAAGTCTGGGCAAAGTCTCTTCTTCCCTGGTCAAGTGTGTGCTCTTTTCAAAGTATTGTCTTCTGTGGCGGTATCCATGCCCTGCACAGGTTTGTCCAGACCCCTGCATTGCTGGAATGCAGTTTTCCTCTCTAGACCTGTGCAGGGCTTACCAGAACCAAAACCAAGCCATTGTCATCTAGTTGATTCCAACTCATAGTGACCCTGCAGAACAGAGTAGAACTGCCATAGGGTTTCTAAGGAGCAGCTGGTAGATTTGAACTGCTTACCTTTTGGCCAGTAGCCGAACTCTTAACCACTGCGCCACCAGGGCTCCGTGCAGAGCTTGGTGTCTTCACAAAGTAGGCTGGGAAATAGCTTGTTTCCACAAGTGCCAGGCCTTTAGTGCAATCTTCCTCTTTTTCTCTCCCCTTACGCTTTCTCTCCTCATGGATCCCTGAGTAAATTGGGAGTATCGTGGAAGAAGAAAGAAAGATGTTCTTCTTCTGCTTCAGAGAAGAGTCTGAGGGAAGGATGTTGCCAGGTTAGAGAACCCCCCAGTAGAATCCTGTGGTACTGAGGAAGAGGAGACTTTGAGTAAAGGAACGGGGGTGGGGCGGTGTCTTAGTCATCTAGTGCTGCTGCAACAGAAATACCACAAGTGGATGGCTTTAACAAGGAGAAGTTTATTTCCTTACAGTAAAGTAGGCTAAAAGTCCAAATTCAGGGCGCCAGCTCCAGGGAAAGGCTTTCCCTCTCTCTCGGCCTTCTCATCAGTGTTCCCCTGGACTAGGAGCTTCTCAGCGCAGGGACCCTGGTCCAAAGGATGTGCTCTGCTCCTGGCACTGCTTTCTTGATGGTATGAGGTCCCCCAATTCTCTGCTTGCTTCCCTTTCCTTTTATCTCTTGAGAGATAAAAGGTGGTGCAGGCCACACCCCAGGGAAACTCGATTTACATTGAATGTGACCTGGGTGAAGGTGGTGTTACAATCCTACCCTAATCCACTTTAACATAAAATTACAATCACAAAATGGAGGCCAACCACACAATTCTGGGAATCATGGCCCAGCCAAATCGATACACACATTTTTTGGGGGACAAAATTCAAACCATGACAGGCGGTGATTGATAATGTGTCTGAGGTGGAAGGAACCATAGACATCACCCATCTCATTCTGTACATGAAGAAAGTCTAGAGGAGCTGTGCCTTGCCTGAAGCCATCTCATGAGATGAGCTCCATGAAGATACAAAGCACAGGCCAGGCCATGTTATTAAAAAAAAAAAAAAAAAAAAAAGCAAAACAGTTGCCAACACGTGGTAGAACTGTGCTCCGTACGGTTTTTAATAGCTGTGATCACTGAGTCTTTCTTCCAGGCCTTTCTTCTGAGGCACCTGTGGGTAGATTCAAACTGCCAACCTTTTGGATAGTAGTCAAGCACTTAACTGTTTGTGTCAACCAGGAACTCCCCAGGCCATGTTTGTTTAAAAAACAAACAAACAAACCAGTTGCCATCGAATGGATTCCAACTCATGGTGACCCCATGTGTTGCAGAGCAGAAGTGAACCCCACAGGGTTTTCAAGGCTGTGAGCTTTCTGAAGCAGATCACCAGGCATTTCTTCCAAGGTGCCTCTGGTGGGTTTGAACCACCAGGCTTTCAGTTACTAGCTGAGTGCTTGACCACAGGCCATAGTAGACACTCATTAAATACTTTCTTTTCTTTCAATTCACCCAGTTCTTTATCAGTGGTTGATGTAGATTCTAGAACCTAAGTTTCCTGACACTCTCACTGCCCAAGAATAGAAATTATATCTGTCAGCAGGTATCGTGATCTGGGGCGCCTGTTGATCACTCATGACTTAAGCCATTAAACACCTCTCAAGTATGAGGTCCCAACTAACAGCACACACCGAGGTGTTTACCCTGATGCAGTCCCCTCTCCTGGCCTGATGACCTAGGGTTGTACATGTTTCCTTTGGACCAAATTGTATATGACAGTTATATATTGGCTTAGTAGAACGCTTTACCTTCCCACCTGCCTCTTGGCCATTGGGACTCTGAGGTGGGCTTAGTTAAAAGGCTCCCTGTAAAGCTGAGCTTTATGGAAGCAGGGTGAGCCCAAGGAGACAGCTCCAGGCTGCCATGGAGCAGTCCCAAGGTCTGTGTCTTCCACCACATGGCTGAGCCTTCCAGACACAACCCAGAGAAGTCCTCACAGACCAATGCTTCTTCCACTCTGTGCTTCAGTTGCTTTTTCTGTAAAATGGGGCTAGTAATAATGGTCTATTATCTCACCAGGGGTAAAGATGAGATGGCACATGTGAAATCTCTTTGAAAAGGAGGCAAAAGGTGGGCTCAGTTCCTAGTTCCCTTTGTTGGTATTGATTTTTTTTTTGTCATGACAAATAAACTATGTGAGATTTTATTTCATTCATCTCGTAGATAAAAAGCTAGAGGGGTCAGTGTAGATTATCCTTGCTTAATAAACGGGAACAACTGTCACTGGATGAGTCAGTAATGGAACTAGCAGAAGCTGGGCCCTGGGCCCCCCAGTTTGGTCTCCTGCCCCTCCTGCCTGTTACTTTTTTCATATTCCATATCAAACTCTCAATCCTTCTTTCAAGTCCTATGTCATCTGGGCTCTGATCATCCCAGGACCGCGCAATTCTCATGAATATTAAAGGTGAGGGTTTTCTTAGCCTATTTCCCTCTGTTTCTAAATCAGTCTTGGAAAGGGGAGGGCAAAAGTGGAAGCGGAAGGACACCTGTGCCACAAAAGGAATGCATTCCGCTTTGTTGCAAATTCAGGCTCCCTCTGGTGCCTTTAAGGATGGTGATGAGTGAAGTGTGAGCAGTAACTGATTAGCTGTGGAACTTCTGTGACTTCTGTGGTTTTGATTTCAGGGTCAGGCAGAAATTGACAATTTGATCCGGCTGTCTAGCTCTGCCAAATACCAGGAGTTCAAGAGGCCCAGAATGTACATTTTCATTCATTTCAGATCCCAAGCCCCTGATTTGCTGATACCAGCCCTATTTAGCTGTGTTCATGGGAAAAAACAGATGTAAGTGAAAATTTTATAAACGAATTGGATTTTCCTATCAGACGACATCACTTCAACCTTGTTTTTACCTCATTTCTAACTGCTGTGCAACTGGTAGGGGCCCTCTGAGGTTAGGTCTATATTTTCACTCTTCCAAGGGAAATATCCTCTAAATAAACACTTACATGGTCTAAGACGTTGGTGTCACTTGAAAAGTCCATTCTTTAAGAGAAGAAACAGGTCATTTTAATGACTGGAGGAATTTCAGGTGATGGATGGCTTTTGTAGGTTCTGGCCATTGGGAGGGACCAGGGAGCAGGAGCCGAGCTGTGCCCGACTTAGGTCAACTGATGGCTTTTTAGTCTTGTTTCTCAGGGTTATCCTTAAGCAAGTCAAGTCAAGAAGCCTGAGTTGTTCCCCAAGCTTTGGAGATGAGTATCTGGCTGAGTGTCATGCCAAAAGCACTTCAACCTTTTCCTCTGTTAAGTGAGTATGAAGACATTGTTCTTTCTTAGCTTGGCACACTTCAGATGCAGGCACCTAAGAGTTGATAGTATTGCAGTGAAAGTTCACAAGTTTTTCTTTTTTTTTGAGACTTTAAAAGTTTTTATTTATCCCCCTTCTTTTTTTTTTTGTGGTAAATGCATATATAACAAAACATTTGCCATTTCAAAACTTTTTATATGTACCATCAGAGACGTGAATCACGTTCATCGTGTTGTTTAACGATTGTTGTTGTTAGGTGCTGTCGAGTCAGTTCTGACTCATAGCGACCCTACATACAACAGAATGAAACACTGTCCGGTCCTGTGCCATCCTCACAATCATTGCTATGTTTGAGCCCATGTTTAACCATTACCACTGTCCGTTTCCAGACCTTTCCATCACCCTAAACAGAAGCTCAGTGTCCCCTAAGCATCGAGTCCTCCTTTCCCCCCGCCCCCCCCATCCTTGGTAACCACTAATAGACAAGTCTCTATACACTTGCCTATTCTAGATATTTCATATAAGTGGGATTATACTATATTTGTCCTTTTGTGACTGACTTATTTCACTCAGTATATTTTCAGGGTTCATCCATGGTTTGAATTTATTTATTTATTTTTTACATACATAACAGCAAGATATTTCCCAAACCCACTGGCTTAGTTTGCAGAGAGGCATGGGGATAAAATGCCAAATGTGGGGAAAAATAAATGATCTTAGAGTAACTTTTTTATTTTATAATTTTAAACATTTAAAAAGTAGCACAAGCTGATTGTAAAAAAATGCGCACCGCAGAAGGGCCTTGAAACAAAAAAGAAGAGAAAAAGTCTTCCTCCCCATCTGCCCATTCTGCTCCCTGTATTTTTTTGTGTGTAGCCTTCCAGCTATTGTCTATGCCTCTATAAGCATACACATGCATATGCAAGGCTATCAAAAGACCTGTTAATGGTTGAATTAAAAAAAAAAAAATCAGTTGTAATTTCCCTTATTTTTATGGTATACGGTAAACTGAGAGAAATTCCATGCAGACCCTTTGGTAAAACTCCTTTCTGTAAACAAATATCCACAATAAGCTTATGACATTGCACTGTTCAGTGATTACAAACAGCACATAGTGTGTTGCAAAGAAACTTACTCTGACTTAAAAAAAAAATACAGGCTAAAAAATTCAATGTAGAAATCAGTACTTAAGGCAATAACACTACCCATGTGAGTGGAGAAGAGATTGTGGGGTATCACATTTGACCAGTGGCATATACTTTCTCCAGGAATCTGAGAGAAAAATATTAAAAGTTGAATAAATGTGTAACGTTAGAATGTGTGATGTTTATTGCGAAACATGGTGACAGGCTACGATCCTTGCTGTGTGCACTATGGAAAACTCTGGATCTGTCTGCTGAAGATGGAAAGACTGGACCAAACAGAGCGTAGCCCTGTTTATACACACAAATCCTGATGCCCTCCCACCCCACCCCCATTTCAGGAAAAAGGGTGGGGAGTGGGGGGCACCAAAACAGGCTCAACGTGGCAAAGTGGATCCAGTTTCTCCTCCTCTCCACAAGCGTGGTCATTACGCTATGCTAAAGAAGCGTTTTTGAGCACAAGTCCAGTAATTTTAACTCTCCAGTTTTGTATAGGGTCGCTATGAGTTGGAATCGACCAGATGGCAATGAGTTTGGTTTGTTTTTTTTTTTTTAGTTTTGTACTTAAGGGAGCCCTGGTGGCACAATGGGGTTCAGTGTTTGGCTGTTAACAGAAAGGCTGGCAGTTGGAATCCCCCCAGAGGCTCTGTGGGAGAAAGACCTGGCGATCTGCTTCCATAAAGATTACAGCGAAGAAAACCCTGTGGGGCAGTTCTACTGTATCACATGGGGTTGCTGTGAGTTGGAATCAACTGGACCACCACCAACAAGTTTCGCTCTTCGTGCACACATGGCTGGGCTCAGGACTCTGACCCTGTTTTGCTTTGCGGCCTCATTTGGGAAGAAGAAGTAGGAAGCCTGGAGGGCTCACTCCAGAGTGACTGCTTCTTTCCACCTCCTTCTTTTGCCCAGGTTCTGTAGGTTCATTCTTCTCCTTGCAACTTGACTCTCTCTAGAGAACCCGATCTGGGGCGCGCAGCCCAGTGCTGCATTTTATCCTCTCCTCTGCCTTCCCTTCAACTACCTGTGGCACCTCTTAGCTTCCAGATCTCCAAAAGGGATAATGTTCTCCTTGAAAGGGTCTTTGAGGATTAATTGATGTTCACTTTATGCTTTGAAGAGCGAATCCTATCAAGTCTCTCTACTGTCCTCAAAGCGCTCCCTGGTTCCAGCTGGTGCCAGGCCTGGCCAATCAGGACTCAGGGCGAACTGGGCTCTTATTGGCTGTGATTCTGGGCATATCCTGTGGCCGCTCATTACCCACAGTGCAAGGGTGATTACCCAAATAGGGAGGAACTGATCCACAAGTGGACATTTTGTACGTTGTACCTTTTTCGCTTGGAGAAAGAGTTATTTGCTTCAAAATAATCACCCCTCAGGGAGTTAGATTGTGGCCATCTGTGACATTTTTCTTGTTTGGAAATTTTTTTTTTTCTGTCCTTTTTAACGCTTTCTAAGTGCAGGAGCAAGAACAGTAATAATCTGCCACCTCTCAAAGAAGTCCGTTTACCAAGCCATTTATATGTTAATTGCTGTGGTTTGGGGAGGAAAAGGATGTTACCTGCCTTCACGATAAGCACTTTCATCTCAATGAATTCTTTGTTAGAGTTGTTAATCAAAGAAATGGAAGCTGCAACCTACTTATTGGAAAGATCCAGATAATGGAGTGTGAGTTAAGAACCTGAGGGTTATAAAGAGAAGATGGATAAGAAAAAGGTTTGTTTTAAGGACAGACTAAACAGGGAATTAAAAAAAAAGATTGTCATCATGGAGGACAAGGCTGGAGGGTAAAGCCAATCAGGCATGTTGGGGTCCTTTCCCAAGTCCTAAGGGGCAACTAGGTTGAGAGCTTGAGAATGTGATACTGACTGATGGGGCATTTGAAGGACAGCCTTCATTTCCTGGGGTTCTTATTAGCCCTCTAGCGCCTGATCCTTGTAAAGTCTCTCAAGCACCTGGGGGCTTGTTTCTCAGCACTGGTTTTATTAATACAGATCATTGTTCCTCTCTTCTAATGTATATTTCTGACTTCTTGATGATGGAAAGATCTGGCAACCCTGAACCTTCATTCCACCAAGGAAGCCATTAGCAGCTGCTGCCCCCTTTAGATGGGGCAGTGGGGCAGATACTTTCTGGTTCACCAACTGGGGCAAATGTTGACTTCTCTCTTTTCTGGGAAGTTAATGAGGAGACAGAGTGTTAATCCAGAAGCTCATGCATGAGTGCACACCCTCACACACGTGCACATACACACATGCCACACCAGGATTCAGGCCCTTGGGGATTAACCCAATACAAAGATCACATCTCAGCAGGTTCAGGGTGTATAAGCTGAACAACAAACCTGAGCAGAGTTAATCTTGGGGTGAGTTGGGGAGAATCAGATTATCATGACACACAGTAAAAGTGATGTTTGTGACCTGTATGTTGAAAACTAAAGTGCCTCTCTTGGTATGTATGCCCATGAATTTGGAGCTGCAATATGGATAAGTATAGTGGCTCGAGAGAGAAAGGCCAAAGCACCTGTATTTAAACCTCTGTGATTCTCCAGGCAGCATCTGGCACATCCAGGAGCTTGATAAATATTATCTAATGATGGCTATGGATTTGCTGATGAACTCAACTGTGAGAGTTGAAGGAATAATTTCCCTTCTTCCACTCTCTGTTTGCTCATCAGCAAAATGGAGACACTAAAGCAGGCATTGAAACTCAAACGTCCACAGGCACCAGGCAGGTCATATAGAAGAGTGAAAGGGTATCTGGAGGGGAGAAGTAGAAAGTAGAATAGGGAGTGGAGGGGACTGTGATCAAATAGGAAGTTCACGTCTGTCCAGCAACATGCTTTAATCCAACTCTAGCATTTGCCACACAGGAAGTTGAGCCCAGTGTTGCCAGTGCTCCTGATTTTCCAAGAGAAGCTTGAAATCTGAGTTTTTATATGAACTCTAGCCACTTAAAACCACTTGCTGTCAAGTCAATTCCAACTTATGGCAACCCCTTGGATGTCAGAGTAGAACTGTGCTCCATAGGGTTTTCAATGGCGGATTTTTTGGAAGTAGATCACCAAGGTGCCTCTGGGTGGACTTGAACCTCTAACCTTTCGGTTAGCAGCCAAGTCTATTAACTGTTTGCACCACCCAGGAACTCTAACAACTTTAAATGCAACTAATTCAATTTTCAAAATAAAGACAGAGCAGTCTAAACAAAAGATACCTAGGGGCCATATTTGGCTCATAGACTCCAGGTTTGCAGCTCTGGGATGAAACCTACTTCCTCCTGACTTGGCTACTGATGCTACTTTGCTGAGTCTGGTGCTTGAGGAGGAAGGAGCTGTTGTATATGAAGAATGGCCAGGAGGACAAAGTTGGGGTGAAGGTGGGAGGAAAGGTGGGGTGTGAAACTTGGACCACACCATTATCAGCTAGAGAGGCAGGTCTGGACCCTTTTGGCTTCAGCGAGGAGAACTACAAGTCCTGGAAAAAACTGTGCATTGAGGCAGGCAGGAGGGCCAGTCTAGGGAAGGCAGCTGAGGGGAAATTGTGTAGGCTGTGGGCGGCAGTTGCGTAGGCAGGCAGGGTGCAGAGGTCAGGGAGGCAGCAAGGGTAGCCCAGGAGCAGGAGAGAGCAAGAGTGAGCTGGGGTGGGTCCTGGGGCTGAGGCTGTTTGCCCTCGGCCCTCTCTAGCCTGAAAGGTGTATGCAGCCCCTCACAGAGCATGCACAGAGGAAGATGGCATGGCCATAACCAGAAGCTCTGTGCATTCAGCACCTATTAAGATAAGCATGGGGACATTGATGATTCAGTGGTAGAATTCTCGCCTTTAATGTGGGAGACCTGGGTTTGATTCCCAGCCAGTGTACCTCATGCACACCCATGATGCTGAACAGGTTTCAGCAGAGTTTCCAGACTAAGACAAACTAGAAGGAAAGGCCAGGTGATCTACTGAAAATCAGCCAGTGAAAACCCAACAGTCCCATCTGCAAGTGATCATGGGGATGGCTCAGGACCGGGCAGTGTTTTGTTCCGTTGTACATGATGCCCACATGAGTCAAGGGTCATTTGACAGCAACTAACAACAACAAAGATAAGCATAAAACTTGGTCCAACTTGCAAAACTTTTAATCACAGTGGGGAATTTAAGCCTGTCACACATGAAGAAAGACAGAATAGCATAGTATCTAAGAAGAGAATAAGCTCAGGGGTCAAACAACTTGGATTTGAATCTTACCTTAGTTACTTACTAGCCATGTGGCCATGGCAAAATTTTTCTTTGGGGTTGGGGGGGGGGGCTTGGGTTTGCTCATTTGAGAATAATAATAGTTCCTACCCTGTAGGATTGTTATGAGGATTAAATGAAAATGAATTCTACTATCTACATAAAGTGCATAGTATAGTACTTAGCACATAGTAAGTGCTCAGATTGAGCTCATTATTATTATGAGACAAGCAGTAACCTCAGCTAACTTGCAGTTAAGCGTAAAATCCATCATCTCAGCAGAGTTGACAACAGACGTGGTAGAAGTTTGCAAATGCTTCCCCAGACACAGACTCTCTGGCCTGAGTTCCGTTTACCAAGAAAGCAGGAAGCATTGTACCCACTTGGATAGGGTCATCTACACAGCTTGGGTGAGTCACTTTGGCCCCAGTACCACCTTGTGTACATGGTGATGTTTTCATTTTAACAAATATTTACGAAACAACTGCTATGTTCCAAGAGTTTAGCAAGGTGCTGAATAGAATAAGACAAGGGTTGGCCCTTAAGGCACTGAGTCTAGCATATAGGCTAAATGACTATTACAAAGATACCCCCAAATAGAGTGATTACATAAGACAGAGGTTTATTTCTTTCTGATATAAGTCATAGGGTGAGCAGTCTGGCAAGGTAACTCCATAAAGTCGTCCGTAGACCCAGGTCTTTTTCAATTTTGCATCTCTAAGTCAGTGTTCCAGGATGTGAAAAGTGTGAGGTGAGGATCAAAGGCAAGCAGCTTGTCATGAAGGAGCTTCCACTCACATCCCACTGGCCAGAACTTAGTCACATGGCCACATCTAGCTGCAAGGGAAGCTAGGAAATGTAGTCTGGAGCAGATGGTCATGTGCTCAGATAAAACTCAGGGGTGGGGATTATAAAAAGCAAGAAGGGAGAATGAATACTGAGAGACAGTGTCATGGATTGAATTGTGTCTCCCAAAAATGTCTGTCGACTTGGCTGGGTCATGATTCCCAGTATTGTATAATTGTGTACCATTTTGTAATCTGGTGTGATTTCCTTATGTGTTATAAATTCTATCACTATGATGTAATGAGATGGACTAGCGGCAGTTATACTTATGAGGTATACAAGATTGGATAGTGTCTTGATCCAATCTCGTTTGAGATATAGGGGAGAGAAATGAACAGAGACACATGGGAACCTCACACCACCAAGAAAGCAGTGGCGGGATCAGAGTGCGTCCTTTGGACCAGAGGTTCCTGCGCTGAGATGCGCCCAGACCAAGGGAAGACTGATGCATTACAAGACCTTCCTCCAGAGCCAACAGAGAGAGAAAGCCTTCTCCTGGAGCTGATGCCCTGAATTTGGACTTGTAGCCTACTGGACTGAGAGAATAAACTTCTCTTTGTTAAAGCCATCCACTTGTGGTATTTCTGTTAGAGCAGCCCTAGATGACTGAGACAGGCAGTTAGCAGTTTATGCTTCAGGGAGGTAGAAACCCATAGCTGTTGAGCTGATCCTGACTCATAGCGACTCCATGTGGCAGAGTAGAACTGCCCTATAGGGTTTCTAAGGCTGTGATCTTTATGGAAGTAGATCGCCAGGTCTTTTTTCCTTCAGAGCTGCTGAGTGAGTTCAAACTGCCAACCTTTTGGTTAATAGCCAAGCACTTAACCATTGTACCGCCAGGGCTCCTTAGCACTCATAATACAGTTTGTTAAATGCTCCTTTCAAGAGCACCGACTGTAATCCTGGGGTAGAAAGATATGTTGTGGCCCTCATGGAAGGTTGGACTTTGGAATCAGGTTTCTGGGTTCAAATCCCAGCTCCACCACTTATCTCTGGTACATACCCAACAGGGTTGGTGTGAGGATTAGATGAATTAACCCATGTGAAGCTCTTAGGTTAAAGTGTAAGCTATTTCTGTTGGGGAGTGAGGGTAGGATCTGTTCAAGATGGTCAACTGATGTAAGGGTATTCGGGGAATCACTGATTCACCACCACCTTTCTCAAGTTACAGCTTCCAATAGGCCTTCTGTCCCTGAATGTAACATTGGTGCATTGAACCCTCAGCCTTCTTATCACTGAGAAATGTTGATGAAGATAATAAGACCATCTGAAGGAGCTGGTTTTTTAAAAAAATACAGTCGATTTGTGTTTGCTTGGAATAGACATTGTTGTGTCCTTGTTTGGTGCTGTTGAAGTCAATTTCAACTCATAGCAACCTCGTATGACAGAGTAGAACTGCACCATAGAGTTTTCTAGGGTGTGATCTGTTATGGGAGCAGATTGCCAGGTCTTTTCTCCCACTGAGCTGCTGGGTGGGTTCGAACCGCCAACCTTTTGGTTTGCAGTTGAGCACTTAACTGTTGTGCCACCAGGGCTCCTTAGTATAGAACTAAGGGAGGAATTTGGAACAGATGTTTCAAGATTCTGCTCAGCTTCCTATAGCTTGAGTAGGAGCCAAAGAATTTAGTTCATGGTCTACAGCACAGGCCTCTGTGGGAAGAATAAGAGTCCCTGTTCTTGGTGTGACCCAGATAAAGAGCTCTAGGAATTATTTAAAAACTCTAGTGCTTAGCTAAATAAAAGAGGTTGTGGGCAGTGAAGCTTCAAGGGGTCTGGGGAGACCTTTACTCTTGAGGAAGAACCTGGTGCCCTTTCTCTGGCCCTTTAGCTGCCTCTGCTGAGTGCTGCACTGGCAAGGGTTGGGGTGTCCTCTTACACGGAGCTGGGTGTCCTATGATATGCAGAGGGTATCACATTTTCCATCTTCTGCAGGTGTCATGTGGAGAGAGAACCTTCTTCACTTTAGAACAAGAACCTTAACTTTCCTTGGCAACACACACAATGGATAGATTTTAGCAGAAAAATAAGCAGACACCAGAGAGATGTTTTTTTACCAGCTTTCTGCACTGTTTCTCTTTGGGGTTCTGAGAAACTTTAAGACTCTTTTCCTTGCTGGTCTTGGAACCAGGCTTCACAGTGCTCTGGAAGGTAGCGCTGGGGGATCTGTGTCATAATGGGCACCGTTTCTGACTCTCTGAAAGCATTTAATGGACTCCCAGGAAGAGGCTTGGACATGGGAGAAGTGAACACATGTCGGAAGAGTCATATGTGTTTAAGACCCCAACTGTGCCTGTGGAGAGGCCAATAGAGGGTTGGCCAGGGGTGCAAGTGTAGGATCAGAAGGCCTGGGTAGGAGCTAGCTCATGGACAAGTAGGCAGGTGGTTGTGTTTCTGCCTGCTTCCCTTAACCTTAGCTGACTCTTGAATTTGACCTCTCAACCTTAAAACACATTGCCATCAAGTTGATTCCAACTCATAGTGACCCTATAAGACAGAGTAGAACTACCCCATAGGATTTCCAGGGAGTGGCATTAGCAGCCGAGCTCTTAATTACTGTACAACCAGGGCTCCAGGTGGTCACAGATATCTTGCACTTGGCTAGCCTAGGTCTGTTGGTGAGATGGCCCAGAGTTTTCACCTACATTTTCTCTAGCTCTGTGAACCTCATTTTTTTTTTTTAAATCACTGGTTCCCAACTAGGCCTTCTTGTTTCCTTACTTACCACTGGCCTCAATCTTTTATTCTTCTTCCCTTTAGGAAGGCTTATCAAGGGGGCTGGTGGTAGGAGCTGATTAAATTTAGCCTCACATTCATGGAGGCCTCAAATGGGACTTGATGTTATCTCCGCATGAGATTACTTATGTAGCCACCAAGATATTCATCACAAAGCATCCAATGTATGCTCTGTGCCTGGACCACACTATCCATGGTACACTCTGAGTTAATATTTTTTATGCAGATCCTGAGGAGTCCTGGTGGCACAGTGGTTAAGTGCTTGGCTGCTAACTGAAAGGTTGGCAGTTCGGACCCACCAGCCACTCCTTGGGATTAAAGACTAGCAATCTTCTCCCTTAAAGATTACAGCCTAGGAAACCCTATGGGGCAGTCCTACTCTGTTGTATAGGGTCGCTATGAGTTGGAATTGACTTGCCAGCATAGAACAACAACATACAGATCCTGTAATTCTTTTGATTCTCATAATTGTTTTACATTGTATTTGAATTTGTGTGTGTGTGGTGTGAAAAGTGTGAATTTGTTAAGTATGAGCATTTAAAATGTGCCATAAATGTAATCCTGCTTTGTAGTTCTTCATTCTTTAACCATCTGGGCACCTGGGTACTGTCCCTTACTTTTGGAGAGGCCCTGTATTCAAGGCTGCTAGACCCTTGAGCAATGCTTTTTGCACAAGAGGGCAATCCAGGAAAAATAAACATTTTTACAGGTCACTTCCCCCCCAGTCAAAATGATAGGAGCTTTAATGAATCTCTTCACCCAGGGATGGGTGGGGCGCCGAGGAATGTTTATTCTTACAACTTTATTGCGTAGAACAGTATGAGTGAGAACAGAGACATTGCTTTTTAGTCATTGAAAACTTAGTACTGATGCATTTGGAGACAGTTTTCTAACTTTTCCTTCTGAAATTAGGCCCCTGGATTCCTGTGTGACCCTCCTCACTGTATAGACGGTAACCCCTGGGCCCGTATTTTATCCATCTCAGTACCCCTCTTGCCCAGCATAGTGCCCAGCACATGAGCCATTGCTATCGAGTCGATTCTGGCTCATAGTGACCCTGTAGGACAGAGTAGAACTGCACCATAAAGTTTCCAAGGCTGTCATCTTTTCAGAAGCAGATTGCCACGCTTTTCTCCTTTGGAGCGACTGGTGGGTTTGAACCGCCGATCTTTTGGGTTACCAGCCGAGAACTTTAACCACCGCACCATGAAGTTTCCTTCTTGCCCGGCACGTGGTAGGGGCTTGATAAATGCTTACTAGGATGTAATATGGTGTAGTGGTTAACAGCACAGAATTTGTTGCCTGATGGCCCAGCTCTGTCACTTATTTGCTCTGTGACTTTGGGCCCCAGCCCCAGTCTGTAAAGTGGGGATTATATCAGTCCCTACCTCACAGATGAGAATTAGATGAGTTAATGTATGTAAGCACTTAGGGCATATGCCTGGTATATGTAAACCCTACATAAGTGCTAGCTGTTATTATAAATATTATTATCGAATTTAAGGGAAGCCCACATTTGCCTGTGGCACTAGAGCCTTATGGCAAATCTCTTTCCATCTCTGGCTTCCAGTTTGTCTCCATTGATCAGATCTCTTTTCCAGTCTCTGTGAAAACAGATTTGATTTCCATATAAAGTAATTATGCTTTTTTCCTTCATTCCAAACACATCTTTTTTTTTTTTTTTTTTGAGAGGAAAAAACAGAGCAAGAGCCCCAGATGTTTTTGAAGCAAACCTGGGTCTAGCTGTATCGGATGGTGCGTTGGGTTAATTACCTGGGGTGAAGGCTGCACGTCTAGATTTTGGAAACTGCTCTTCTCCAAAGAAAGCACCGGTTTCTCTGTTCCCCTTTTATTTCTTTTCACAGAATTCTCTTCCCCAGTGCGCATTGATGTGAGAACTCCCTGGACTAATACATGCCGGATAAAATCTGTTTCCAAGAACCTTATGCACCTGATGACCTCACTCTTAATCACCTTTATCATTGTTCATTGACTTGTTTTTTAAACTTAAAAAAAAATTGAAGTGTATCATGCGTACAGAAAAGTGCACATATGTTCAACTCAATACCTTTTAACAAACTGAACATACTTGTGTCACCGGCATCCAGATTAAGAAACAGAAGTCCAGCTGTGCTCCTGACAGTTATTACCGTACCCCCTACCCAGCCCCGCCAAGGTCACTATCCTGCTTCTTAACCCCTATAGAGTGGAATCTTCTAGTATGTCCACTGTAGTGTCTGAATTTCAACATTGTGCTGGTGAAATTCATCCATAGTGTTGGCTGTCGTTGTAGAGTGTTGTTTCTCATTGCTGTATAATATTCTGTTATGTGAATATGACATCATTTATTTGTCCATTCTACTGCTGATGGGCAGTGGTAGTGTTTGGTTTGGGACTTCTGTGAATAGTGCTGCTATGAACATTCTGGTACATGTCTTTTGGAGACCTTTAGTACCACATATCTAGTGGTAGAATTTCTGGGTCATAGGGTAGGAATATCTTCAGCAAGTACTGCCAAACACTTTTGATTTTGATGAAGAAAGCTATTCTATGTTTAAATTTGATTTGAGTTTTGAAGCAGAATAACATCACACTGATTCTGTTGATTTTGCCACTCCTGTTACTCTCACGTTTATGAGTCATGTGGTGATCAGGTAAACACACAAGTTGTAACTGCACCTTTTTGGGAAGGCTCTTGAAAGACTTTCAGAACTCCTACAGGAAACTGAAAGTTTAGGATTTTTCCCTAAAACTTTCTACTTTTTTTGGGCAAGAACAGAAGATATCTGTCACCATATCCCTTGCAAAAGAAGTCCCTCCTCACAGTTTTTACTAAATGAAATTTAGAGTTAAGGGAACTTTTGAGTGAAAACCAAACGCCGGTGAGGTTATTGATTTTCCAAAATCTGGTCATACGATCACTTTCTCATAATGTCCGTTACAGTTGCCTCTCTTTGGGATCTGACAAAGCAGGGCAAGTGGAGAGTAAAGAGGCTCTCCAGCCAGTTCCTGACTTCGTTGTAAACAACCACAGTGAAAGGTGCTTCAGAAATGCAGAGACAGAAGGCTCTCCAAAATGCCCCAGATACTTCGTGGACCTCTGATTCTAGAGGGGATTTAATTGAATCTGTTAGTTTTAGCTTTCCCTCCCTTCCCTGGCCCTCAAACAACAACTTGCAAACAATGTTCCATAGAATAATAGCAAACATATTATTTCGCACACTTCCCCCATACAAAAATCACTTTCAAAAGCTCTCTCAAATTGTGCAGCATGGGAGCGGTTATTATGTTATTTTACAGATGGTGTAAAGACAGTGTTGGGTCCATGTCTGACCTCTTCCAACTTCACAAGGGGGAAGGAGAACCAAGATCAACAGTGCAAGGCTGACTCTCATGAGGCGGAGGCCAGACAAGCCTCCTCTCTCTGCCATCTTTACTGACACCAACCATCTCTCGCACTGCAGTTTCTGCTTCTATGCTGGGTTTGACAATTCCTTGCAGTGGCCTCACGGAACTCAAAGATTATACTCATGATTATGGGGTTTATTAGGGAAGTGACAGTTACAATTCAGGCTCAGGAACACTCAGGTTACAGTTCTTTACAGTTCTTCCATCAGGATAGCCTCTTCCCAGCCATGCTCATAGGCACACCTCTCCCTCCTCTTGGCCTCTCCCCAAAGGCACTCAGCTTTCTCCCTCCATGGACCGGGAAGCCCACCGCGTGGTCTCCTGCTGTCAGGTCTCTCCTTTCTTGGTGATGGTGGGCTCTTCCTCTCTGCTCTGGAATTGGCTCCTTTTAAGGCAAAACTGACCAATCCCCTTGGTAGGCCACAATTACCATATCACACAGTCCCACCCAATCACCTGGGTGGGAGTTACAAGACCATCGCTAGAAAGACCACACAAAAGTAATCAATTACACTGCAGATGGGAAAATGAAGACATGCAGAGTTTACTTGACACAGTAAGACCCTAGCAGAACCAGAAGTTGGAAGCTAGATCCATGCGCATGTCCAGAGATGGACTTCTAGGAGCAGAAGGTCCCTTTTCTAAGGGGAATTTTAAGGGTGATGTGGCAGTAACGGGAGCTTATCATGACATCGTTTTGATGGGTGACTTTCACATTCTGGTGCTTGTCTGGTTAGAAAATGGTCCTTGGTAAGGACATATGCACAAACAATTAATTTTTTTGTTTGCAGTGGCCAAGAATTGAAATGGAATGAAGGACATCAGTGGGGAATGGCCCAATAGCTGTGGTACCTTCATACAATGGACTATTACAGAGTCATGAAAATAATTTTGTCAAAGTATTGTAGAATAAAAAAAGACGAAGAAAGTGTGTATAGTATATAATGCCATTTTTGCTTAATAAACAATAACCACCCCCTAAAACCCCACTAATCATGTGTGTGTATATAAAATCATATGAGTATGAAGAAAAATGTAGAAGGATACAAACTAAAATGTTAGCATAGGCTACTTAGGGAAAGCAAGGCTATGAATGGGGGTGCTGGTGTGGGAGGAAGGGGATGGGAAAATAGCATGAGTGAAACAATCCTATTTGAATAAATTATACATATACATGTATAACCAAAAAATCAGTTACTGTTGATTTGATTCTGACTCACAGCAACCCCATATGTTACATATGCATAAAGAACTGCATGAAAAATACAAGTGTAAATAAAAAAAATCAAACAAACAAAAGAGCAGTTCTAATAAGAACAAAGCTCTGAACCCCATATGGGTCAGTTAGCTTGGCAAGGGCGAGAGATCTGTTTCTCGGCTGAAGGTTTACCCTCTAGGTCAGTTATGTTGCAATTGAAGGATGTTGGTCAGAAGTGGATCAGGGAAAATAGTGTGGGTGGCTGAGCACAAACGCGTCGCTGCTTTTGGCAAAATAATAATCATAGCTACCATCTTTGAAGTGCCTACTGTGTTCTGGCATTTTCACAATTTTTAAAAGTTAGGTATTTTTTATCCCCATTTTATGGATGAGGAAAACTGAGGGCAAGCAACTCAAGGCCATATATACAGTGAGGAAGTCGTGCTGAGAGTCAAGCCCAGCTCTGTCCGATTCCAGAACCTCTACTCTTTAAGTCCCACTTCATTGCTCGAAAGGAGCCCTGGTGGCACTGTGGTTAAGTGCTCAGCTGCTAACTGAAAGGTTGAAAGTTCAAATCTACCAGTCTGTCTATGGGAAAAAGATGTGGCAGTCTGCCTCTGGAAAGATTACAGCCTTGGAAACCCATGGGGCAGTTCTACTCTGTCCTATAGGGTCACTATGAGTTGGAATTGACTCAATAGCAACGGGTTTTTTTTTTTCCACTGCCTGATCTCAGCTGTGAGCTCATGTCCCACTGCTCTCTGGGGGTAAGGAGGGCCATGTGTCTTCTTTTAATAATATTTTATTATGTTTTTGGCAAAAGTTTACATAGCAAATCAGGTTCCCATTTGACAATTTCTATACAAATTGTTCAGTGACATTAGTTACATTTTTCACAGTGTGTCAACATTCTCTTTAATTGTGTTCTGGTTGTTCCAAGATGGCCATGCATCTTTGATCCAAACTGAGATTTGTAGTAGGTTCTACTCTCACAAGTGTAGGTCCAAAGTGTAGGTTTTCTATTAAAAGCAACCAAGCCAGTACCTTGTGTTTCCTGTGGGTGCTTGCTGGCCTCCTTCCTGTATTTGGATGGTAAAGCTTCCTACCTGTGTGGGGGGAAAGCAGCCTGTGCAGGCCTTCATTCCCAAGGGAGCAGGGCTGCATGGAAAAGTAGGGCATCTAGTTGTCTGACCTCAGGACAGGTGAAAGGCAGACTGGCTTGCAAAAAGAAAACAGTTTCACCAAGTCTGACATCTGGCCCCTGAGCCGTATCAGCAGTCACTTTGGGAGTGAATGCTGGGGTTTCTATGGGGATCTCAATTCTACCTCTCCTTCTCCCCCCTCTTTCCCCCTCATTCCCACTAAACACAAACAAAAGAACTAACAGTAGTGGTTTGTTTGGTGGCCTGGTAACATGACTTCTACACAAATCGCTGAGCACCTGTGCTGTTGCCAAGGGTCTCCCAAAGTGAGTACTTAAGATAAAAACTGATTTTCAGTTCTGCAAATCAATGTCACCTGGGATGACCCCTTCTCTTTTCTTTGCCTGCTTTCCTCATTCATCAAATGAGAATCAGACTTATCTCTTGCTTGCCACTAAAAGAATCTACATGATGCATACTATTTTTTTAATAAAAAGAGACATATATTGGGAAGATAAAGCCAGTTCTGTGTGCTAGGTTTTGGAAGGAAGAGTTGAGCTGAAAATAACACTGCCACTGATGCCGAGAGCAACCGCCATTTCTATTTCTTAAGACTGGACATTTCCAGTGTGACTGGACCCCTGCTTCTTCTACAGGATGTTGAGTCTTCACAGTGGCATTGCTGGCTTCCAGGAGCAGGCCTGTTGTGTAAAGATTGACTGCCCAGGGTTAGCTGGCTGTAGGATGGCCTTCCTCGGGCCTTAGACTCTCTCTCTGTGGCAGATGGCTGCCCTTCCCTGGAGGGGTTGCAGCAGCTGGGTTGGGAGCCACTGCCTGCTGCCTTCCTTCACTGTCCTGTGGAAGTGCTGCAGATCCCTGGAGGGGAGGACAGTGAGAAGAATGCATGCAGCAGGCTGTGGTCTTCATTGAGGATTTGGGGCAAGGCCTATCCACAGCCGGCATTTTGCTCTCTGCCCACAGACTGTAGACTGAGCCCTATGACCACTGCCTAGTGTTTCAGAGCTCAGTTTCTCTGTTTCTCTAACGGAGTAAAATTCTTTTGAATGACCTGTATAGATGTCATAATTGTGAACAGCTATCTTGACTATTATCATTTCCGTAAGGGCAGGGCTTGTCAAGTTGTCAAGGATTTCATTTTACTTGAATCCACAATCAATGCCCATGGAAGCAGCAGTTAAGAAATCGAACGACGTATTGCAGTGGGCAAATCTGCTGCAAAAGACCTCTTTAAAGTGGTAAAAATCAAGGATACACTTTGAGGACTAAGGTGCACAGACCTAAGCCATGATATTTTCAGTCACCTCATATACATGTGAAAGCTGGACAATGAATAAGGAAGACCAAAGAAGAATTGTTGCATTTGAATTATGTTGTTGGCAAAGAATACTGAATATACTCACTCCTCACTTATCGACATGGTTAGGTTCCAAAGACCAAGTTGTTATGTGAAAATCGGTGTTTCGTGAAAATGGAGGATGACCACATCAGATCACAAAATGGAAGATGACTATGTCATTATGTAATTGCCAAATTACATCATTATATAACTGCCAAATTACATCATTACATAACTGCCAAACCACTGAGAATCATGCATGGCCTAACCAAGTTGGCACATAACAACCATCACAGCCAGTGTTAGTCTCACCTCGCACCTCGGCATTTGTTACTGCCAGATGTATGTTGTTAATGCACAAAATAGTCAGTAGATTTTTTATTCTTGTCATAAATGTGAGATGTCAGATAATGAGATAGTCAATAAGTGAGGAATAGATGTATACGAGGGACTATCAGAAGAACAAACAAATCTATCTTGGAAAAAGTACAGCCAGAATGCTCCTTAGAAGCAAGAATGGCGGTATTGCATTTGTCTCAGGTACTTTGGACATGTTATCAGGAGGGACAAGTCCCTGGAGAAGGACATCACGCTTGGTAAAGTAGAGGGTCAGCGAAAAAGAGAAAGACCCTCAAGGAGATGGATTGACACAGTGGCTGCAACAATGGGCTCAATGATAACGATTGTGAGGATGGTGCAGGACCGGGTAGTGTTTCATTCTGTTGGACTTAGGGTTGCTATGAGTCGTAACTGACTTGATGGCACCTAACAACAACAACAAGGGCAAGGACTAGGTCTCCAGCACCTGGCACAGTGCCTGGTGCACAGTAGGAACACAAAAGAATGCTTTTCATTGACACAGAACCCCTTAGATCCATGGCTACCCAGATGGAAAGTAATCATTAGGAGATATTTGTCTTTCGTCCTTTGCATTCCTCTGTGTGTGATAAAACGTGGGACTTGTAGCCCTTTCCCCTAATGCTTATTCTTCTCTGCATTTATTTTACTTAAAAAGGGATTTCCTTCTCACCAATTAAGTAAAACTGTTAGGACCTTACCACTGGTACCTCTCCGAAATGCAAGTTAGCTTGCATTTCGGAGAGGTACCAGTGAAACCTTTGCTCTGTTTGGTTCTGCTTAAATATGGGAATAGATTGACTGACCAGCTTTGGATGAGAACTTTTCTGGGTTCTACCTGCTCCCATAGGGACTGTAGAGTCTTCCAAGGTCTCTGGACAGTATAGATTACCCGGATGTAGATAAGACAAGGACCAGAGCTCCCAATGGCTGTCAGGCACTAGAGAGGAGGGTATCCTTAGAGAAAAGGAAAAAAAAAAATCCACCCAGATGGAATGATAAAAGGAGTGACATCACAGTAGGCATGACAACCTCAGGGTAATCATAATCTCACCATGAGATGGTCAGAAGCCCAAGGGAAGGCCTAGTTTCATTGTGCTCTCCTTTTCCCTTTGGGGCAGGAAGGAGTGGTCTGGGCATGGAGGAGGGATTGGTTATCCAATGGCTAGAGCAGGCCAGAGGCTTTGTCTTTCGCCCCAGGCCCCCTTCCCTGCTCTGACAGTCTCCCCTGGGTGGTGGTGTGCTACCTCGAAGCATTCGCATTCTACTGCCTCGTTCTCTCCCACCTGGGAGCTTAGAAGGAGAGAGAGAGCAAAAAGAGAGGGAAGCAGATCACTGGGGAGTGAAATAGAGATATGAAATTACTGTCAGGAAGTTCTGCAGACACCTGGAGCCTCAGTTTCTCCTCTGTAGAGGCTCTGAGCCCCCTGGGAGACGTACGGCCAGTCTCCCGTTCCTTACTCGGCTTCTTCAGGCCTTGAGTTCTGCAGTGGATGGCGTGGAGCTGGGTGTAAACCATGTAAGTTGTGCTAATTTCAAAGCCACTTGTGTCCAAAGCTAAAGGACAAAAAAGATTCAGAGCAACTCCTCTGAGGCATCCATGTGTAAAGAAAGAATCTGTACAGTGAATGCTGACACATTGGGGCAGCTTGGAAGTTTGTCTCAGGCAGGTCTCTCTTGAACACAGTGCAAACGTTTTAGGTGTTGAAGAGTTGAATAAGGGGCATGAACTGTGAGGTTGGAATTCAGGGACTTCGGGGTACCCTAAGGAGCCTGGGTGGTGCAACAGTTCAGTGCTTGGGTACTAACCAAAAGGTTGGCATTTTGAATCCACCCAGCTGCTCTGTGGGAGAAAGACCTGGCGATCTGCTCCTGTAAATATTACCAAAACCCATTGCCATCAAATTGATTCCAACTCATGGTGACCCTGTAGGACGGAGCAGAACTGCCCCACAGGGTTGCCAATGCTGTAATCTTTACGGAACCAGACTGCCACATCTTTCTCCTGTGGAGCAGCTGGTGGGTTCGAACCGCTGACCTTTTAGTTAGCAGCTGAGCACTTAACCACTGCACCACCAGGGCTCTTTCCTGTACAGATTGCAGCCTAGAAAACCCTATAGTTTTAATCAGCTCCACTTGACTATGGGGCAGTTCTACTCTGCCACATGTGGTCGCTATGAGTCAGAATCAGTGGCACCTAACAAAAACAATAGAGTACCCTGGACCCAGAAATAATTCCTCCTTCCCCATTAATGCAGGGTAACTATGCTCAGGTCATACCTGGTTTACTGTCCCTCTGTAGGTCAAATCCTAACACCTGTTTTTCTCCCTCCCATCCTGACATTTTTGGGGTCTTAAAGGTTGGTAGGGCAGCTTGACCAGGGAGTGAGTGGCTGTCATGAGGCTGATTATCTGTCTCTACTCTTCAGTAGAGTCCCCTCCCCCCATCTAAGGAGATTTTAGACATTTGAGGGTCTCTCGAGAAGCATGGTCTTTGGCTTCTTTCATCAGAATATCTGGACTTCCTGTTGCAAGATGGAGAAATTGCTTAATCAGCTCTGCTTGACTGTGGTTAATCTGGTAAAGTGAGTTCATTTATTACTAAAAGGTTTTTTTTTTTTTTTCATTGAGATAAAATTCACATAACATAAAATTCACCATCTTAACCATTTTTAAAGTGTGCAATTTAGTGGTTTTTAGTACATTCACGGTAGTTGTGCAATTATCACTGCTATCTAGTTCCAGTACATTATCATCATCCCCCTGAGGAACTCCGTACCCATTAAGCATTCACTCTCTAGTCCCTTCTCCTCAGCCTCTGACAACTACTAATCTACTTTCTGTCTCTATAGATTTGCCTGTTCTGGACATTTCATATGAGTAGGATCATATAAAATGTGTCATTTTGTATCTGGCTGCTTTCACTTTGCATAATATTTTCAAGGTTCATCCATGTTTCATCTGTATTTCATTCCTTTTTGTGGCTGAATAGTCTCTTGTATGGATATACCACATTTTGTTTATCTATTCATCAGTTGATAGACATCTTGGTTATTTCTATTGTTTGGCTATTATGAATAATGGTGCTATAAATATTTGTATACAAGTTTTTGTGTGAACTTATGTTTTCCGTTCTCTTAGGTATATAACTAGGAGTGGAACTGCTAGGTTATATGCTAAGTCTATGTTTAACTTTTTGAGGAACTGCTGAACTATTTTCCAGAGCTGCTGCACCATTTTACATTCCCATCAACAATGGATGAGGGTTCCAATTGCTCCATATCCTTGTCAGCACTTGTTATTGTCTGTCTTTTTGATCATAGCCATCCTAGTAGGTGTGAAATGGCATCTCATTGTGGTTTTGGTTTGTATTTCCTTAATGACTAATGAGGAGTTCCTGGGTAGTGCAAATGGTTAAGTGCTCTACTGCTAACTGAAAGGTTGGTGGTTCAAATAAACCCAGAGGCCTCGAAAGAAAGGCCTGGCAATCTGCATCTGTATGGAGTGCAGTTCTACTCTGCAACACATGGGTCACTGTGAGTTGGAATCAACTTGAGGTCAATTTTTTTTTTTTTAATGACTAATGACGTTGAGCATCTTTTCATGTGTTTACTGGACATTTGTTTATCTTTGGAGAAATGTCTATTTATGTCCTTTGTCCATTTTTAAATTGTGTTGTTTGTCTTTTTGTTGTTGAGAAGTAAGCATATTTTAATATGTCATTGTTTCTTCCCCAACTCCAGGATGGTATGACCAGCCTGTGGAGATGGATGAGTTTAGTAGGTTACTTAAAAGCAGACTGAGGCCTCTGCCTCTTAGACTACTCCTCAGTGTTCTCGGTGGGCTTCTCTTCCTTGACTACCCTTCAGTGGCTTTTGCCCCAGAGTTTTTGTCCTCGATCCTATTCATGTTTCGCTCTCAGTGTCTCTCCAACCAACCTCATCCACACTCATGGGATCCATCACTATGTATATGTTGTTGATTCCCAAATGCATATGTCTTTCCTTAGAATTCTTTCTGGAGCTCCACATTTACATATCCAACTGGAACTTCAATGTGTTAAAAATTTACCATACTCCTCTGCCAAGTTTCCTCCTCCTCCTGGGTTCCCTCTGGATGACTGGCAGCATCATCTACCTAGTCCATCAAAGCTGGAAGTCCTCTTAGACTCCTTCCTCTCTTTCTTAGGCCCAGCTGCCCTATTTCTATCAATAGTCTTGTCCACTTGGTCTCTTTAATAGCCCTCTCTAATCTGTCCCCGGTCTTTCATTCCTACTCTCACTTTCCTAGTTCAGGTCTTTGTCATTCCAACTAGACCCCCTACTATTGAGTTACTTCTGTCCTTTCATACTCTGCCAGAATGATCCAATTATATCACTGCCATCGTCAAACCCTTCAGTGGCTGCTTGTTGCCTGAAGAATGAATTCCTTAATTCTTTGTTGAGCATACATGCCCCCCAGAATCTGGCTTCTACCTCTGTCTCCAGCTTCATCTTCCCCTGTTCCTTCTCCCCTTAGTCCTTGTTTAGCCAGAAGGAATTCCTTGAGGTACCTTGAATGGGCTACATTCCTTCAAGCCTACGTACCTTGAATGCTATGATATTTGTAACTAAGGATAGATTACGAATTCAATTTGTCCAAAATTAAATACTACTATGAATAGAGAACATAGTGACTGTGGATTAGATGTGGATTTTGATTCAACAATTTATTTATGGAAAAGGATTTCAGAACTGAGTAGAAATTAAACTGCATTTCATTGAATTTATGAACCACCTGTATTACAAAGGTAGTGGATTCTTTGGAAAAATTCTGACGTTTGCCCCATCCATAGCCTGTAGTTGACTTTACTTAGTGTCTGAGTAAAAAACAACAGGATACATGGTATGACAAGCACATGTATGTTTTGTGGGCTGTTGGCACAAAATATTTGAAATCAGATTTTGATCGTAAGTTTGCCGTAGCTATTGGGTACCATGAACACTACCATGAACAACCACACACTTGTTGGGAGTCTTAGAACTCTGCCCTCTGGAATGTCTTGTAATTTTTTCTGAGGAGGTTAGTCCCTACGCAGAGAAACTGGATGAAAATGGAAGAATGATTCATGGCCATTTCCAAATAATTTTTGAAATTTAATTTAATCTAAATGATTGTTTAGTACTTTTCTCTCTCCCTCAAATATTTACTTTGAAAAATTTCAAACTTTCTGAAAAGTTGCAAGAATAGTACAATGAACATCCTTTTGCCTGGACTTACCATTTACTAGCATTTGGCCGCATTTACTTACTCTCTCTTTCCCCCTTTTGTGTGTGTGTGTGCATGTGTGTGTATGCGTTCACACGCACACATACACACACGCACACATCTTCCCCAAATGATCTTTTATTTCTCTTTGTATTTTGGTCATAGTATCAAATGGCCTGAGAAGAGAGGTGACATGTGATGGGGCAGAGAAAGAAATTGCTAGAATCTTCTGTGGAAGGTGATTTATTCTTTTGCAGTTTCTAAATGGATGGAGAAGCTGTGGGATTAGATGAATGGCCATTCAAGAACTTGCTGATCTTCTCATCTGAGGCTGCAAATGTGATCATGCGTATTCTCAGTAAGAGTGAGATTTAGTTCATCATACACCTTCCTCTCTTTGGTATGTGTATTAGTTATCTAGTGCTGCTATAACAGAAATACCATAAGTGAATGGCTTGAACAAACAGAATTTTATTCTCTCACAGTCTGGGAGGCTAGAAGTTCAAATTCAGGGTGCCAGCTCTGGGGGAAGACTTTCTCTCTCTGTTGGCTCTGGAGGAAGGTCCTTGATGTCACTCTTCCCTTGGGTCTAGGAGTTTTCTCAGCACAGGGACCCTGGGTCCAAAGGACACGCTCTTCTCCTGGCTCTTCTTTCTTGGTGGTATGAGGTCCCCCTCCCCTCTGCTCGATTTTTTCTTTTATATCTCGAAAGAAACTGACTCAAGACCTAACCCAGTCCTGTAGATTGAGTCCTGCTTCATTAACATAACTACCTCTAATCCTGCCTTGTTAACACAGAGGTCAGGATTTATAACACATAGGATTATCACATCAGATCACAAAATGGTGGACAACTACACAACATTGGAAATCATGGCCTAACCAAGTTGATACACATTTTTTGGGAACACAATTCAATCCATAACAGTATGTTTTTGAGTCTCAGGTAAAGCTCAGTGCCAAAACTGAAGCCTTGAGTTCTCAGCTCAGGGCCACCATTCACTGGAGCACACTTGAGAGATCCCGAGCAAGTTCCTTCCCCTCTCTAAGCCTCAGTTTCCCCATCTATAGAATGAGGGGGCTCGAACTACCTGCTTTCTAAGGCCCCTCCCAGTATTCACGTTCTGTGACTCTGTAATGGCCAGAAGAATGCAGGCCTTTGGGAAATTGTCAGAAGATACTTACTGTACTTGTGAGATGAACCCCAGAAATGTATTGTGGTGGGCTTCGGCCAGATCTGTGTCTGGTTTATAGCAAGAAGTGTTTTTCCCCTTGTGAGAGCTGCTTGTGCTCTGACTGCTGAGGCGGGAGGTGGGTTTAGGGGGAGGGCAGAGGAAGCAGCAGAACTCGGACTCTCTTGTTGCCAAGAGTAAGCAGCACACAGAGGCTCAGAGCCTCTCCCACAGCCCTTCCTTTGAGGTTGCCTGCTTGTTTAATTCGTTGTTTGCCTTGCTTCTCTCCACCCCCTTTTATAGCTACTTTTGTTCAAGGATATTGCCACCTCTTTTTCTGTCCTCATCCCACCTCCAGGTTAACTATCTAAGGACAGCAGCAACCTAAAGATGTTGATGAAATGGGTGACTTTAATGGCTGGACCTATAAAGTCTGCACTATTATAGGTGGGGGTAAATGTTATTAAAAAACCAAGGCAGTGACTGTGGTATTAATACTTCTTGCTAGAGGGTTCCACAAAGTTCACACCCATAGAGCCCAGGGCAGGGGTTATTCAAAGGTTCAGTCCTCATGAGTTCTGGCAAAAAGAGAAATGGACTTAATGTGGCAGGGTTGAGGAAAGGAACTGGGGAGAACAGGGTGATTGGGCATTCATATATTCATTCAATAAACGTTGATTGAAGACCTGCTACATTATGTGCAAGATCCCTTTACCCAGCAAGTCTGAAATTTGAGTCACTATCGTTATTAAGTGCCAGACACTGTGCTATGTCCTCATGAAGTAATTATTAATAATGCCAATAATTATCACCCCCCACCCCAACATAACACGCCAGGTATGTTGCTCAGCATGGTACATCTATTTCATTTAATTTGCAAAACAACTTTGATGAGGTAGGTATTGTTGTCCTCATTCTGCAGGTGAGGAAAGGGAAGCTTAGAGCAGTGACTTGTTCAAGGTCAGGCAATGAGAAGAAGATGAACTGGGATTTGAGTTCAAGTGTGACTTCAAATCCCACAGTCTTTACCTCTGTGCCTCTTGTTCCTAAAAGCTAGTTATGGACTGATGCTAGTCAGTGATAAAGTTTTCATTGGCCCAAAATATAAGGACAATATAACTCCATTTCTAATAAGACTTACTTGAATTAATTAAGTGGTTCTCAACCAGGGTCAGTTTTGCCCGCAGGGGATGTTTGGCAATGTCTGGAAATATTTTCTCCTTGTCACAACTAGGGAGGTGCTACTGGCATCTAATGGGTAGTGGCCATGGATGCTGCTAAACATCCTACAGTGCTCAGGACAAATACCTACCTCCCTTTCCCTCAGCAGTGAAGAATTATTGAGCCCAAACAGTCAATAGTGCTGAGGTTGAGAAACTGAATTAATTTGAAGGATTATTCTTAATCTTAAAATGGTATTCATCTGACTTTCGGGATATGTATTAAATGGACTTTATCTTAAGAAATATTGTGTTAGTAGATGGCAGTTAGGTTTTTAGAATGTCCTTAGTTGGTAAAATAAAAAAAGATTGCAAGACTATGTTGACCCTTTGGTTAAAAATTTTCTGGACTGTAAAACCCAAGCATCTAGGAATTACTTGATCTAGGAGGTACAAATGGTAAGTGTGCCCGGCTGCTAACCGAAAGGTTAGAGGTTAGAGTCTACCCAGAGGTGCCTTGGATGAAAGGCCTGGTGATCTACTTCTGAAAAATCAGCATTGAAAACCCTGTGGAACACAGATCTACTCTGACACACATGGAGTTGCCATGAGTTGAAATGGACTTGACAGCAACTGGTTAATTTATTAGAAATTAGAAAAAAACATCATTTACCAGGGATTAAAGAAAGAAAGAGTCTCGTGTTGCAGGCTAGGGAATGCCTAACAAGTTCTTGGGAGCTCCTGGGGTTTGATTTAATAACGAATATTGACCGCTTATGTGCCTAACGCTGTGCCATGCCCTGTGGGAAGTCAAAAGGAGTTTTTCCCAAATAGGCTTGAAATCTCAATAGGACAAAAAGTGAACGTGTATAAAACAAGCAGGGAACAAGGAAGGAACCTGGGGAAGAATGGCTAAGTTTCTTCGCTGGTTGATGCTAACATTGCAAACCAAAGGGTTTCGATTGGAAAGAATTTTGGGTTCCTGGCTTGGGTCTACCATCAAGTAGGTTATATCACAAGGCACTTAATTTCTCTGCCTCTTGCTTTCTTACTGGTTTTCTATCTTGGTTGAGGGCCCCTCCAGCCCAAGTGAGAAAGCCCTCTCTGATACCTCATTTTTCTCCTACCTCCAGTAGGGCACCCAGTCTTGTTGATTCTTTCTGGAAATGTCTCTAGAGTCTATCTAGTCTCTTCCTACTCCAGTGCATTCTCCACCCAGCAGCCAGAATAATCTTTCTAAAACATAAATCTGCTCACATCACCCCAGATTTGCTTAAAACCCTCATTTATGTGGTTTCCTCATTGCCCACAGGATAAAGTCCAAGCTCCTTGGCAAGACATCTTTGGCTCTACAGTCTGGGCCCAGCCTAGCTCTCCAGTCTGATTTCTCATTGCCCTTCACTGCCATTCACCTAGCAATCTGGACATGCCAGATGGCTCACTCTTCTCTGAGCATAATTTGCTGACCCACTTCCTTGGAATCCCCTTTTCTCCCGGGCAAAATCCTACTGATCTTTCAAAGTTTGTCTCAGTTACCTTCTCTGGAAGCTGACCTGACCCTGGAGACAGAGTTCATTTCTCCCTCTGTCTTCCCCACTGGACTGTGAACTCATTGAAGGCAGGGCTTGCGTTTGTCTTGCTCTCTCTTGTAAACCCCACACCTAACATGGTGCTTAGCATAAGGTAAGTGCTCAGCCAGTTTGCTGAGTAAAAAACAAATGGACAAAAGAGGAAAATTTTAAAATGGAGATAATAATGTTCATCCCTTGTTACTACTTGAGGTTGTTTGTGGCATGAACATGAGATAATATTTGTTGAAGAACTTTGAATAATGTGAGGCTCTATAAATGCAAAACAAGGTACTCATCAGTGTTTTCAAAAGCAGAGATTGTTAACCTTTGAACCATAGATGAAAAACCTTAGCATTTCCTCTATTACATCCCCATTGTGTGTGAGTGCATGCACGCGCACACACACACACACAGAGTAAAGGGAATGGCTGATGGGTACTGGGAGTTGTTAAATAGAAAAACCCAGATAGCCAGAATTTTGGACAATTCAGCAAAATGATGCCCTGTTGGTGCAGGAAGCAAACGAGGCATGAATTGTGACTCAGTGGCCTGGACCTGCCCAGAGGCCTCTGGTGACAATACATTCTTTTCTTTCCCAGAGCTAGGGCTGAATGTAAAGAGACCAGTGGGCAGGAGGGAGGGGCTTGGTTTTCTTTTTCCTGTGTGTGCCATTTTATTTCTCTTCTTTCTGATTCCTCTATTTTATGAATGTTGTCTGCCCCAACCACCCCAAAGTGAAAATGATACACAGAGAGAAGGTAAAGAAGTGGAAACAAAGGACTGGATTTGCGTAGCACTTTGCAAATATTATTGTAAAAACTTTTATCAATCTGTGAATGTATCTTTTCCTAGCACTACCTCCTAGACTGTGATGCCATTGCAGGCAGATACTTTTTTAGATATATTTTTGTATCCTCTGCCGATGCCTTGCCCATAGGAGGTATATATGAATTAGTGAGCTCACTGAGTAAGAATGAAGTTTACCTTGAGTTCTTGAGTTCATTCTTGAGTCCATTCTTCCGTGCACTATGCCTGTCCATGAGTGAGGCATATTTCGTGCACTATTTTTCATATTTTCTGGAAGGAAGGATTCTTCCTCCTTTTACCCAGATACAGATAGACAATTTTCCTTGACTCTCCCTCTCTGGGTGCCCGTCACTGTCACCCCATAGGTTTGATTCTCCTCTGGAGACCACCTGAGGACTCAGATGCCTTGTGTCTCAGGGCTGGATCCCTTCACTTCTCAGCCCCATGGAGTTTGCCCTGTTGCTGACAGGTGGGAAAAGAGTAGGCAGGGTACAAGGTGGGAGCCTAAAATCTTAATTAATTGGTTAAACTTTATTTTAAAGGCTAGTCCTATTGTTTACAGGCCATTAAAAACCATTATTATCTTCCCAGGCTGGGCAGACAGCAGCTAGCTGCTTTGATCATGTCTTAGAGAGATAAGGAAAATTTATCTCTTGTTTTGGCTTCAGAATTTCATCTTGGTTTATTATTTGACACACTATTCACGTTTCTCTCCAAATGCCCCCGATCCTAGACAACTTTTTCAAGTTGTTGACAGGAGAGGTTCGGATTAGAACCTCGTAATTTTGGAGTTGGAAGAGATCTGAGATAAATGACTGTCGCTAATCTTCGCCCCTCTCTCTCTTGCCCCCTCCACCTTCCTTTTTCTTCCATAGCAGACCAGTTACTGGAGATACCAGCTCTTCAAGTAATTTGTGCTTATTGATCTCTGAGCGGAGCAGGCTTTTCTCATGACCTTGAGCTAATCCTTCTACCTCCAGGACCACATCTTCTCCCCTGGTGAGAAGACTTCCTAGAGCTCTCCCCTCACACCAAATTGTTGTTGTTGTTAATTGCCATAGAGTTGGCTCCAACTCCCAGTGACCCCTTGTACAAGAGAATGAAACATGGCCTGGTCCTGTGCCATCTTGATATGCTTGATGGTTGGTATGCTTGAGTCACTGTGCCGCTGTGTATTTTGAGTGCGGTCCGACCTACGGAGCTCATCTTCTAGCACTATATTGAACATTATTTTGTTGTGATCCATAGGGTTTTCACTGATTAATTTTCAGAAGTAGATCACCAGGCCTTTCTTCCCCGAATTACTAGCTCCTTATTTAGTATCCCCAGAGTACTGTGCACATAGATGAATGAGTTATCTTAACTCTGTCCTCTTCTGTGTTAGGTGTATCTAGGGCTCCCCTGGATAGGCTGGGCAGAGAGCTCTTGGGGATCCTCACCCACATCCCACATAATCTGTCTCCCCCAGGGCCGTCATAAGGGTGTGGCTTCCCACCTGGGCAGGTAAAGGCAACTGGATATAAGCTGCAGCCACTGTGCAATTGTCAGGCTTTTGCCCAGTGATCCTGTGGGATCTGTTATGTCCTAGATGAATCCCTCAGTGGATACTGAGCTTACTTTTTAGCTGATTGATTAAAGAGTTGATTAAAGTGTGTTCTGGGAGAGGTAGAATGAGCAATCTTGGTAAATATTGGACACTCACAGGTGTGTTGAAGAAATGAATGAATGAATGTAGGGATAAGGAATGTCAGCTAGGACCAGGTCACTTCTTATGGGTCTGTGTATTCAGTTCATTAAGTGCTTCGTGAGTGCCTGCTCTGTGAAAGGCATTGGAGGTCAGAAAGACTCAGTCCTTGACACTGGGCAGTTTACATTGAGGGGCAGCAAAGCAAATTATAAGACAAGGCCAGTAACCACTTGTTGTGGACCAGATTCTGACTCATGGTGACCCAATGTATGTCAGAGTAGAACAGTGCTCCACAGAGTTTTCAGTGGCTGATTTTTGGAAGTAGATCACCAGCCCTTTCTTCTGAGGCAACTCTGGATGCACTCAAACCTCCAATCTTTCTGTTAGCAGTCGAGTGTTAACCATTTGCACCACCCCGGGACTCCGTAAGACAAAGCAGGGAAGCATATGTGGAAACAGAGATACAAACATTGAAGGAGCATAAAGAGTGGTAGATTAATTCCGAATGAGGGGGTCAGGAGAGCTTCATGGAGATGGTTTTTAAGGATTTCAGTGAATGGGAAAGAGACAGAGAAAGGAGATTCAGGCTCGTGAACAGTGAGGACAAAGTATTGAGGCATGAAAGTGCTCTTAGCTTGCCACAGACCACTTTTGGCAGTCCCAGCCCAAAGCCACTTCTCTTTTCCAGCCAGAGTGGTTCAGATCCATCTCAGACAACACCAGTTCATCCTAGGAATTTATTCCAGGCGTCTGACCCTGGGGCAAGGCTCAGAAGTGAGCAGACATTCCTTTTCTCCAGACTTTGCTGGTCCTGGTGTTGCTGGGTTCACTGTCGTTGAGGGGTGCACAGGACAAACAAGGATGCCCTGAAGTTGGTGAAAGTGGATTAGCTCCCAGCTCTAGACCCCTCAGCTTCCTTGGATATTTCTTTGACCCTGACCCAGCATTCCTCATTGCTAGGATGCCCAGGACCAGAACCACCCGCTTCCCAGGCTTTTCTCATGCTGCTCCCCCTCCTAAAAGGCCTTCCTCCCATTTCTGCTTGTCCAAATGCATCCACCCTTCCCCAAAGGCCCAGCCTCCCTATAGCTGGAAGGAAGAGCACCATCTTCTGAGCCCCCAAAGTATATCCCCTGCTGAGAGCAAGGCCAGAAATCGGCTCCTCTCTATCTCTTGCAATGCATGCCATGGGGTGGCTGTTTAGTAGACAAGGAAAGAATGGAGCTTTCTACACCTCCAGTTTTATTACAAACAAATATCCAGGGTCAGTGTGATTTTAACACATTAAAATATTCACACAAAAACCCACTGATTTTTCCATGTTCTCCAGGTAACTGCTTAGTTACCTTCCAGGGAGTGGGAGGAAGCCAAGAAAGAGAACTCTTAATCTTGAGGAGCAGGATTGAGTGTAGAAATGGAAATGGAAGATTCCCTTGGCTCCTCTCTACAGCAGCGCTGCAGCCCATATATAACTGTGGGCGAGCTTCCCCTCTCCGCGCTGCTTATCTCTCTGCCTCACATTCACAGACTCCCCAGCCTGGAGTCTCTCTGGATGTTGGCCAAGCCAGTTGGGAATACGTAAGAGCTGAGATATGGGATGGGACGAGTCCACCATGTCCTTGCATTCCTCCGTGAAGGTCTCCCTTCTCCCTGTTTTCCCCCTTCTAGCCTTTTCTCTGGCATTGGGGGCTAATCTTTCCTGTCCCACCTCCCTAATCTTTGAAAGAAGGGAGACCCAGATTCCATGTTTGCAGTCGGCTGTGCTAGTAATTATGGGCACCCCTTGGAGAATGGGAGGGAAGTTTGGGTGAGCAGATTTAGACCAAACGGCATTTAACTAGATGCCATTCTGAAACCTCAGCTCCAGTGTCTTATGAGCCTAAAACTGTCCGTATAAAATTCCCCTAGCTCACTTGGTTTTTACGACCAAAAATTTGGTTTTTCTTTAAAAATGTCATGTGTTGCTTTTCACCCTGGCAGAAATAGGGGTCAGAAAAGGGAAGGCTTTCTGGAAAGAAGACTCCAGCCTGACAGGAGTGAGGGTTGCCAGGAAATTAGGTGAAGCCTTTGTCAGGATCTGGAGCCTGAGTTGGAAGTGTGAAGGAGGCAGGGCTGGCTGATGGGAGACAGATGGTGCAGGATCCTCTGTGATTGTTCTTGCTCTGGTATCGCCTCTATTATGGGCACACAGCTGGGCACTCTTAGGATCCCTGATTGTTTATAGAACTACAGAACAGCTGTGTAATGTTTAGCTACCTTTTTGAAGATGTCTTGGGCACTGACAGAATGGATAGTTTTAATTCCATAGACAGAAGCTGAGTTACTCGCTAGAGTTACCAGGGCTTCTCTGGTAGGTTCTTTTCTTTCAGTGCCTTTAGCTCAATGCCATGGGATTCTGGGTAAAGGCTCAGTTCCCCCTTAGGCAGGTAGTGTAGTACTGATGCGTGCAATTGTAATAAAGTCAGATGTTCTTTGTTGTCTTAAATTTTTAAATTGTGTGTGTGTGTGTGAAGCATTTACCCTGTAGTTAATTCACAGGTAGGTATAGGAGTGGGGATAGATGATAGGATGGTTATGGGACAAGATACTGGTAATGTTTCTAGGATGATTATCATCCTTATCATTTTTTTGTTTGATTTCATGTCAATCATCCTCCCCATCCTTCTTTTAAAATAGAAACAAAAATTTTGGAGGGGGAGGTTTAGAAAGAAAGAACTGTACGTGGTAAAAATTTAAAGGCTACAAAAAATAAACTAGGAGAGAAAAGTAAGTCTAAATCTCCCTCCCACTCCTGTTCCCCCATCCTCAGACCCTCGTTCTCCAATACAGAGACAACCACTGTTACTGTAACCAAGTAACCACTGTTACTTTTTACCTGTGTCTTTCTGGAGATATTATAAGATTATAAATGTAGATCTATCCTTTTCTTTCTCCCTTCAAATAGTTGCATTCCAAATGCCCTGTTCTGTACCTTTTTTAAATTTAACAATATATCTCAGAGATTATTCCGTATCGGTAGATATACATCTGTCCTATTTTGGATGCATAGTATTTCATTGTGTGGATATACCATGATTTATTTAATTTCATCCGTCTTGATGGGCATTTAGGTGGTTTCTAATCTTTGCCGCAATGGAAATATTTGTAGATACCTTTCTCCATGCTCAAGTGTAAGTCTAGCTATACATCTTGCTCTTCTCTAAAGTTCTTCTAAGTTAAGTACATTTTAAAAAGTATTTATTTATTAAGTACTTATCATGGACAAATATTTGGCATTTTCATCATACTGATGTACCCATGTTTACTCAGCCCAGTGACATGTCCAGGATTGTTTCTTGCTGGTCAGTAATGAAAATTCTTGCATATAAATCTCTAATTTTGGTTGTTCGACTTTGATTATTCCTTAGCGTAGGTTCGAGAAATGGGTCAAATAATTTGAAAATTGTTAAGGCTCTGGACACTTATTGCCAGATTAATTGTATTCCAAAAATTTACCAGTTTATATTTCCACCAGTAGAGTACCATACTATCATTATCATTTAAAAAATCCTTGCTAATTTGGTATGTGAAATATGATATTTCATTGTTTTAATTTTTTATTTGTTTATTAGCTATTTTTATTTCCTTTTTGTGGTTTGCGTGTGTCCTTTGGCCATTTCTCTGTTAAGGTCTTAATGCTTTTATGTCAATTTGTATGGATACTTTATATATTAAGGATATTGATTGGTCATGTTTATCATATATATGGTAGATGGTTTCACCAGTTTGTGGTTTGACATTAAAAAATTCTTTGTAAACTAACATTATTGTGGTATAATGTACATACAATAAAATGCACTCATTTTAAGTGTATAATTTGATGAGTTTTGACAAATGCATATACCCGTGTAACCACAACCACAATAGAGTATTTCTAATCATCCCAAAAAGTTTCCTTGTGCTCCTTTGTTGTCAACCCCACCTCTAGCCTCAGGGAACCATTGATCTGCTTTCTGTCACTATACATTAGTTTTGCTAGTTCTAAAATTTCATATAAATGGAATTATATAGCATGAACTGTTTTGAATCTAGCTTATTTTACTCGTTTAAAGAATTTATTCATGTTGTTGTGTATATTAGTTTGTCGCTTTTTATTGCTGAGAGTATTTCATTGTATGAATATACCCAAATTTTTTTATCCATTCACCTGTTGATGAACATTTGGATTGTTTCCAGTTTTTGACTATTAAGAATAAAACTACTGCAAGCATTTGTGTATAAGTCTTTTTGTGGATATATTTTTTTCCATTTCTCTTGGGTAAATGCTTAGGAGTGAAATTGTTCAGTTATGTTTGTTTAGAAGCATATGTTTCTTTAGAAGCCACTGCCAAACTAATTTTCAAAGTGGTTTTACCATGTTAATGCCCATCACTAATGTGTAAGTGTTTTGGTTGTTATACAGTCTCACCAACACTTGATATTGTCAGTCTCTTTAATTTTAGCCATTTTAGTGGGTGTAAGAGTATCTCATTGTGGTTTTAATTTGCATTTCTCCTATGACTAATGACACCGAGTATCTTTTCATGTGCTTATTGGACGTTTGTTTATTTTCTTTTGTGAAGGGCCTGTTGCCTATTTTTAAAGTTGGGTTGTTTGTCTGAGTTTATAGAGTTCTTTATATATTCTGGATACAGGTCTTTTGTTACATATATGTACTAGGAATACTTTCTCCCAGTCTGTGGCTTGCCTATTCATCTTCTTCATAGTGTCTTTTGAAAAGTAGAAGTTTTTAATTTTAATGAATTCCAAATTATCTTTTTTCCTTCCCTTTTGTGGTTATTGCTTTTTATGTCCCCCAAATTTTTGTGTACCCCAAGCTCACGAAGATTTTTGTTTCTATGTTTTCTTCTAGAAGTTTTATAGTTTTAGCTTTTACTTTAGTTCTACAGTTCATTTTGACTTAGTTTTTGTCTATGATGTGAGGTAAAAGTTGAGGTTTATTTTTTCCCCCCATAACAGATATCCAGTTAAAATAAAATAAATAAATAAATGCAACTATTATTCATTTGTGTTATCCTCTGATTTCTTCCATTGCTATTTTGCTTCAAAATGTCACCTGCTATTCAGCTATCATATAGATACTTACATAATTGACTTATATCAGTTATTTATTTAAAACAAATCTCAGTTCTTTGATTGACTTGGAATATGTTTAAGTTTATGTTAGGAGTTGAAGTAGAAGTCTAATTTGATTTCCCCTTCCCCCCAATAGGTAACTGAATAGCGGGAAAGGGAGTTCCAGATATGGGCCATAAAAGTAGAAAGCGGGTAGGGCTTTTGAGAATGGGGTCACTTAGCTTGTCTGGGGGCGGAGGAGTTGTGGGAGACAAGCTCAAGAGGGTGGCTGTAGCTGCTGGTGGAGGACCCCTGGACTCTCCCCTGAGGGAATGTGAGCACTTGAGAGACGTGGTGCTTGAGGACCGTGTAGGTGGGTCCTGACTCGGGAGAGACCAGGGGGATGAGGACTGAGAGTCAAAGATGAGGCAATTTCTAGCTTTAAAGACAGTCTGACTGTGGAGAGATTGGGGAAGAGGTGGAGTGTGTGGGTGTGTGGGGGCGTTGGGTGGGATTTGACTATTCCTGATTTCAGAATGAAGCTGCAAGGAGGAGTTAAAGATTGACCTTGAGATCCAAGTGAAAGTGTTGGGTAGAACTTCTTTGCTTTAACTGGCTTCCAGGGAGATGAAGTTTAAAAGAACTTAAAATTACTCATATTTGAAGAAAATTTGTAACACCTCCTGAGAGTATAATCAGATTGGTTCCTTATATTTTATATATTTTGTGCAGCATTTTAAAATTTCCAAAGTACTTTTACGTATTACTTGTTTTTTTTTTTTTTTGTTTGTTTTGTTTTCATTTGTACCTAGGTGTGGGAGGCATTGTAGACATTACCCCGTTTGCTGTTTTACAGCTAGGTTAGGAGCCTTGCCCAAGTTATTCTCGCTGAGTAGGTTCTGATCTTGGCCTTCTTTCTACTTCCTGTGTGAGTGTAGCCAGCCTGCTCCCACCCTCAGTACCTCAGCTTTCTTATCTGTCAAATGGGGATGATAGTATCTGCACTACCAGCCTCCCACAATGGGGAAGGCCAAATAAAATAACCTAAGTGAAAGAGTGCTGAGAAATAGAAAGCAAGCTGCAAATGTCCTCTCTTATTAGGGCTACAATTGTACCAAACTGGGGCTGGGAATAGGCTAGTTCCAGGGCGGGGAGATGGGGAGACCCAGGGTCATGCCTGGCCCCACAGGTTGAGCTGCTGGTGAGGTATACAGAGGCAGAGGCAGCCCTCCCAGAGTGAGGCGGGAGTCCAGGGCTCTGAGACGTGCCTGAGACACCCACCAGTCCAAGGCCTCTAAGGTCTAAGATGGGGAAGCCCGCGGGCTCACATGTACTGGGAAAAACTCTGAATTTAGATTCAGAAGCCCTAGTTTTAATAATCATTTTCATTATGTGTTGGACCTGGAGTGAGATACTTAATCTTACTAAATCGCAGTGTCCTTGTCTGTGAAACATCACATTAGATACCTGGGAAATACTGAACTACTTATAAATTCCCCAAACTCGCCTCTGTGCCTTTGCACATGCTGTTCCCTCTGGTTAAACTCCTGCTCCTTCAGGAATCAACCCAAGCTTGACCTCTTGAAGCCTTCCCTGATGCCCCCAAACAGACTTAGATACTCCTTTGACTCTGCACCCACTGTCCCGTGTACACGTGTTCGCATTCGAGCCACAGTCTTTCTGCACTGTAATCAAGTAATGCTCACAAGCCTGTTTCTTCTTGGTCCAGGATCTCCTTCAGGCACCTGTTCTTTTTACTTGTGTATCCTCAGTGTCCACCTTAGTGCTTGGCACATAGTAGGCACTCAAGATATACTTACTAAATGAAAGGATGGGGGTCATCAGAGGTTTTCTAGGGCAGGGCAGTGGGAGATGAATGCAATAAGAGAGTGCGTTGTTTGTAGAGAATTTAAAAAGCAATTACCTGACAATTCTAAACAAGGTTAGTGATGAAATACTCTTCCCCCAAATTATTTTTTTTGCTCTAAATTCTAAACAACTGCTATGGTTACTGTTGCGATGTTTTCTCCCCCTCTTTTGAATATTTTATTTTAAAGTTCAATTTATTGAGGTATATTTGCATACAATAAAATTCATCCTTCTAAAGTATACTGTTTTATGGTTTTTGACAAATATATACAGTCATGTAACCACTACCACAATCGAGATACAGAACATTTCCATCACCCCAACAAGTTCGCTCGTGCCCCTTTGCAGTCGATCTCCTCCCCACACCTCCTGCAACCACTGATCTGCTTTCTGTCCCTATATTGTTGCCTCTTCCAGAATATCATATAAATGGAATCTTTCAGTATATAGCCTTTTGAATGTCTTTCATTTAGTGTAATGTTTGTGGTAGACAGAATAATAGCCTCCAAAAGATGTCCATGTCTGTATCCCCAAAACCTGTGAATATGTTACCTTCCATGACAATGAGACTTTGAAGATGTGATTAAGTTAAGGACCTTGTGATGGGGATAGTATCCTGGGTTATCTGGGTTCATCCAGTGTAATCACAAGAGTCCTTATAAGAGGGAGGCAGGAGGGTCAGAGTCAGGGAAAGAGAAGTGACGAGGGAAGCAGAGATCAGAGAGACAGACAGACAGACACTGGAGGATGCTACACTGCTGGCTTTGGAGAAGGGGCCACCCACAAAGCCAAGGAATACAGGCATGTCCAGAAGCTGAAAAAGATAAGAAAATAGATTTTCCCCTAGAGCCTCCAGAAGGAAGTAGTCCTGCTGACACTTGATTTTAGCTCACTGAGATTGATTTTGGACTTCTGACCTTCAGAACTGTAAGATAATAAATTTGTGTTGTTTTAAGTCCTAAGTTTGTGGTAAATTGTTAGGGCAGCAGTAGGAAACTAATATAATGCAGTTAAGAGTCATCCATGTTATTGCATGAATGGATGCATTTTATTATATGGATGATTCATTTACCAATTGATGAACATTTGTTTTGTTTCCAAGTTTTGGCCATTATGAAGAAAGCTGCTATAAACATTCACATATAGGTCTCCATATGGACATATGTTTACATTTCTCTCAGATAAATGCCTAGGAGTGGGATTGCTGGGTAATATAATAAGTGTATATTTAGCTTTCATCTTCTGGCACTATATCAGACAATGTTCTGCTGGCCAATTTTTCAGAAGTAGACTGCCAGGTTCTTCTTCCTAGTCTGTCTTAGTCTGGAAGCTCCGCTGAAACCTGTCCACCATGGCTGACCCTGCTGGTATTTGAAATACCAGTAGCATAGCTTCCAGCATCACAGCAACATGCAAGCCACCACAGTACGACAACTGACAGACACGTGGTGGAAATGAATCTAGGAAAATTGGAAGTTGTAAAAAATGAAATGGAATGCATAAAGATTGGTATCCTAGGCATTAGTGAGCTGAAAGGGACTGGTATTGGCCATTTTGAATCAGACAATCATATGGTCTACTATGCTGGGGACGACAAATTGAAGAGGAATGGCATTGCATTCATCATGAAAAAGAACATTTCAAGATCTATCCTGAAGTACAGCACTGTCAGTGATAGGATAATATACATACAACTACAAGGAAGATCAGTTAATATGACTATTACTCAAATTTACACACAAACCACTAATGCCAGAGATGAGGAAATTGAAGATTTTTACCAACTTCTATAGTCTGAAATTGATCAAACCTACAATCAAGATGCCTTGATAATTACTGGTGATTGGAATGTGAAAGTTAGAAACAAAGCAGAAGGATTTGTAGTTGGAAAATATGGCCTTGGTGATAGAAATGATGCCAGAGATCACATGATAGAATTTTGCAAGACCATCGGTGCCATCAGGTCAGCTCCAACTGATAGCCACTATATAAAACAGAATGAAATGCTGCCTGGTCCTGCGTCATCCTCACAATTGTTGCTATGTTTAGCCTCACAATCATGGCTATATTGTTGCAACCACTGTGTCAATCCATGTCATTGAGGGTCTCCCTCTTTTTTGCTGACCTTGACTTTGCCAAGCATGATGTCTTCCTCAAGAGATTGGTCCCTTCTGATGACATGTCCAAAGTGAGATGAAGTATCGCCATCCTCACTTCTAAGGAGCAGTCTGGCTGTACTTCCTCAGAGAGAGATTTGTTCTCTCTTCTGGCAGTGCCATTCAGCATTCCCATCGGCAGTCTATGAGAGTTCCAGTTACTCTGCATCCTTGCCAGTACTTGGCATTGTCAGGGTTTTGTTTTTTTTTGTTTAGTTTTCGCCATTGTAGTAGGTGTTTAGTGGTATCTCATTGTGATTTTAATTTGCATTTCCCTGATGACTAATGGTGTTAAACATCTTTTCACGTGCTTATTCACCATCTATAGCTCTTCTTTGGTAAAATGTCTATTCAGTTCTTCTGCCTATTTTTACATATTAGGTTATTTCTTTTTTAAATTGAGTTGTAATAGTTCTTTATATATTATGGTTACACATTCTTTATCAGTATATGTTTTACAAATATTTTCTCCCAATCTGTGACTTGTGTTTTCATTTTCTTTTTAATGCCCTTCAAAGAGCAGAAATTTTAAATTTTGATGAAATCCAATATATAACCTTTTTCTTTTGTGGTTTATACTTTCTGTGTCCTCTCTAGAAATCTTCAGTTAACCCAAGGCTCACAAAAATTTTATTCTAGAAGTTTTATAGTTTTAGCTCTTACATTTAGCTCTATGATTCATACAACATAATTTTTATATATGTTGTATGGTAAGGGCTAAGCCTTTAACTGGTTTTGGTATCAGGGTCTTGCTGATCTCTTAAAATGAATTGGCATTATACTAGGTATTGCAGGGCATATAAAGGCAATATCCAACCCCTGTCCTATAATTGCTTACAGTCACAAGGGGGATCTCTCACACACACACGCACATGCGTACACACACACACAACACACACACACACGCACCCCAAGATGATAAAGGCAGAGTTTGATGAACTCCCTAAGAGAAATACTGATGAACTGTTGTTGGCATTCAAAGAAGGGAGAAACTATGGAAGCCCTAGGAAAGGCTTCAGGATGGGGTTGATGCTGCAACATTGTACAACTTCAGGAAGCATCATTCAAATCATAGTGTATCGAAGGGAAGGGCACATAGACTAGAATATGGATGGTGCTCATCTGGAATTGTGAAACATAGTGGTCCTGCTAAAAAAAAAGTCTCCCAGCCCAGAGGCTATCAGCTGGTGGAGATGGGAGGAGGTGAGTGGGGGCAGAAGGAGAACAATGTTCTGAGTTGTTGTTGTTAGTTGCTGTAGAGTCAGCTCTGACTTATGGTGACCCCATGTACAGCAGAATGAAACGTTGCCTGATCCTGCACCATCTTCACGATGTTGTGGCCAATGTGTATGTTGAGTGCCTTCCACCCTAGGGAGCTCATCTTCCAGCACTGTCCTGGACAATATTCTGTGATCCATAGGATTTTCATTGGCTGATTTTTGGAATAGATCGCCAACTCTTTCTTCTTAGTCTGGAAGTTCCACTCAAATCTATCCATCATGGGTGACCCTGCTGATATTTGAAATACTGGTAGCATAGCTTCTAGCAAGTGTCCTAGCAAACTGACAGATGGGTATTGGGTTCTGGGTTCCAAAACTCAAACCAGACCTGTTGCTGTTGAGTCGATTCTGACTTACAGCAACCCTACACCACAGAGTAGAACTGCCCCGTAGGGTTTCCAAGGTTGTAGTCTTTACGGAAGTAGAATGCCACATCTTCCTCTCACAGAGCAGTTTGTGGGTTCGAACCACCAATCTTTTGGTTAGCAGCGGATCGCTTATCCACTGTGCTACCAGGGCTCCTTGGTTCAGAGTTACAGGGGGTCTTTAAACTCTTGGGAGCCCTGGTGGCACAGTGGTTAAGAACTCGGCTTCTAACCAGAAGGTTGGCAGTTTGAATCCACCAGCTGCTCCTTGGAAACCCTGTGGGACAGTTCTACCCTGTCCTGTAGGGTGGCTATGAGTCAGAATTGACTTGACGGCAACCAGTTTCATTATTAAACTCCTACTGATCTGCATCTTCCCCTCCATTGAATATGATGCTGGAGGATCCTGAAGAGGAAGGTTGGGAAGGAGAGGGGTTGGCCCTCATAGAGCCCCCACTTCCAGCTTTGCACTCAGCACCCTGCCAACAGGATTGCATTTAGTCCTTCCAACAACTCTGCAATAGCAGTTTCATTATTTACATTTTCACAGATTGAAAAATGAGACTCATAAAGGTTAAATGCCTTGCCTAAGGTCAGCTGCTAGTGAGTGGTGGAGCTGGGATTGAGTCCCAGCTGCCGCTGCTCTTGTTGCCGATGTGGCATTACCCACCACTGCTCAAAAAGAAAAAAAAAAAAAAATTTCTGAGCAAGGCAGGCACATAGACAGGTAAAGAGTGAATGCCAGGGGGAGGTCAGGACTTGATGTTTGTGAGTGAGTTTGGTCTGATTTAGCAAAAACACTCCATGCAGTGGGCTAGGGTGTGCCTGTGTGACTACATGGTCAGGGTTTGTAAAGCTTCCAAAGATCTTTGGCTAGAGGGGCTTTAAAAGCTGCAAGCTCTCAGCAGTTTCTATCAGTTGGGATTTCCCCCCCCCCCAGATTGGATACTGTTAGGGTTTTACTGGCTTATCTGTTCCCAGAATGACCCCAGTCCCCTTACCCGGGCAGCACTGCTCTGTTACTCATGCTACTTCCTGTCACCAAATGGCTCCCAGGGAAAAATTCATCACCAGCTCCACTTTTTATTCCCCAAATCCCCTTCCCCTTCACTCTTAAAACCCTCTGATTTCTCCAAGAAGTGTGGAGTCAAGCACTTCAGTGACAAAAGAATTCCAGGACCTTGTTTTGATCCTAGGTTTGGGGGCTCCCCTCCTGGTCTCATTTTAAGCCTTTTCAAAGGGGGCCCTGAGAAACAAGGGCATTGTGGAGGAGCTGGTGCTGTGAGGCCAGTGAGTGTGTCTGGGAAATCAGAGGGTATGAAAGTTCCCATTGTCCTCCACCCTATTCCAGCTCCCCCGAGTCTCCTGTTCACTCCGAAAGTGCTCTGATCCTCACACCCCTCTCAGGGCATCTTGTCTGCTTGCCACTGGGTATTTGGCTTTTCGTCCCTTGTTTGGTCACCGTGGGCCCTGTCTCTGCCAAGTCAGAGACAAACAGAGATAGGGCCAGCCCTGGCTGCCCAGCCTCCCAGGCAGCACCACATACTGCTCTGCGTCAGCAGAAAGAGTATCCACCATAACTTGCATTCTGGAGAGCCCTCTCTCCCATAGCCCATAAGCTCGCTTCTCTGGCCTGCAAGGCCTCCGGTCATGCCCTGCTGAGCCCTGCCCAGCATGCCAAGCGCCCTCTCTACTGGCCAGCAGCCCTCCAGGAATCCTGAAGTGCAGCCCCGCTGCCTCTTGATGACTTCATGGGAAGTGTTCCGGGTTGGTTCTGCTTGCCTCCACCTCCTTCCCAGACTTGCCAAGGAAGATGCCTGCAAGCCCCTCCCAACTCCCAAAATACCAGCCTGGCCTCCCAGCCCTGCCTCCCAGCCCTGCCAGAAAATGCTTAGCACATTAGCGGGTTTATCTGCCATAGTGGCTGTCATTTAGGAGGCTGCAGAGGCACATAGATTTCATTCTGGAATTCCTTCCAGCGCTTTGCTATTTTGACGACACTGGACAGCACAGTTACCAGGAAACTGTCCTGCCCGTGAGATAGAAGTGGCAGGGGTCTGGGGTCTGGGTGGGTGGAAGGCAAGGAGGGTGGTGGGAACAGCAGCAGAGTGAAGGACGTTGAGATGTGGGTGGGCCATGCCAGTCTCTGATTCTGCTGGGACTGCATTTGTCTTTAATAGGTCTACCTGGCTGGCCTCCTTCCTTGCCTTCTGGAGCTTGCTTGAAACGGATCTTGGATACTAACAACTTGTTTCCACAGTTGCTTCTCAGTGCAGCAGTTTCTGCTTGCAGGAGGCAAGAGGTTCCAAGATTACCAAAGAGGCAACAACATAGGGTGAAAGAACACAGCACCCCAAACATAGCTTTGGACTCAGAAGACTTTGCTGCTGTTGCTTCTCTGTTTAGTAGTTGAGTGGGCTTGGGCAAGCCACCAACTCTCCAAAACTCAGTACTCTCATCTGCAGAATGGGGATTACATGACCTGCCCTTCTCACCTAAATAGATTGGGGTGGACTAAAAACCAAATACCAAACTAGTTGCTGACAAGTTGGTTCTGATTCATGGTGACCCAATATGTGTCAGAGTAGAACTGGTCCGTAGGATTTTCTTGGCTGCAATCTTTATGGAAGCAGATAGCTAGGCCTTTCTTCCAAGGCACCACTGGGTGGGTTTGAACAACCAACTTTTAAGTTAGTAGTCAAGCACAAACCGTTTACACCGCCCAGGGACTTGGGTGATCTACAAGAGACAAATATATGACAGTGTTTTATAAACTGTACAGTGACAAACACTTGCATACTGGTGAGCTCCTGGAGGAGAAGGACTGTGTCTTGTTTATGCTTGAATCTCCCCACGAAGTAAGGTTTGTTGGATGGAAAAGTAAATGTGAGTTTTGGGGAGTTTCTGATTTGCCCCGTGGGTGATCAGTGTGACAAACAAAAGTCAGGCTATGGGTGTTTGTTGGAGCATGGGGCATGGTGGACAGGGGGCTTCTGAGCCCAGGGGCCAGCTCCAGGGTAGGGAAGGCCAAGGCAGTATGCCAGGCCTGGCTGGGAAAGGAGTTCCTCTGATGAAGATGTAGGTGGTTGCTGAGGGAGGCACCCATTTTCTACTCCCATTCTTGGATTTTGTTGAGGTCTTTTTCTTCCAGTTAGTTTTATTTTTTCCCTCTTTGAGTAGCTCCTGTTAAGTAGAATCACTTTATTTGAGTTTTTGATCCAAAGGTAGCACCCTTTTTCTTAGTCTTCACATCCTCTTGTTTTTCATGCCTCGTTCTTCCCGTTCAAGTCACTAACCCCAAATGCGTATGACCCACTCTACTTCACAATCCCAAAGTCTAGGTGCACAGTTGCCAGTCTAGGACACCTCCTGCTGTGAATCTGATGGACCACATGAACAATTAGAGGCTCAGAGAGGTAAAATCACTTGCTTGAGGTTGGCCAGCAAGTAGCTGGCATGGTTGGGGCTAATCCAAATCGACAGGATCGTTCCTGAACTCCCAGCGGTGCCAAAATCTAAGTAATGGCTTCCGGAATGGATATCCTTACAAGCCCAAAAGACTTCTGGCTGGATTGCTGTCAGGAGAAGCTGTTCAGACCCCTTTCTCTTTCTGGGTCCAAGATCTCTGTGGATCTGCATAGAAGAACCAAGCCTTTTTTTCCCCCCGCTCCCAGAATAGGTAGTGTCCCTGAAAATGCTGCCTTGGATTTCTAGACTGACACTCTAAACACTACCTCATCCTAATAGTCAATGGTAAACTATTTTTACACACTATTAAAATTTTACTTTGGAAAACGCCTGTCCTTGGAATGCAAAATTCACCAGGCATTTTATATCCTGTGTGCTGAGCCTTCTTGCTGGTCCCACTTGTGGAAATGCACCAAGGACTGGTGGATTTGGTTGCGTAGTGACTGGTACTATTTGAGTTCAAAATGCTTTGTTTGTTTTAAAATGTTCACTCAGTTAGGGTTTCTTCTCCCTTTCTTTCCTCTCCCCTCTGCTCTGTCTCCTTCACAAAGCAGAACATTTTGATGCTGTAGTAGGGGGAGGTGGTGAAAAAATTCATTTACAATTATTAAAGAGAGCATCAAGGAGCCCTGGTGACACCGTGGTTAAGTGCTCTCCTGCGAACTGAAAGGTCTGTGGTTTGAACCCACCAGCTGCTCTGTGGGAAAGATGTGACAGTCTGCTTCTGTAACGATTTACAGTCTTGGAAACTCCATAAGGCAGTTCTACTCTGTCGTATAGGGTCGCTATGAGTCGGATTCGACTTGTTGGCAGTGAGTTTGGTGTTTTTTTTGTAAAGTGTGCATCAGTCAGATAGTCTAAATTTCACCCCGTTTTTGCCGCCCTCCAGCCCTGACCCTTCCTCCATTTCTGATCTCCCCCTTCCAGACCTTTAATTTATCTTTGATCCTCCCCTTTTCTTAATTCTCACTCCATCCCTGACCTTTGCCCCATTCCTGACTCCCACTGCATCCATTACCCCATCTCTGAGCTGATCTCTCCCCTCCCCAGATCAGGGACGGAGCAAGGGTGTCGGTTTCCTACATTACCTAGTGTTTTTAAAAAAGCAGAAAGTTTAGGTTGTTTGGGTCCTACGGGTTGTCGAAAGGCCTCTCTGTCAAAACCGTTTTTGTTGTTGGGTGCCATCGAGTCGATTTCCTACTCATGGCGACCCCATGTGACAGAGTAGAGCTGCCCCATGGGGTTTTCTAGGCTGTAATCTTTACGGGAGCAGATCGCCAGGTCTTTCTCCTGCAAAGTGGTTGGATGGGTTCCAACTGCTAACCTTTCTGTTAACAGTCGAGCGCTTAACCGTTGTGTCACCAGGACTCCTTTCTGTCAAAACTAGCTACGTCAAAACGATCGGTATCAGAGTTATGCTGGAGTCAATACCATGCACCCTTTCTGACCTGTCCATGATGATGACGATGATGATAGTGATGTATTTATTGAGCCTCTGCCACATAACCAAACACAGTGCTGAGCGCTTTCACTAGTGCTACTTTGTCAACTCCTCACAACAATCCTGAAAGGCAGGGATTTCAACCCTTATATTTTATAAGGAGTTTGCCCAAGGGCATGCAGTTAGTGAATAAGGCAATTCCAGAATTACTACGTGACACAACTAGTTTAGAGCCTGTACGCTGAATAGGTCAAGTTTTTGCTTCATGATCTCTGACCTCCGAATGGCCAAGTTGTGGGTCTGCTTTGAGATTTTAGTGTGTTGTGATGGGGGCGTCTGAAATGCCCAAGGTCAGAGAGAACTTCCCTCCTTGGCCCCTTAAGTAGGCAACCCCTCCCTCAGGCTGTGCTAGAAATAAACCTGGGAACAGCTCTTCCAAGGGACAGCCTGTCCTGAAGGAGGGTGTAAGAAGTTTCCAGGAGCAGGGAAACAATTGGTCCTGAAGTTACTCCCTGATCTCGCTGCAACTCAAGAAGTACTTAAACACTGGGGAGGATGGAGGCTAAAAAGATAGATTAGACTATTCCTTACCCTCCAGGAGCCCGCTATTTAATATATATTTTTTGTTGCTGTTGAGAATATATACAACAAAACATACACCAGTTCAACAATTTCTATGTGTACAGTTCAGTGACATTGATTACATTCTTCAAGTTGTACAACTATTCTTACCCTCCTTTCTGAATTGTTCCTCCCCTATTAACGTAAACTCACTGCCACCTAAGCTCCCTATTGCTGTTGTCAGTCTGATCCCATACAGATAGTTCTTTAAAAGAGCACAACGCTCCGGGCAGACATTCTTTACTATTTTTTAAAAATAATTTTATTTAATTACCTATTAATTTTTTTAGGAGACAAAGTTAACTCTGTTATAAGGTAGATAAGCCAAGTGCTAAGGGAGAGTAGGGCATTGAGGAGAGGATGCTGGGAGTGAATGACACACGAAGTCATCTCAAATTTCAGAAGTCACACTTCCTGAATGGTGTTGGTTGCAAGAGTAGGTCCTCCTCTTTCCCAGTGGAAATAATTGCTACCATGTACAATAAAACATGTGAAAGCTAGAACCTGTGTAAGGTGGCAGCCTGTCAGAGAAGGAAAACTAAAACAAGTTATAGAAAGTGGTAAGACTGCGCCTTGTCAAAGGTGGAAAACTTGTGAAAACCGGAAAAACAAGGCAGTCCTGTCAGATTCCTGCTCTCACAGGGTTCACTGTAAAATGTTTTTCCAAAGTTTGCAGGAATGAACTTTGTTATTGCAAGAGATAATGAGTGTGCATGTTTGATTCCTATAAATAATGTCCTTTGTTGACTTAAGTTGAGACTTGGAGCCATATCAGTGGATGGGATCCCCCAGGGGGTGATGAATAGAGGGGTAAGGACTGGGTCTTATTTATTGCTGTATCCCCCTCACTTAGCACAGGGCTCAGGGAACTTTCCCCACCATCTGGAGAAGACATCATGCTTGGGAAACTAGAAGGTCAGCGAAAAAGAGGAAGACCTTCAACAAGATGGATTGACGCCGTCACTGCAACAAAGGGCTCAAACATACCTACTATCGTGAGGATGGTGCAGGACCAGGCAACAATTCGTTCTGTTATACCTAAGGCCGTTGGAGCCAACTCAATGGCACCTAACGGCAACAACAACAGCACAGGGTTCAAGGAACTTCTGTTGAGGGAACTAAATGAATGAGTAAAACCAAGATTGTGAGAGTTTCAAGGAGTGCGTAGTTAATACCATCGAATATTGATCAAGCAGCACAATGACCAAGAAGTGGAGATTAGTATCTATGAGAAAACAGCTTCTGAGAAAGGATGGGTAAAAGCTGAGGGAAGATCATATATTTGAGGGGCTTTTCAGGAAACATAAGGAATGAGGTAGGACCACTGCTAAAAAGGCCCTTTAATGATATAAAAGAATTATCATGAAGTCCCTATGTTAATGTATGGGGAAGGTGGAAGAAAAGGGAGACTGAGGTGTGCAGAGGCTGAAGGCACCTGAGAGGAAAGGGAGAAGCTCTGACTGGAGTCCTGAGGGGTCCACTTTAGGAAGAAGAGATCTTTTCCTTAGAAACTGGAGACGTGTTTGAAAAAACAACCAACCAAACAAAAAAAACCAACCTATCATATCTTATGCACCTTGCTGTTGCCAGGACACTGAACTGCATACTTCCGTAAGTAAAAGAAGTTTTTGGTGATATAACCAGGAACCAGTTGCTGCCAAGCTGATTCTGACTTATGGTGACCCGATGTGTGTGAGAGTAGAGCTGTGCTCCATAGGGTTTTCAACGGCTGATTTTTGGGAAATAGATCACCAGACCTTTCTTGCAAGGCCCCTCTGAGTGGACTTGAATCTCCAACCTTTTAGTTAGCAGCTGAGCGTGTTAACCCTTTATACCACCCAGGGTCTTCATTGTTAATATAGACAGTCTTTATTTCTTTTGTGAACTTATTTTTTTATTTTGGGGGGGCCATATTTAAGTTTCTTAAAAGAGAAGCTTGTGTATCCATGCCACGCTGTTCCTGCACCTTTGCCCGTTAAGTTCTGACTTCATCTCAGATTTAGAAGGTTTTCTCCTTTCTCAGTGATAGCCTGTGAAGGCAAGTTCCATGAGAGGCCGGGGCTGCATCTTAAATTTAGGAGCTTGGCGCGTCTCCAGGGCTGGCAGGGATTCTCTCATTTTGCATATGGGGAAGCTGAGGCTCAGAGAGGAAAGCGACTACTTCTTTGTTATTTCCGACAGGAACCCTAGTGGCACAGTGGTTAAGAGCTTGGCTGCTAACCAAAAGGTCAGAAGGATTGGTGGTTTGAATCTACCAGCTGCTCCGCAAGAGGAAGATGTGACAGTCTCCTTCTGCAAAGATTCCAGCCTTGGAAGCCCTATGGGGCAGTTCTACTCTGTCCTATAGGGTTGCTATGAGTTGGAATTGACTCCATGACAGTGGGTTTGGTTTTTGGTTTTGCTAGCTTGATGCCTTGCACACACAGATATGGAACACATATTTATTGAATAAACCAAGGAAATGGGTAGTTACTGGTAGAGAGATGAGAATTCAGATATTCTGATTTCTTGTCACTGCCTTTTCTACGACATCACCCATGGTTCTGCTTATTTTATACCAAAGTCCCTGGAAACTAGTTTCACTGGAGGAGCAAAAAGGAATCTATTAATGGAATGGATTGACTGAACAGAATCATATTCAACCACCATTGAGGGCCTCCTATATTCTAGACCCTAGCCTTGGTACTTTCTCACTTCCTCTTCCTGCATTTTCCCTACTTTCTCCCTCCTTATTGGGGAAAAACAAAAAACAAAAAAACCCCAAAAAACGATACAACCTCCCAACCCTCCCCCCAATACTCATCAATTCCCATGAAAGAAGGCCTGTGCTTAAATAATCATGTGGGAAAAAAATACCCTTATATAAATGAGAAAGGGTACTGGCTTGGGCAGCTTTAAATCTTTATTTAAATGAGAGATTTTGTGGCTTGTTGTTTTTGTTGTTGTTTGTTTCTTGTGGGATGGAATCCAATATTCCGAAGTTCGCGTAATGCCTTGCTTTTGCTATCGCTCCTCCTAGGATAATTATAGGTTGGCATAATGTACCTATTGTTCTATTCCACAAAGCAGCACTGTCATAGAATGATGGGATGGGACCGGGTAGGGGTACAGTGTGGATCTGGAAGTGGGGATCTTTGTCTGTGCTTGTGTGAGTGTGTGTGTCCTGGACAATGATGCTGCATCTTGAATTGTTTTTCTTATTCCCTTCTTTGGATCCATCCCCGTTCATTCCCTATTTCCCCAGTTCCTTGCCCTTATTTTCCTCACCAAGTTCCTCAAATAAGTTTGACTTCTCTGTACCCTTCCCTCCTGGGGTTATCACCTAGTGCTGGACACAGTCAATGAGTTCAACCATGGATGCTGAGCTAAGGTGTTGGAGGAGGTGTTTAAAATTCTTCCAGTGAAGTTATTTGCCTGAAAATGACAGGCTTAAGGGTTCACGGTATTGCAGATGACCCCAGAGGTCATCCAGGCCAACCTCTTTGTGTTTCTCATTTGAGTTGTTCAGACCCCGTGCACTATAAACCTCATGATCCTTTCTGGGACATCTGGTATAACATAAGCATTCATTCATTAATTCAACATAAGTTCATTGAGTGCTCACCATGTGACAGAACCTGGGCTAGATGCTGGGTATATGGTGGTAAGCAAATCTCCTGCCCCTGAGGAGTTTCCACTTTAGTTGCCCAGGTAGGCAGGCAAAGGATCTGCAGATGTTGTTAAACATACTTAACCCTTACAGAATCCAGGGCTGGGTGACATGCTGGGCTTATCTCAGTGTAGCTAGAAATTAGAATTAGACCTTCACGGCCTGTGTACCAGCCGTCACTGGGGCACCGCCTTCTTTTCTTGGTAGTGAGATCTCTTAGGCTGAGATCACCCTTACAGGCTTTCATGGCAATACCTGTCCCACATCTCTCCATTTCCCACTCTTCTTGCTCTCCCCAGACCCCCTGCATTGGGACTGGTAGTCATGCTTACAAGTGTTTTTTAGCTCCAGCCATAAACATCTTTATTTGACCAATACCATTGGCATCTGAATGGGCTGACTGCCTACGTCCTCATCAGCCTCAAAGCCATGGCCTTCATACTTCACCCTGAGAAAGGCAGTGGCAGGTTTCACCAAAGCCAGGGGATACAAAGGTCACTGGACTGAAGTAGAGGAGTCCTTTTCTGTCCTTGGAAGGTGCCAGCTACAGTTGTGTTGCCTGGGAAAGGCCATAGCCCCTGGGAAGGTGTCTTAGTTACCTAGTGTTTCTGTAGTAGAAACACCACAAATGAGTGGCTTTCATGAATGGAAATTTATTTTCTCATAGCTTTGGAGGCTTAAAGTCCAAATCAAGATCTCGGCTGTGTGGACTCCTTCTTTGCTGGTAGCTCTGGGCCTCTCTTGGTTCCTTGGCAGTCCTCACATGGCATCTGTCTTCCCCAGTATGTGCCTGCATCTCTGTGTCTATGCTGCTTTTGACAACTCAGAAGTGATTAGGTTTAAGATGTACCCTATAGTGGTATGACCTCAACTGTCTGATTGATTATATTAGATTGCATTATGGAAGGTGATTACATCCACAGGTATAGGGGTTAGGATTCCAATATACATTTTGGAGGGACACAATTCAATCCATAACAGAAGGGTATGGGGTAGGTTGTAGATACTGCTGCTTCACTGTCCACATTGTGATGGGGAGGAGTGGCCAGGCTGGGCTGGGCTCGAGGTTACATTTTCTAAACCAGTCCTCAAAAGGTAATGAGTTGGAGATGTTGTGTTAGACCAGAAATCCTCTCAGGAAGAGGTTTTTGAGTGTTTAATAAGCTACCTGGAATGGGAGGACATTGGGCTTCTAAACTGCCTTCCACAGAGAGTGGATCTGGTTTTCTACAGGACTTTCGTTTTGGTGAGGGAGTGGGGCTTAGGGCCAGAGCTGAATGCTCAGAACAATCAGAGAAGAGGCGAGGGTAGCCTCTGGCAGTCCTTTTCTACTCTTCCTACACAGAACACTCAGCCTCCAATCCAAATAATTTTTTGCACAAATATTTACAGAATGTTGGTTGAAAGAAGAGGCAAGTTAATGTCCTGCCCAGATGCCATGTCCAATCTTGCCATGTGCAAAGGACCAGGAGGAGGGTGTGGTGATAGGATCCTAGAACCTAGAGCTACATGGGAACCTGGGGAGGGCTCAGGGGTGAAGAGTTCACCAGACTAGCGCACTACTTCCCATAGTGCCAGGTAGAGTTATCCTGAGGGCTAGAGATAGTGACAGTGCCTGTGACTTCTGGGCAGTGACTTTGGCGTGCCTCCAAGACTGATGTCAAAGGATCTGAGGCTCACATACAACCAATCTTTAAACCCTGAGGGTTCTGACCTTCCTCTTCCATTATCTTTGTGTCGTGTTTCTCTCTCTCCCTCTCCCCACACCTCTCTAGGTATTACCTTTTGCTGCAATCCTCTTCTACAATGGAACATTACAAAAGAGACACTTTGCCCAATTACCCATTATTCTATTACAAATTGAGAGGAGTAATCAGGGATGGAGAATCCTGGAATCCTAGATTGCCAGAGCTTGAAGTGATCACAAGGAGGTCACCTTTCTTAGTGGTTTTTGAGCTGTGTTCCTAGAATTAATTGGGAAGACCCAAGTGAGCAGCTCCATTCTTTACTGCCTTATATATCGCAGTTCCGTATTAGATTTCCTTGGAGGAAAGGCCCTGCTGCGGTAAGTCATGAACCACTAATCTAGTCCCACTATCTCATTCTATAGTTTAGGAAACTGCCATCAAGCTTCTGTTCTCACTTATGGAGGCAGCACGGTGTCATGGAAGAATGCAGGATTTGCAGCCAGGACTCCCTAGTTTTATTACCTAGTACATGTGTAAAATGGGGCAAGCCAGCTTCTTGAGCCTTGGCTTCCTCATCTGTAAAATGAGGATACTAATTTTGACCCTGCTTAGCCAAACCAGTGCTGAGGATCCAATGAGCTAGTGTTTAGATAAGTGTGTTGCAGATAAGCAAAGGGTACTTGGCAAACACCTTGCAATTAAGACATCAAGAAAGTGGCTATTAGGAAGGAGTGACTAGGAGGGCAAGGCCTCTTTTTGTTAGAATCCAGAACCAGTTACCAGTGCCTTCAGTAATGCGGATATTACAGTCTGTTGAAAGAAACAAAAGTTGTTTTAAGTTGGTCTTTCTCTCTTGTCTGAACCAAGACTCACAGCAGTAGGCTTTAGTCCTGGGCTGTGTGATCTTGGGCAACTTGCCTCACCTCTCTGACCTCAGCATCCTCATCTATTAAATGAGAGATTTGGACAAGATGTTCCCAGGATCCTGCTCCAGGCTGGGATTTGGTGATTTCTGTTCAGAAGTCTGAGATGAGTGCCCATGGTTCCCGATGACTAGCACAAACTCCTTATTGTTGTGGTGGCTATATGGGACTTGCTAATCTGGTTGGGTCAAGGTGGGTACTCAGCTATGGTGTCAGATATGAGGTATCACATGATCTGTTTCATCACAAATCTGTTTCTTCTCTCCTGGTGGCAGAACATCCTACCCACAGCCTACTTTACAGCTCAGCTTCAAGCCAGGGCCACTGGGGAGCTAGGACAAGGGGTTGATTCTCCCCTGCAAATGAAGGGGCAGGGCACAGCTCCTGGTGCTCAACAAGGGAAGGGCCACAGGGGCTGCAACGGAGCTCGGCCACAGCCATTGTCCCCATACTATACTCTCCCCTGTACCACCTGAGTTTAAATGAGATTCTGAGAGTAATCGATTGCCCAGCAGAAATTGATTATGGGGGGGGGGGACGAGGAGGTGCAGGGGGTAAGGTGTGGAAGGACTTGCTCTAGAGGTCCTCCAAAGAAAGTTGAACTTATTCACACACAATCTTCACAGCAACCCTACAAGGAAGTCATTATTACTCCCATTTTACGGGTGAGGGAATTGAACTCAGTAAGCTTAGCGAATTACTCAGGCTCATGCAGCTAGCTATGGCATGGCCAAGACTTGAACCAAGGATATTCTGGCTCCAAAATCCATTCTCCTTCCACTATATGACCCTGCCCTAGACTAGGCTGTTCCTCTGGAAAGACATGGGGAGGCTGCCAGAAAATGGGCCTGGGCTAAGGTGAGTAGGGTTGCCACATTTAGCCAATAAAAATATAGAATGCCCAGGTAAATATGAATTTCAGATAAATAATTTTTTAGTGTAAGCATGTCCCGAATATTGCAAATTTTATACTAAAAAAACTATGCTTGTTATCTGAAACTCAAACTTAACTGAGAGTCCTGTATTTTATCTGGCAGCCCTATAGGTGGGGCAGTAGAGAGGCAGCCAGTAGGGAAAGGGACCCTACACCCATGGGGGTGATGATGGCAGGATGTGGTTATTGTTGTGCTGAGGTCCTGAGGAATGACAAGGTGGTTGCCCATGACCAAGGCGTCGAACTGAGACAGGCTAGAAGATGAGAAATCTAAGATCTCTGCAATCTGTGGTCTTTTGAGAAATCACCACGGAGGAGCAGTGCTCACATGAACCAGGAGAAAAGAATGGTCTTTAGCCTTGCTTCTCACTGAGTTCTATCTGAAAATACATTCTGTAAAATAAACCAATGCATTCCCTTTGTATATATTTCAAAAAGAATCCAAATTCTTTCCTCCTGGTAAGTTAAAACAAACACTCAGGGCTGAAAAATTCCTGTACTCAGGAACAATCAAAAGTGTGTCTCAGGTTTGGGGCTGCCTAGGGGAGGGTGATGTGTGTGTGAACATGAGAGGCTAGGGGCTTGGCATCTTTGCTGTGACTCCCAGGAGCTAATCTTTTTTTTTTTTTTTAAATATTTTATTGATGAAAATTTACATAGCAGAACGTACACCAGTTCGACAGTTTCTACATGTACAATTCAGTGACATTGATTACATTCTTCAAGTTGTGCAACCATTCTCACCCTCCTTTCCCAAATTGTTACTCCTCCATTAACATAACTCACTGCCCCTTAAGCTTCCTATCTAACCTCGTGAGTTAATTTGATTCCGTATAGGTGGTTCTTTAAAAGAGCACAATGCTAAGGGTAGACATTCTTTACTAATTAAGCTAAATTATTGTTTGGTTTAAAGAAGACTTCAGGAGATATTTTTTATTTAGGATTAAAGTTTAAAGATTATCTCAGGGCAATAGTTTCAGGGGTCATTCAACTTCCATGGCTGCAGAAAATCTGGATTCCACCAGAATTTGAAATTCTGTTTCACTTTTCTGCCCTTTTGATCGGGATCCTTTTATAGAATCTTTGATTGAGATGTTCAGTTCTTCTGGTCTTATGGCAAAGGATGCAGTTGTTCATGGACCAGGAGCTAATTTTGAACGTTAGTGTCTGTGTGACTCTCAAAAGCCTCGGTGTGAACACTGGGTAGGACCTTGGAGATCAGTTAGTCTGAGAATCAGGGATTCACAGAACATAAGAGTGCCAAGAATCGCATTTTACAGATGATGAAACTGAAGCTCGGAAACTTAGTGATGGACTTCAAGGCCCAAAAGCAACAGAGCAGGACTAGAACCCAGGGCTCCTGACTCCCAGGTTATAGACAGTTTACTGTGACTATGAACTCACTGGTCTTGTTGCCATTCTCAAATATAAGCATGTTGAGGGTAGAGACTATTGTGTCCTGTTTTCTAGTATCTCAGGGGATCAATGACAGTGCTCGACACCCAGCTGCTCCTCTGTTAGCAACAGGAGAGGGAGCATTTGCTTGCTGGTACTCACATGCTGCCATGTAGGTGCCATTCTATTGGCATACTTAGCAGGAATTCATTTTCCATGGCTCATCCATGCTTGTGTTTCCTTGGCTTTGAAGGTGGATGGCTGGCAGGGGTGGTATCAGCCATGGAAGGATTAAAACTAGTTGCCATTGAGTCAATTCTGACTCATGGTGACCCCATGTGTGTCAGAGTAGAACTGTGCTCCATAGGGTTTTCAGTGGCTGTGATCTTTTGGAAGCAGATCAGTAGGCCTTTCTTCCGAGGCGCCTCTAGGTGGATTTGAACCAACAACCTTTCGGTTAGTAGCTAAGTGCTTAACCATTTGCACCACTAGTCCTTCTTATCCCTCAGCAGCTACATTTCTTTTATGCCCATGGAGTTTTGGTGTGTGTGGCACTGTTGTATGCCTTCATTCCCTGCTGTAAGGAGAGATGCGATGTGAAGTCCTCACATTTTGTGCTTTGTGCCTTGAATCCAGGGTGGCATACCCAAACACAGACTGGCCTTGCCCAGGTGCCACTCAGTATGGAAGCTGCTTTCCTTGTTTGTCCTTACTGGGCACCAGCATCCTGAGCAAAGAGACAGCTGAATCCACCTGGCTACGATATCACTCCTGGCCAATGCCTGAAAGGATTATTTTGCTCAGGAAGTCATGATGACAAAAGGGGGACTGTGACGTGTGGTGGTGTGAATGATATGGCGTTTCCTAGGCGGTTGCCCCAACTGTGAGTGTATACAACCATAATGAATAGTTCACAGTGTGGGTCTGGTGTGAGTCACTAATTACCTCCCTGAGGTCATGGTGATGCCTTCAGCCAGTCTTGGCTCTGAACCTGGTCTCTATTGCTACCGTCTTTCTGGTTTTTATCAGTTCTTTGAGTCACTTTATGTCCCTCACGGGCCACCCTGGCCTTGTCACGTACTTGTTTCTGGGCACAGCCTTACAGATGCACTTGTAGATATCTGCCTGCAATTACTCCAGGCCCAGACACCAAAGCCAGAGCCTGCATCCTCTGAAACTTTTTCTGGTTCTGTGGTGGCTGCTCAGATCTAAGTAGATGCTAGGGCCTGAGGAGAGGCTGCTTTCTAGGGCCAGTTTTTCATCTGATGCAGCTGCCTGTGAATACCAGGAATGATTTTTCTTGGTGCTGCTATTGTTGGTGAGATGGCTTAGGAGGGAAAACAGCTACAGGGTGAGCACTACCCAGCGAGTCATCCCCCATTATTTCAAAGACCAAAGCCACAAGTAAGTAAGGACAAAGTCTATTTGTCATATTAGACTCAACTTACAAATTAAAAAAAGAAAAAAGAAAAAACAATTACCCATCCTTCCATCCTTCCATCCATCCATCCATCCATCTATCCATCCATCCATCCATCCATCCATCCGTCCATCCATCCATCCGTCCATCCATCCATCTGTCCATTCATCCATCCATCCATCCTTCTAATTAGGGATAGCAAACTCAAAGAACCAGGCAGGTAAAGTAAATGAAGAAAATGGGCTTAATATAGGACGGTAGGGAGTGGTGGGGATTGTTGAACTGGAAAGTGCAGTTCACTGAGCTACCATCTACAATATTCCCTGACTCTGATTTCCTCTTAGGTTTGATGTGTAGCACCTGACAGCCACAGTGAACCACCTATATCTCAATATCTTAAAAGCATTTGGATTCGAGCAGCCTAGAGGTGTTTGGACAAGCCCCCTGGGCTCATCCATAGCCTTGTGTAGAGTCTGTTGATAAAATCAAACTAGGATATGCATCAGTCAGAGCTTTTTTAGATCTCAAATGGCAAGAAACTCAACTCAAACTGCTTAAGCACAAGGGAACATATGGGCTCATGTATGGACCCTGATGCATCTACTTCACTCACAGATGTATCCAGGGGCGTGACAAGGCTGTCTTGACTCCCTCTATCACCTCTTCAGCTCTTAGCTCTGCTTTTCTGTACCTTGACCTCCTTTGCGGACAGGTCTCTTTCATGGGTGGCTCCTAGCAGCTTCAGGTGCACGTTTTTGTCAGCTTTTCTACCCAAGAGAAAGAGAATATCTTTTTCTCATAGAAATTCCAGAACTGACTCTAATTTGCCTGCCTTGATCGCGTGCTCACTTGAACCAATCACTAAGGCCTGGGAGATGTGATGTTCTTCTTGGCTGGGGACTGGGTCACAAGCCTGTCTCAGATGTTGGGGGTTGACTTTACTCAAAGGCCATGGAATGACAGGAGGAGAGGGGTGGATCCCCAGAGGAAAACTGAGATGTTGTTATTGCAAAGAGGTGGAAGGGCAGCTGGCTGGGCAGCCAACCGTGCCCACCACAGGGAGGATGGATTAATGGGAGGACTGGACTTTTAGAATTACACTGTGAAGCAAGACTCAGAACACTGAGCAGAGCCAGAGCTGCCCCTCCTTTCAGCCCCATCTGAGTAGTGACCTCCCCTGACATCTTCTGTCCAGCCTGCATCGTCCTCAGGATGAGAATTGCACAGTGCCTAGTGGGCATAGACTGCATTTTGCTGCCATCTACACACTCCCAAGATACCTGGGTATACAGAGATCTTGGTTCTTATTCAACTGTGACTTTCAAAGGTTGATGTTTTTATAGAGGGCAGTAACACAAGAGGGTCCTGAAGTGCTTGGAGCACTCTGTGAAGCTTCTGACCTGGTTCTACTGTTGAAGGAGGAATTGCAAAGATGAAAGATTTCCTTTTAGCAGTGCCTGACCTGGGCTCAGAACTCAGCTACACTGATCCCATGACTTGGCCCAAGGCATGAACAGAGGCTGTGGAAGAGCCATACTTAGAATTTGGAGCTTCTAACTTCCCATCCTGGGCAGAAGCTGCTGGAAGGCAAGAGGCACCAGGCCACACCCTCAGCAGCTGACGAAGCTTAGTGGGGATCCAGAGTTATCCACTGGGACTTCGGTCCCGGAGGGTAAATCGTGCAGGTATCAGGTCTGACTTTAGCTGTGTGTAAGCCTCTGTGCCAGAAATACCAGCTGTCTTTGGATTGAGCAACGGGGTCCCCTTCCCCCCTCCCAATCAAGGATAATTTTACCTACTTCTTACCTTGCATTTTAGAATATATGGCTATCAGACAGCAGAATATTAAAAGGAAGATAGCGAAATGGAGAATGGTGCTCAGAAGAAGATATATTTATGGAAACACTAGATACCATCGAAAAAGCAAAACTCTACTTATAGAGGAAGTAGAAGTATTGGTGGAAAGCAATATCACCAACTTTAGAACACCATCACCATCTAGTGCGAGAGCCTTCACACCCCATCTCGTTTGCTACAACACAGTGAGGTTGACAGGGAAAGGTGATGTTCTTTTGATTGCTCTTCTGCAGATGAGGAAATGATACTTAAGAGATTTACCAAGGTCTTGCAATTATTGGTAGAGTTGAGTCTAGGATCCAGATCTCTAAACAATGAATCTAGTTTTTAAATAACCATTCCCTACATTATAAGTTCTTGTGAAGTGTTCATTTTTACTTGACTAAACTTGTTGAACTAAAAATTTATAGAATCTTGACTGAGAGGAATGAAGAAAATAAGTCTTTTTATTAAAAACCAGTTGTTGCTGTGTTGACTCTGACTTATAGGGACTCCATGTGTGTAAGAGTAGAACTGTGCTCCGTAGAGTTTTCAATGGCTGACTTGATGGAACGAGATCTCCAGGCCTTTCTTCTGAAGCACTTCTGGGTGAACTCGAACCTCCAACCTTTCCATTAGCAACTGAGCACATTAACTGTTTGCACCACCCAGGGACTGTGTCTTTTTATTAGGCAGCTGGCAACCCAATCTGAAAATATTCCTTAAATCAAAGTATCTCAATAAAATTATGTGATCTTACACAGTCTTTCCAGCATAAGTAAGTCATTCATTGATTCCCAGTCTTACTGATTCATTGATTCAATAATTTATTCATGAGACATTTACTGTGTAACATATATGCCAGGCCATGTGTTGGTTGCTGAGGATACAAAGATGAAAGAGACGCTGGTTCCTGTCTGTATCAGTTAATTTTGCTGCTTATGATTCTGTGGGTTAGCAAATTGATCTGGATTCAGCTGGGCGGTTCTTCTGGGCTTGACTGAGCTCACTCATGTGTTTGGGGTCAGCTGCTGGGTAGGTTGTGGGCTGGCTGGTCTAGAATAGCCGCAGCCAGGACAGCTTGTCTCCACTACATGTCTTTGCTCCTTCTCCTCCAGCAGGCTAGCCTAATCTTGTTCACAGCTGGGCAGGAATTGACCCTATGTCACTTCTGCCATAATCTATTGGCCAAAGCAAGTCAACACATGCATCCCAGATTAAAAAGGTAAGGAAATAGACTCCATCTCTTGATTGAAAGAGTGGCAAAATCACATTTCATGGGGTGTGGACACAAGCAGGAGGATAATTGTGGACATTTTTGCAATCTACACCATTGCCTTTAAAGTTGCTTTGAAGATGGAGGAAGGGGCCACTAGCTAAGGAATACAGACACCCTCTAAAAACTGGAAGGCAAGGAAAGAGATTCTTCCCTAGAGCCTCCAGAAGGAACACAGCCCTGTTAAAACCTTGATTTTAGCCCTATGGGACTCATTTCGGACTTCTGACTTCCAGAACTGTAAGATAATACATCCGTGCTGTGTGAAGCCAGTCCGTTTGTGGTAATTTGTTATAGCAGCAATAGGAAACTAACACACCACCTTTACAAATATCCTGTTGAATATTCCAGAGCTCCAACCTGCTAAATCTCCTCCTCTTTTGTGACCCAGTGTCCTTTAAACAAAGGTGATGGATGCCTTCCACCCACCTTGGGGAGGACATGAGCTGAGTTAGGTTCCTGCTAGTAGGGATGGCTTTGCATTGAATCACCTACATACTCATGGCTGGGCTTCTGATCACTGACTCTGTTGGCCAGACAGCTGACTGGTGGGGAGAATGAGATGGAGTCAGGGGACAATCTAACCAATGGCATTGAATTATTTTATTTTTTAATACATTATTACTGCTCATCCGTATGAATGGTGGGGCCAGTGGAACAGACAGAACTGTCTAGCAGTGAACTCATGAACTGCCTTTTTCTGCCGCTAGTGGTGACAGCAAGTAGAAGGAGGGACCCCCACCTCATGTTGTTGTTGTCATGAGGTGACGTCGGGTTGATTTTCGACTCATAGTGACCTCATGTGACAGAGTAGAACTACCCCCATAGGTTTTCTAGGCTGTAATCTTTATGGGAGCAGATCGCTAGGTCTTTTCTGCCGCGGAGCCACTGGGTGGTTTTGAACCGCTAACCTTTCAGTTTGCAGCCAAGCACTTAACCATTTCTCCACCAGTAACATTAGTACCAGCTAATATTTTCTGATCGTGGTGAGGCTGTCTCAATTGTTCTTCTCAGTGATCCTATGAGGTGGGTCCTATTTTCTATCCACATTTTACAAATGAGGAAAGTGAAGCTCAGAGAGGTCAACAGGTCAGACAGCAAGTAAATGAAAAGCCAGGACTCAGATCATTATGCTAATGCCAGAGCCCCAGCATTTCTCCAAAACACTAGACTTTATTCCACGTGGCCTGCTGTGGCATGGAGTAGGCACTCCTTAAACATTTACCGGCTAAATGAATGAATGACTGTCACTCAGGCTAGCAGCAGCTTTATGAGCCCCCATCCAGAGGCAGCAAGGAGACCTGCATGCGTGGGGGTGATGGGGTGGATCTGAGGGGCTGCCAGGGAGCCCAGCTGGAGAGCAAGAGATTTACTTCTGCAGGTGCAAGGATAGTAATGGAGCTGGCAGTCTTACTTTACCTTCCACATCTGGACTCACGGACAGGTCCAATTAAATTCTTGTTGAATTTGACGGTGTTCTCTATCCAACGGAGCTCCAGGTGCCAAGTGTGAGGTGGGGATAGAGACCTCTCAATGTCTCCCTTTCTCCTGGGGCTTCCCACACCCTGTCTTTGGATGCTGCAAATGGTGCAGCTGGTGATCCCGCATGGATTTTGGGTGCAGGCTTGTTAATTTCCTTTCTTCTCTCAGTGCATGGAAGGGCGAGGGTAGGGAGAGAGTGATGATGGAGATAAACTTAGTGTGAAGCTGCAGGGAAGCCCATATGGCCTTTGCCTGCCTAGAAATTGTCAGTGTCCTTAATATACTGGCAGCTTGTGTGAAAGTTGCCTCCCTTTTGCTCTCTGTTATGCTTGCTTTTGAGAGAGAGATGAGAATTTACCACAGATAAGCCTCACGCCATATAATGATCGGAAGGAAGGCAGTGACCTCAGCTGTTTCCCCCCTCCTTCTATCCCCAGGAATGCCTTGGTGGCTGTTGTAGATTGCATTGTGTCCCCCCAAAATACGTGTTAGAATCCTAATCCCTATACCTGTGGAAGGAATCCTGTTTGGGAATAGTTTTCTTTGTTATGTTAAGGAGGTCATGTCAGTGTAGGGTCTGTCTCTAACCTAATCACTTCTAAGATATAAGGAGCAGTATAGACACAAACAGTATAGACGCAGACAATAGAGCAAAATGGGGGAAAACAGATGCCATATGAAGATTGCCAAGGAACTGAGAAACGCCAGGGCTACAGGAGCTGAAAGACACAAGGATCTTGCCCTGGGCCAGCAAAGAGAGAGCCTTCCTCTAGTGCATATGCCCTAAATCCAGATTTATAATCTCCTGGCTGAGAAAACAAATTTCTGTTCTTTAAAGCTACCCAGTGGTGGTATTTCTGTTACAGCAGCGCTGAGAAACTAAGACAGTGGTTTTCTTTACCCAGTCAGTCTATATGGGGCGATAAAACAGTTTAAAAAAACAGTTGCCATTGAGTTGATTCTGACTAATGGTGATCCCATGTGCGTCAGAGTAGAACTGTGCTCCACTGGGTTTTCAATGGCTAATCTTTTGGAAGTAGATCACCAAGCCTTTCTTCCCAGGCAACTGTGGGTGGACTTCAATCTCCGATTGTTCGGTTAGCAGCCAAACATGTTGACCACTTGCACCACCCAGAGACTCCTATGGGGCAACACTGCCTTGTTAAATTGCCTCATGGTTGCCGTGTGACACATTTGGTTCCTTCCTCCCCAAGTTGCCCACAAGTTATTACTTCATTAGCAGCAGTGGTCAGAGCAAGGGAATTCTATTGATTTTCCTTCTTCTGTTCTCAGTCTCTCCATGTATTAATTGGGTCTCATCATGTTTGCTATCCTCCTATCTTTAGGGGAGATTAAACTTTTGATGTTTGAAGGGAGGGCTATAGAGTGTTTTTGATTGGATTGAGAGTGTTCAATTCCAGTAGTGCAAAGATTTTAAGATGAAACCCAGTTCTGTGCTTTAGCAGTATTTTTTCTTTTAAAAGACACTTTGTGTTTTGGATCTTTTCCAAAAAGTCTGTAAACCACTATGGAAGCCATTCACATAGAGGAGTCACGTCAGTGAAGATTTGGAGGGATGGGGGGCGGGGGCTCAGGGTAGCTCTGGAGATTTGGGCCCTGTCCCGTGCTGTGTCACTGGAAATGGCCTCTGCTAATCGGGCCTTGTCCTGTCAGGACACATCAGACAGGTCACGGCGATCCCCGAGCTTGGTGGGGGCTGAGTGGTCTTTGGGAACAGGAGCTGCTGCCGGGTTCTGGGAGTGCGTTTTGTTACCCTGGAGAAGGAGAGCGGCCAGCAGTCATGTGGACGGAGGTCAGCAGGGTGTGCTGAGCTGGGCTCTCCAGAGCTGAGGCAAGCCAGGACTGATGTGTGCCCTATTTTGGGCCATGTGGTAGCAGAGCTCTGTGTGTGTGTGTGTGTGGGCGTGCAAGTATGTTCACCTCCAAGAATTGCTCCAAACACTAGAAATTGATTTTTTTTTTTTTGCCATTGCCTTCAAAAAAGAAAAAGAAAATAACCTTTGGTTCTTGAATTATGTTAATAGAGAATATAAATTTTGGCTGCAGGGAAGGACTTGGGGAAGCACAGACCAGGTCGAGGTCCCGCAGCAGGAAACCTTCCCCATCCCTCCACTCTCCCCTTCAGATTTTCCCTGTGACTGACTGGATATAGATGTGGAGGGGTCTGTACCTGCGGCGTGTCGTTTTGAAATGCTGCTGTGTACCCAAGGATGGAGCACGGTGGCTCCCTGGCTCAGCAGGAAGAGCACCAGGGGCATGTCCTGGCTGGTCAGTGCTCGCTGCAGCAAAGCCATGCCGCTCTCCTCCAAGGTGACTCTTTAGGCAGCACGGAGCCCTCCCTACTCTTCCCTGACCTCCACCTCACTGCACCCACCCCTCCCTGTCGGGTGTCAGGTGTCTGCCTGGATGGCACCTGTGGCCCTCCTGCAGAATGATGGGATTGGCCATGGGCCTGGGGAGAAAATGAGAGGCTGTGGACTTAGGTTGGCTCCCTGGGTGGTGCAAACAGTTTGCACTTGACTACTAACCCTACTAGCCAGTTCGAACCCACCCAGCGGTGCCACAGAAGAAAGGCCTGGAGATCTGCTTCTATAAAGATAACAGCCAAGAAAACCCTATGGAGCAGTTCTACTCCGTAACATACGGGGTTGTCATGAGTCGGAATTGACTCGATGGCAGTAGGTTTGTACTTGTGTTGATTTGTATTCTAATCTCAGCTCTGCCACTTAGTAGCATTGTGGCTTTGGTTAAATTCCTTAATGCGTTCGAACTTCACTTTCCTCGTGTTAGTATTAGAGCGAATGTGTGCAGGCGGTGGCCGAGTACATTACCTGCCACATGGTTGTTGTGTGCTGTGCAGTCGATTCCAACTCGCAGAGAGCCTGTAGTAGTTGCTTGGTTACTGAAGCTGTGATGTTGGCTTTGTTTGCCTTACCATCTACTATCTGCAGGGTCCCCCAACACTCCTCATAGGGGAAGCCTGATCTTAGCAAAGGGGACCCCTGCAGTGGATGGGATAACCTTTGCTTTCATTTTAGTCACGAGCAGACAGCTTGCTGTGGCCCTTGCGGGGCACCCCTGCCCTTAGTACCGCCTCAGTGGTTAGTGAAGGGGCTGGCGTGGCCCAGGCAAAGAGTAGAGGCTGCCAGGGCACACCTTCAAGCCAGCCAGTCAACATTTATTTATAGGTCTTGGAGGGACATGTAACCCCAAACAGGGAAGAAGGGCCTGGCGGAGGCAGCTGCATGAGCAGGGGGTAGGGGAGCAGTCAACGACTGTGGTGGGTGATTGGAGGACGTGAGAAGTGAGGTGGAATTTGCCTATTGGAGAGTCAGGGTTCCAGCAGAAAGCAGTGAACTCAAACTGAGGAAACTGACAGAGGTGTTTAATAAACGGACTATTTACAAATGTGTGGGCAGGGAATGCACAAGGGAGTAGCACCCTGGAGCTAGGTCAAGGGGGGGAGGGCAAGGCCACTGGGATCCGTGAGGGTAGCTGTATGGGGAGGACTGTCCAACAGGAGTTGTGACCTTCCATAGATGGATGCAGCCAACCCACAGTGACCCAGTAAGTAGCGGGCTGGAAGAGCAAATACCAGATCTTGCTCTCCTCCCTCTCCCTCATCCTGTTGGCGCCTTCCATTGGCCCGGCCACTGGAAGCAGAGGGAGGGGCAAGCGGCTGACCGTACGGGTCAGACTCCTGGGGCACACAATAGGGAGAAGAATGGTGGAGAGAGAATTTGGAGGAGCCCATCAAAGAGAGCCAGGGCAGCGAGGCAAAGGACAGAAGTGACGCGGCTCTCAGAGGGGAGAAGTAAGGCTAAGGACCTGTTGAGGATGCAGGGATGAAGAGAGTTGACTTAATGAGGAGACCCACTAGAGGCACTGGGGCAGAATGATTACTACCATGGATTCAGAGAGGCAGACAGAATGGGGTTTGACTCGTGCCCTACTTCTGTGTGATCTTGGTCACGCTGTGTAACCTCTCTCTAAGCTTCAGTTTCCTCATGGGCATGAGAATGATAGTATTATCTACCTCATATTAGGGTTAAATGAAATGCTACTTAGCTAGGTACCTGGTACTCTGTTAAGGTATCTGTAATAAATGAGGATGGAATAGATTGAGGGGTTTACATGGAAGAAAGTATCCCATTGAGTGACCAGCATGTATCGTGTAAGGCACAGTGGTATGTGCAGTGGGGATACCAAACAGTTTACTTATCCAGCTTATATTTATGAAGTGCCTACTATGAACCAGGTACCCAGGTCTAGGCACCAGGAATACAGTGGTGAGCAAACCAGATTGGTCCTTCTTCCAGAAAGTTTACATTTCTAGTAGGGAAAGACAGACAGACAGCAAGTAAACATATAAAGAAAATAATCTGAGATAGTGGCAAAGTGCTAAACAGACTGTAACCCAGACTGATTGATGAAGAATGGACTGTTCAGGAAAGGTGTGTCTGAGGAGGTGATCAGCAAGCTGAGCCCCAAGGAGGAGACACAGCTAGCCTGTAAAGATGAGGAGAAGAGCATGCTAGGTCGAGGGAGCTGCAGGTGCAAAGGCCCTGAGTCAGGGAGAGAGAAGGCTGTTTCTGGGACAGAGAGGTGGCTCAGGGAGTGGAGCATGGAGCTGATAATGGCCTCTCCCTCTAGGGTAATGCGAGGACTAAGTGGAAAGCTTTTAGCACTGTGACTGGCACCTATATATCCTCAATGACTGTTCAGTGTTGGCTATTATTATTACTTTATTAAATTACTATTAGAAATGGATGGCATAAATAAATGGGCAGAGACAATACAAAATATCCTAATCAACCAGCAAGCATTTACTGTAGAGGCAGTATGATGTGTAGTGGTCAAGAGTCCACACTGTGAAATGAGACTGCCTAGTTCAAATCCTGACTCGACCATTTACTAGGTGACCTTGGGACTATTACTTAAGCTCTTCAATGCCTAGTTTTCTCATCTGTATAATGGGAGACAGTAATAGCATCTCATAGGGTTGTCACAAAGATGAAATGTGTTACTATTTCTAAAATGCTTAGAACAGCCCCTTAGGGCCACCTAAGTGTTATTATTATTGCTTAAGGCTCAGCAGTGGATGTTGTGCAGATACAAGGAGACGTGAACCATGGGCTTTGCTCTCACGGAGCTCACAGTTGGGTCTGGGACGTGCATTTAAAGAGATCCCAGCAACCCAAGGCAGCGTGTGATGGTTATTAAAGAAGTGGTCAGATCGTTATTGGAAGGATGCATCATTAGAGGGCTGGAGTGGGGAGAAGGCTTTGAACAGGGATGTGAAGACAAGAAAATAAAATGAATACTAACCAGGTCTGATGGCATTAGGTGAAACAAAATACTCAAATCAGTCTGCCCAAAAGCATTGCTTCTGCCTTCATGCCTCTATGCTTCTCCTGGTCTGGCCTCAACTTTGGGAGGGTTCTTACCTCTTATCTCTATCAATAGGAGGCAATCCCTGCCCTCCTTTGTCAACTTCTATTGAGCTCTGCGTGGAGCAAACAGTTAAGTATTCTACTACTAACCGAAAGGTTGACTGTTTGAATCCACCCAGAGACATCTTGGAAGACAGGCCTGGTGATCTGCTTCTGAATGGTCACCATTGAAAACCCTGTAGAGCAGTTCTACTCTGCAACATGGGTTTGCCATGAGTCAGAATCGACTTGATAGCAGCTGGTTTAATTTTTTGGTTCTTTTATTGAACCCCAGATTTTCTGGAAGTTGTTGAGATTCTTCCACCCTCATCTTTCCCTTAGATCAGAGAGCCAAGGAACGGTTAGAAGTTATAGGAAAGGAGGTCAGAAGTTGGGGAGATGGAGTGGGGGTAGGGGTGGATTATCCAATAAGTAAGGTAAGCATGTGGTTAGGACCTCAGCAGAACAGGGACACCAGTTGTCCAAAGCAAAGACCCACAGATGCCAAGCAGACAGAACACAAGGAAAAGCGAGTGCTGCATTGGAAGGGAACTAGCAGGGCACTAAATGAAATTGATACCAGCTCCAGGTGTGAGAATGTGCCGGCTGGAAATGTTCACGTAGGGTCATGAGGGCATCCATGCCCAAGATTGTTTAAGCTGTGAGGCTCCTACCACTTCAACAACTTCATTGACATCTGTCTCCTACAGTCCCCTCTCGTGTAATTGAAACGCCTTATCTTGATGGGTCTCTTGGGAGTATATCTTTCAAATAAACAAGCGGTGAGGGTGAGCTGTGGAGTCTAACTCTTGCTACGTTCACCCAATATACAACCGGATCCAACATGAGCAGTTACTGGGCAAGGACAAATTATATTAATAGATAACAGGCTTCTGATCAATTTTGAGAGAACCGTCTTGTAAGTCCATGTCTGCTGATCAAGCACTTCCAGCCAGGAGGGCCAGCAATGCCCTTTGCCATGATACAAACACAAGGTTATGCTCTTGCACATATTCTGGTAAACAACCAATGGGAACTCCAGTCCCACATGATTTGCAAAAGTGAGGAAACTTGAATAAGTCAACCATTGCAATGAATTCAATCAAGTTACTTTTAACTGTATAGCATGCACGTATAGAGCCATGTCCTAAGTTTTATAAACAATAATATTTACAATGTTAACTTTAAAATATGTTTGACATACATGCAGATGCAATTCTAGCATACAGTTACTATAATACTAACATGGGCAATAATTTAATATAATACTAATATAACAAATATCCCAAAATACTGAAAATATTAATATTTATCTAACAAGAAAAGTTTTAATTTATGTTATCAAGTGAGTTTCATTTTTTATTCTCTGTCATGTGGGACAGTGCTTGATATTACTCTATATATGCTAATAAACTAGGTATTAGGCACATTAAGAGGGCACAAAATTCACTATTTATTTATTGTGCAAAATGTTCCTGTTTTGCAATAGTGAGTGTGTTTCTAAATTCATCTTCCAAGAAAGCAACAAAGGGTGTTCATCAGAACATTACATTTATATTTTATCAGAGTATTTACATATCTCTGTGTAAGGAAATGGAACAATTCCTCGAGGAAATAAATGAATAGATAATAAAAATTATATAAATGTATTTTATTTTCCATTTCCCTTTAGACTGACTTTCTTTTAAGAAATGTATATTGTCGTGACTTGCAAAACAAAGTTGCTCACTGAGAAGTGATACTATTATTACATCAGTTATGTACGCATCTCTGAATGTGGGAGTTGAACAATTCCACTAAGAAATAAAATATATGTTTTATGAATTTTGTATATGGTAACAGTTATATTTTCCTTTTCATTGTGGACTGATATTCAGTTCTTTCTCGTCGACCACATAAAAGTGCATCAGCAGCACTGTAATCCTGTGACTTATGGTGCGTGTGGTCCTGTCCTGCACAAAGCAAATCCAAATTTTCAGTCTTCACATTGAGCATACCCTTGTATTTGTGTCATGCTCATCTCGATCGCGCTCGCCCCCTGGGGTATCAGCAGTAGTCCAATGAATTGTGAAGATGCAACATCAAAGGACAGAAAGTGAGTGTGCAAGTTTTTAAGCATTATTTCAAGACGAAAAACACTCATGGAGATCTGCAAAGGGCCTGCCGACAAACATTGTATGACGAATGAAATTATTTCCGACTGTCTTGTAAGTACTATTTCTTTTGACTATCTCAGACCTGAAGAACAAAATTACATGTTCCAAATAAATTTTTTACTAATTTTCAAATATAAATTTTTGTGTTAATGTCCAAATTAGAATGTAAATTTTATTTATTTTCAATTATTCAAATTTATTTGCTATGGTAGAATGAAAGTTAAACAGTGACATAATTTTATATTCAGGTAAAATGAAATGGCAACAACTAAGTGGAAGGCAAAAACAAAATCTCACAGGGGTTAAAAAGAAAAGGATTTGTGAATCCCTAAAGACAATTCCAAAAGTAACTTCCTTTTTAAAACGTAATAAATCAGAAGACACTGCTTCCGTTGAACTCTCGAGTTTACTGGTTGTACTAGTACTGCTAGTACTGAAATTACTAATAGCAATACAAATATAACAGAATTTGTTCCAAATTCTGCATCCATTCGTTGCTGTAGTAAAAAAATTAATAATGGTGTAGAAAGTGAAACTGTTTTGGAATCTGAAATTCTCACATCTGCAGACCCCATAAATAACAGAAATAAAGATCCTGCTTTATGGAATAATTTTTCTTCTAATGATGTAAATTATTGGATTGCAAGAGGGCCAAGCGATTGTCAACATCACAGTGGACCATTCAAAAATTTGTGTCAAAGATTTCTGGATGTAAACAAACAAGATTCTGTAGCCAGAATATATTTCTAGGGTATAAAGCTAATGGTAAAAATTATAAGAGGGAATGGCTATTGTATTCTCCATATTGTTCTGTTTACAAACTGTTCAGTCCTGAATCATTTAATTCTTGATTTGCACAACTTGAATATGATTGATAAACACGAAAGCAGTTCAATTCACAGAGATTGTATGTTGTCATATTTAAACAAAAGCCATGGTTTGGGTTTAACTCATGAACTGGAAACACAAATTAATGAATAATGTCAGCGTTGGAAAGTTGTTTTGTAATGTGTTATTTCTGTCATTATAACAATTGCTGAACTACTGGACTATCTTTTTGAGGAAGAAATGAAGTGTTTGGGCCCCCAAAATGGAAATTTTGGGGGTTTACTTGAACTTGTTGCTCAGTTTGATCCATTTTTAGCAGGTCACATCTCAAAATATGGTAACACAGGAAAGGACAGCCTATCGTATACAACTAAAACAATGTGTGAAGAATTAATCAACAATAAGTGATAAAGTTCAATCCACTATTTTCAGTGAAATAAGTAGAGCTCGATATTTCTGTTCATCTGTAGATTGCACTCCTGATCTTTCTTCTACAGATCAGCTAAGTATTGTTTTAAGATGTGTATCTCCAACAGATGGAAAACCCATTGAGTGATTTATCACATTTACTGGCTTAAAAAAGTCATGCCGGTGAAGAAATTGCAAATCAAGTACTTCACTATTTATGTGAAGTTTGCAAAATTGATTTTCTAAGTGCAGAGGCTAGTCCTATGACAATGCTGCCAGTATACCAGGGCATTATAAAGGCATGCAACAGAAAATTTTAGAATATAATGAATATGCCATTTTCATACCATCTGCTGCGCATTCACTTAATCTTGTAGGATGTAGCACAGTCGATTGTTACCTGGAAGCAGTTGATTTGTTTTTTTTTCTACCGTTGGGTTACTCTACACATTTTTTGCTACCTCAACTCACTGATAGGCAGTTCTTAAAACATATTGAGGCAATGACTGAGTATTAAAATATCTTTTTAATACACATTGGTAGGCGCATACTGTAGCACCAAGTGCAATCCTGGAATTGTACACTCAGATTCTAGATGCCTTAGAAAATATTGCTGAAGACCAGATACAAAAAGGAGATACTGAAAGAGAAGCTGAAAACATCGCCAGCAAAATGCAAACACTAGCGTATGTATTTATGTTGGTTATGTGGAATAATATATTGCAGCAATTTCACTGGATGAGTCAAGCTTTCCAAGATTCAGAAGTAAATTTAAAGACATGCACAGATCTCTACTAGTCCTTAACTGGGTATTTACATACTTTAAGAGAAGACTTTGAAAATTTTGAAAACAATAAAATAAATATTTCCAAATACTGATTATCATTGCAGAAGCATTAGAAAGAAACAAGTAAATGATGGAAGTGCTCCAGAAGTATTGAGTGCCAGAGACCAATTTCGAGTAACCACATACTACACCATCATTAACACACTTGAATCTTTCATGAAAAGAAGGGTGAAAGTGTATGAAGCTCTTCAAATAGATTTTCTATCTTAAACAATGTGGATATACCTGTGTGTAGGTATCCAAGAAATTAGTACAGGCTTATCCTGATGACTTAAATACAAACCTTTACAGAGAAGTGAGACAATTTCATTCTTACACAAGAACTAGCCTTACAGATTCAGGAAAGACAAATTTTACTGATGTAGGCATGTATGATTCCATAATAGAAGATAAAATACAATGCATATTTCCCAATGTTGAAATTGCTTTACGCGTCTTCCTAACTTTAATGATCACAAACTGCACAACAGAATGCTCATTTTTGTCCCTAAAGGGACTCAAATACCCTCAGCGTATAATGATTCAAGAAAGACTCGATTCATTATCCTTGTTATGTATAGAAGTAGATATTGTTTGGCAGCTTAATTGTGATGAAATCATTGAAGAATTTGTAACAGCAAAAAATAAAAAAAGTTCTTAATTACAACATGTTAGAGATGAAAGATCTGAAAATAATATATAGTAATTTGTTGTGATACTTGTTTTCTGATCACTAAATTTTCTTTTATGACATCTTTTCATTTGTTGATTTATAATTATAGCATATTATGAAACAAGCATTAAAACTGAAGTAGGAGCTGTTTAAAGCAAAACTGGTGAAAGTAAATTTTTCATTGTGGGAGACCAACAGAATTTTATGTTGATTGTTGAAACAACTAAGTTTACTGACTCATTTTCTTTGTTGTAGAATATGTGGGATATTCTTTTTATAGAAAATGTGGTATATAGTAAAAATCTTAGTACCACACATCCACTAATAATTTTATAATCCAGTTCATCTCATTCCACTGAAATAGCATATGCCACTTTTGTGTTCAATCGTTAATATTATAGTAGTTTTTAAAAAGACGTTACATGATGGATATCTAAGACACACACACACACACACACACGTATATATATAACTCACATATCCCGTTCAAATGCATGAGTAAGCAGAAGGGGCACCAAAGATTATCAGTATTTAGGGCCCTCACGTTCCTTAATCCAGCCCTGGGTGGGGGTGAAAGGCAGTTTTGACAGAATTAACCAGAACTCTGTGTGTCTGGCAACTGGCAGATTCCTCTGGTAAGATAAGTGGAACTCTCTGCAAGGTAATTATTAGAGATCATAAATTCCCCAGACAACCTGTCCCTGGAAGAGATATTGATGGCTAAGGGGCAGGGGGTACTGGAGGCCTCTCTCCTCCACTGATATTGACTCCTGTCCCCCGCCTGGCTTCCTCCTCGCCCTCCTCTTTCTTCCTTGTTGCATCTTCCTCTAATCAGCTGCCCTGCCCATCCCTCCTCCTCCCACAGACAACGTCTCCAGCCCAAGTTGGCCTTCTGGGCCTTTCTTTTTGCTTGCTTCTTGGTTCTCTTAATGACAGAGGTCCCAGACACAGCACTGTCCACTCACTTCCCTGTGGCTCAGCAGAATTGGTGGAAGAGGTGCAGCCTTGAGCTTTGCTTGGTGTCTGTTCCCTAGAACAAGCACTAATTGAGTTTGTGTTGAGTCAGTGTCAGACGCTGGGAAGGGCTGTGACTGCCCCAGGGATGGAGAGAATGCAGATCAGGCACTAGCTCAGGGCAGGCAGGTCGTAGGCACCTTTGGCCTGTCTCTCTGCCCTGACAGAACTTTCCAAAACCCACTCTTGTCTCCAGAGCCTGTGGGCATCCCAGGGAACTCACACTTTGGCTCATATTCTCTAAATATTTTTTCAACAAATAACTAAGAAGAAGAAGCAGAGGGCTGTGTGAGGGGCAAATTGTGAAGCAGGGCCACTGGAGGCAACCTCTCTTTTGTTACGAGCAATTCAGTTCTGGCCCCAGACCTGCATACCTACTCTTCACTTGTAACTAACCTGGATCTGTATTCCTTGGAAGCCCATTTAGTGCCGTCATTGACCAAGTCCTAGGCAGTGAGGGAGAGGGGGTGGGGAGGGCGTGTTCTCGCCTTACTCTGACCCAAACAGCTTATTGTTAGAGTGACCTTATCACTTATCAGCTAAGCAAGGGCACTTTTGAGAGGAAAAGGGGGAGTTATTAATAATTACACTAGGACCTCAATCTGGACAGGGACTGTTCCACGCAAACTGGGTCCTGTTTACCTAGTTCTCTGCCTGAGATAATGCTGGTAAATATAAGCCTTTCCAACTTTACACACTTCTGGTGATTTTTTCTTGGGGGGTGGGTGGGGTGGAGTATCTTTTTTTAAATTGTGGTAAATATGTATGTAATAAAACATTTGCCCTGTGAACATTGCTCTTATGTACCGTTCAGTGACATTAACTCACGTTCATCATGTTGTTCAACCATGGCCCTTATTGGTTCCTAAATTTTCCCATCACTTTTAGCTGACCTGGTGTTGTTTTAATCTGACTTACAGATAAAATGAAATCAAACCCGTTGCCCCTGAGTCAATTCCGACTCATAGCGACGCGATAGGACAGAGTAGAACTGCCCCATAGAGTTTCCAAGGATCGGCTGATGGATTTGAACTGCCAACCTTTTGGTTAGCAGCTGATCTCTTAACCACTGCACCACTAGGACTTAAAGATAGGACCCTGAGATTTCCACATCAGCATATCAGGGACCTTCCCCCTCCCCCAGTTCTTCCATGAGGTGATAGAATACTCTCACCAACACAGCTGAGGACTGTGAAGTTTCCATTTGCCTTAGGCTTATCCCCAGCACTTTCTGAAGAGAAGAGAAATGGATAAGATGGGTAAGCAAGGCAGGGAGAACAGTAGGGAGAAGAAACCTAAAGGGGAGCCTAAATCCTCTATGCCTGGTTGTTCCTGAGGATTTTATCGTAATGAGGGGGACGAGGAGGACTTCGGTACCATCTTCTTTGACAGAGAGCACCAGCTCTCACGGAGTATACCCAAGGGAGAGGGCAATGCTCTCAATTCCCCAGGCTGCCTCAGCAATTGCCTTTAACTCAACAGGAGGAAATTAGGTCTGTACAATGTAAGAAGCATTGTTTCACCCACTAGCCAACAGCATTTCCTAAATGAGAAAGAGCTTTCACGGGAGGCTGAAAAAAATTAATTTTCAGTGATGAGTTTTACTTGCTGTAGTTAACAATTATTATTAAATAGGTAGGGTGAGCTAGTGCTTGTTTTCCTTATTATTAACAGTATTTATGGATTTTTATTAAGTTGTACCAAGCTGGGATAATTGTGAAACTATCTGTTTAAGCTGTGTGACTCTTAGGTCTTCTATTTTCTTTCATTCCAAGGGTGGAATCTTTCCATTATTCAAGGCTTATGCTATAAACCCAGACTTGGCAAACCTGTCTTGTAAAGGTCCACACAATAAATATTTTAGGCTTTGCAAGCCATGTGATCTCTGTTGGAACTACTCAGCTCTGCCATTGTAGCATGAAATCAACCACAATATGTAAATGAATGGACGTGGCTGTCTTCCAGTAAAACTTTATTTCCACAAATCGGTAGTAGATTGGATTTGACCCAGTGCCTGTGGTTTGCAGACCCCCGTTATAAACAATGGAGAAATTACTGACCTAGGAGTTTGGACCTTGAGGTGCTCGTTCTAGTTCTGTTTCTTTGTGACTGGAGGAGGTCACTTCACCTCTCTGGTTGTTGTTTTCTTTGCAATAAAACAAGGGTATTGACTAGATGGTGTCTGACTCTGCAATTCTTAAGTCTGACTCCTTAGTTTACGATAAACTGACATTTCTCTTTTCCTTCCTTCAGTAGATGTTCAGAACCATAGGGCTTTCAGAATCCATCACCACTTGTTCACATTTAGGGTGAGTTTGGTTTCTAAACTGGAAAACAACATTTTGTATTTCTCTAATGGTATCTTCCTTGGCAGGCCCACAACCAACCTACTTCCTGAGTTATTGACAGATGCGATAACCTCTGGGCTGTTTGGCAGTTTGGGAAACTGAGGCACGAAGAAGAGAAATAGCTAAAATTACTCAGTAAATTGGTGATGCTATTAGAGAGAATTAGTGCCTCCAAGAAAAGAAGTGTTGTTCAATTTTTTTCCAGTTCTGGAGACGTAATTCACTGTGAGGGGGCAACAGTAGCCTGCGAGAGGCTAATAGTGCAATGGTCAATAGTGCAGGTTCTGGATTGAGTTCGCCTGGGTTTATATCCCAACAGTGCCACTTGTTGGTTGCCATCGAGCTGATTCTAACTCATGGCGATCTCATGTGCTCCATAGGGTTTTCAAGGCTGTGACCTTTCAGAAGCAGATCGCCAGGCCTGTCTTCTGAGCCACCTCTGGATGGGTTCAAACTGCCAACCCTAGGCAAATCACTTCAAATTATGTCTCAGTTTCTAATCTGTAAAATGGGGGCCGGGGGAGTGGGCATGGATAATAGCATGGAGCTGATGGGAGGATTAAATGAGATAACACGTATAAAGTGCTTACAACAGTGCCTGGCACACATAGTAAGTGCTCAGTAAATGTTAGAGATGCCTGTCAGTTTGTTGTAGTGTGGTGGCTTGCCTGTTGCTGTGATGCTGGAAGCTATGCAGCCAATATTTCAAATACCAGCAGGGTCACTCATGGTTGAGAGGTTACAGTCGAGCTTCCAGATTAAGACAGACTAGGAAGAAAGGCCTGGTGATCTACTTTCAAAATTTAGCCAATGAAAACCTTATGGATCACAGCAGAATACTGTCTGACTCATTTGCTTTGGATGTCATTAGGAAGAATCAATCGTTAGAGGAGGATATCATGTTCGGTGAAGCAGAGGGCCAATGAGGGCATAGGAGACCATCGGTGAGATAGAGTGGCACAATAGCCTCAGTGATGATTGCCAGCATGCTGGCATTTGTGAGGATGATGCAGGACTGGGCAATGTTTCATTCCGTTGTACATAAGGTCACCATGAGTTGGAGTCTACTCGATGGCAGCTAACGACATGCCATCAGCATCATCTTGTCATCTTTCTATAAATATGTTGAGAGTTTCTCTTCCTCATTTTTATATCAGACTAATCTTCAACTCCTGGATTGGAGACTTGGACTGAATTGCTGTATTCCTGAGCTGTATGTTAAGTGGCTCTTGATGAGGTAGAAAGATTGAGGAAGAAGATGGTGGAGCGGGAAAGGCAAGAGAAAGAAGAAAGGAAGGAAGAAAAAAAGAAGGAAACTTGGGAAAACAGGTATACAAGGAAAGAAGAATCAGAGTCTAAACTCAGTCAAATCCACTTAAAGTTTTTGGTATGGGAGGAAAAATAGATCTCCCTTAAGCAGTATGGAGGGTTCAGTATCCTTTGTCATTATCCTGGGATGTAGAGGTTTTAAGGGTAGATTTAGGTGTTTCTAGGGTGTACTCAAGCTTTTGGTCCTCTTAGTTTCCCAGGATATTTATACATTTTCCACCAGAGAACTTAAATTTCGGGACATGACCAGCTTCTTGGTCAGCCTGACTTTGTTCTGTCTTTATTAAAAGGGTTTACAAATCTGTGTCTCAATGAAAAAAAAAAAAAAAAAAAAAAGCAGGTCTGAGACAATTCTCTTAGGGGGCTGCCAAGAGAAATTGGGGTGACTTTCAAGCTTGGAACAGGTTTAATGAGACTCAGCATTTCTTTTTTTGCTTGATGTCCCTTAGAAGAGTGGCCTGGAGATCATTTTGTCTGCAGGGCGTTTGCTTCTGCAGGCTGATTTTAACCAACTCTGACAGGAGGGCAGAGGCCCCAAAGCAAGGTCAGGGCCACAAATCCCATCTCAGCAGGGGCATGGTGGGGAGACAGAGCCCTCGGGATGACCTTCAAGTTCCCATTGATTTTCCGTCGAGCAGTGCTTCCCCACCACCACTCTGCTCCTGCCCCTGGTGCTGTCTGTAGAATTGGGACTCTGGAAGAGGACATGGATCAGCTCTCTGAGAAAGAATGTGCAGAGGAGGTTAATTCAGAGAGAGACCCTTTCAGGGAAATGGATGAGTACGTTGGGGCGATCTTCTGGCAGTGCTTGTTCACAGTGCCATTATCTGGCCTAGAATGTTCTTTTTGACCAGTGTCATGAGTAACTTTGTTTATCCACTTGGCCCCATGTCCAGGTTTGGGTGTATGTGTGGTGGTGTTGTATGGTCATTAGCAAGATTTGTGTGGACTGTGGAGTGGGCCTCTAACCTGCTGTCATGGCTATATTGGACAGGGAGAATTAGATGTGAGCAGGAAATGGAGAGATTCCTATTCCCTGTGCTGGCGGCCTCCCACCAGCACTTACCTTCTTGCCCTCTCAGAGGCTAGTCTCCCACGTGATCCAAACTGTTGATTGCATGCAGGTATATTCACCCTTGTCAAGGGTGAGAAGGGTCTATCTGTTCATTCATTTTTTCGGTGATATATTTGAGCATTTCCTATGTGCTAAATCCTGAGTTAGGTGCAGAAGATACATTTATGGACAAGAGAGACAAGGACTCTGCTCTCGTGGTGCTTACAACTTAGCTGGTATTAACAGTAGGCAAAGAGAAAATAGAATTTTAAATAGTAATGTTGTTGTTAGGTGGTGTTGAGTCAGCTCTGACTCACGGTGACCTATGTGTAACAGAATGAAATGTTGCCCGGTCCCGTGCCATCTTCATGATCATTGCTGTGTTTCAGTCCTTTGTTGTGTCCATTGTGTCAATCCATTTTATTGAAGGGTTCCCTTATTTTCACCAACCCTCTGCTTTACCAAACATGATGTCCTTTTCTAGCGATTGGTCTTTCCCGATGATGTGTCCAAAGGAAGTGAGCTGAAGTCTTGCCATCCTCGTTTCTAAGGAGCATTTTGGTTGTATTTCTTCAAAGACTAGTTTGTTTGATCTTCTGACAGCTTGTGGTATATGCGATATTTTTAGCCAACATCACTGTTTGAAAGGATTATTTCTTCTTCTGTCTTCCTTTTTCATTGTCCAGCTTTTGCATGCATATGAGGTGATTGAAAAGACCATGGCTTGAGTCAGGTTCACCTTAGTCATCACAGTGACATCAAAGTGACAGCAAATTTACCCAATGCAATGATAGTGGTGTTATTAAAAAACAAAACAAAACAAAACAAAACAAAACAAAAAAAACCCGTCTGGAGCAACAGAGGAAGAAAGAGAGTCAGGAATAGGAGGAATACATGGAATGTGTGGCTAATTGCTTCCTTTACCATGAGACCAGAAGAACTGGGTGGTTCCTGGCTGCCATTACTGAGTGTTTTGATCAAAGATTCTATAGAAGAGTCCTGATCAAAAGGGGGAAAATACGAAAAGAATTTCAAATTTTCATGGAACTCAAACTTTCTGGAGTCATTGAGGCTGGATGAGTCCCTAATACTATTGCCCTGAGATAATCTTTAAGCCTTAGACCAAAAACATCCCCTAAAGTATTCTTTAAACCAAACAAGCGTTTACCTTAATTAGTAAAGAATGTCTGCCTTGAGCCTTGTGCTCTTTTAAAGAACTATCTTTATGGGATCAGACTGACAACAGCAACTCAAAAGATTAGATAGGAAACTCAGGGGGAAGTAAGTTTATGTTAATGAGGGAGGGACAGTTTGAAAAACGAGGATGAGAATGGTTGCACAACTTGAAGAATGTATCAATGTCACTGAATTGTACATGTAGAAGTTGTTAAATTGGTGACTGTTCTGCTGTGTATGTTTTCAATAACAACAACAAAAAGAAACAAATTAAAAAAAAAATAAAATAGGATAATGAGCTAGCAAGGGATAGGGCAGGAGTGGGGCGGGGGTAGCTACTGTAGGTAGGGTTGGTCAAAGAAGACTTTGCTGAGGAGAAGCCAGGCATGAAACAATCTGGGAGAAGTGTGTACCGGGTAGCAGGAATAGCAAATGCAAAGGTCCTGAGGTGAGGGGATCTTGGTATATCAGATGATCAGAGAGAAGTGCAGTGAAGATGGAGTCCAGTGTGCAAGGGGAACAGGGACAAGATGAAGCAGGAAAGGTGGGCACAGCCAGACAATCTGGGAGCCCATAGCCGTGGGAAGGAGTTTGGATTTTATTCTGAGTGCAGCGAGAGGCCATTGGAAGGATCTAAGGAGGAGAATATCATGGTCTGAATTCCATTTTATAAAGATATATAAAGAATTAACTACAGGAAAATATGTGCTTTTGTGGCTGAGTTTTAAATGCCAGACCAATATTCCCTTTACTGGAGGAGGGCAGCACTGAGGCCCTTGTATTTCAGCAGCAAAGATGGGGTCTGAGGATCTGTTTGTCTAAGAATTGTCTCTAATTGATGGTCTGCTTCTACTGACAGTTACCCCCAGGGGACAACATCCTGGTGCCCAGCTTATAGCTGGGGTTTCAGTAAGGACTCTGTGTATGAACCAGGGAAACTAAAAATACTTTCTCAATCAATGAAGTTGCTGTAATGGGTGTGTGTTTTCTTTCTAGGTAAGATTCACTGATTCACCCTAGATACAGCAATCTCCATCAACCCCCCAACCCCCGGTTTTGAAAGTTGTGCATCCTACACATTCTTTAGCCTCCATAGCAGAGATTTATTTTGTCACGTCTGGATGCCATTTGAAAGGCAAACCTTGGATACAAGAGAAGCCAAGTCTTTTTCCTCCCCTAAGCGTCCCCTTTCCCACCCACTCCCTGCCATTATTTACCTGAAGGAATCACACTGCTTTTCTCCTGCCTCCAGCCTCCTGTCCTTGGCAGCCCCTTGACTTCAACCCTGAGTTGCGTATGTCATCAGAACACCCAGTGGCAGCTCAGGAATCATGGCCAGGTTCAATATAAATCCCGTCTTGCTTAGGCAGCTTTGCATAATAAGTCCCTGAAAAGTCTTCACCAGAGTAGGTGCTGGCAAAGGAATTTATTGGGTCTAGTGGGCCTGAACATCAGACTGAGTGGCATTTTAGTCATAACGGGAGTTTTAGGCTCAAATTCTTTGCTGGTCTTGGCTTTTGCAAGGCAATACCCTTGTCCTCACTGGGCCCTTCCTGTTCTGAAGGTCAGAGTCACCTCCAGAGTGACCATTCTAATGATGCCACCGTGTTCTTCATTCATTTGCATTGACCAAGTCTCATGGACATTTTGTTAGGGGTAAGAACTTTCATGGGAATAGTCTGCTACATGTTGGTGCTTCCAGGTTAATCCATGCCAGCTGCCTGAATAAAGGTTTTCCCATAGGAACACGACTAGCTGGGTTAAACAAAGAAAACTAACTGGGCTTTCCAGCCCTGCAATTGAAACATGGTGGTCGAGGAGCATCACAAAGTCCTCTTGTTCAAGTTCTTGCTTTGGAGGTGGGGAGCTATCCCTAAATCAGTGAGTCTCACATTTCTCATAATCACTGAAGGATCTGTCAAAAATACGGATGTCCATATCTCATCTCAAACCTCCAGAATCAGAATTTCATGCCCACCTCCCTCCCCAATGATTCTAGCAAAACCAAAGTTTGAGAGTCACAGCCCTAGGTCATTCTTTTGGGAAGTAAGATGGTGGCGTTCTTGATAAGCACGAAAGGAGTGTTTCCTGCATTAGGAGAGGAAGAGCTAGCCCTCCTGGGTGGGTCTGGTGGCAGTACAGTAGAGTATTCAGTGAGCTTCTTGCAAAGTTCAGAATGGAGGAATAACAGAGTAATAGAATAAACTAATTCTATGGTATGTTGTAAAGACTACAGCCTAGGAAACCCTATGGGGCAGTTCTACTCTGTCATATAAGGTCATCCTAAGTCTGAATCACCTCAACTGGCATACAGCAACAATCTTTACCTAAGCACATCATGGAGCCTCTGGTGGGTTCGAACCACCGACTTTTAGGTTAGCAGCTGAGTGAGTGCTTAACCTTACACCACCAGGGCTCCTTATAGTCTAGTACCCATTGCTGTAGAGTTGATTCTGACTCATAGTGACCCTACAGGACAGAGAAGAACTGCCCCATATGGTTTCCAAGGAGCGCCTGGTAGGGATGACAAATATTAAACATTGAATTGGGTTGAAACTGACCTTACTAGTAGTACTACTCTTGTTGTCATTGTTGGAAGAGGATAGAATGAAGGAGGAAGGGGATTGAATCTCCCTCACCCATCCTCTGTAGCCCCAGTGGCTTCACTAGGGGGGTGTGTCCATACCCCCTGACACTTTCAGAGGGGGTGACACCAACATGACCCCAGGATCTGTGGAGGTGGCAGTGCAGGGCCAGTGTCATTGGGGAGGGGCCATCAAGGCAGTGGCATCACTAGGGTTGGTGTCACCTGTCCCCCAGTGTGGTAACTCGTCACTCCCACCCCTCCCATCACCCTCAAGTCAGGGTGTAGGTGGTCAGGCTGCGGCATCGCCATTGGGTGGAAAGGAAGGTCTCCACCTTAGCCAATGGGAGAGGGGAGGAGCTGCGGGCAGCCACAGGGCTGGGAGGGATGGGCTGCCATTGTGACAAGTGGCCCTGCTGTGGGGAGGCGGGACGGGCCCCCCTGTAGGGGAGGTTTGCTGGGCACCGCCCACTCCTTCCCCTCTCCCCCCTGCCCCCTGCCCCGCTGGGAGGAGGGGTGTGACACCATGAGTTACTGCACTGGGTGACATCAACCCTAGTGATGCCTCTGCATTGCCCTCTCCAGTTGTAAACATCCTAATACATGCAGCCCGGTTTTCTTTCAAGAATGGCTTTAGGAATAGTACAGCTTCAGGAAAAATGAAGTTTCCTCACCTTGCCAAATATTGCCCTGCTTGCTAGTTATAATAAAACACAACATAACGGAGACGGCTTTCCGTGCGTATATGGCTTTCCATGCAATAATCGGAGCTAAACATTTAAGTGCAAATAGCGGGAAGTTAGCATATCGGTGTAGATGAGTTTTACTGTGTTTGTGGGCGGTTGTGGAAGTGTGGGCAGCTGAGTGAGACAGCAGGAAAACCAGGTGCCCACAGAGAAGAAGAGGGGGTGCTGGGGGGAAGGAGGAGCCAGAAATCTGTCCTCAGGCCAAGCTTCTCTGTATCTCTGCTAATCTCTGCACATGTGAACAAATAGAAGTGATGGGCCAAGGTCCTGTTTTTATAGCAAAAGGGGACTTGTGGCTGCAGCAGTGGGAATCCAGTGAAAAGGATGACTTGCTGAGAAATGAAAGAGCTCAGTGCCAGGTGGGATGAAGGAAAGGGGAGGGTCAAGGACAACTTGCCAGGGAGACGCAAGAACAGTGTTCCCTCAGCCCCCTCTGCTGCCCCCAACCTTAGAAGAATGGAGACCCTGGGAAGGAAGCAGGCTTCCAGCAGAAGATGAGGAATTTGCTTTTCGACATGTGTTTGAGGTATGGCAGGACACTTGTCCTTGGGTGAGAATACAGAGCCAGAGAGACAGTGAAGAGGGAAGATCCTCAGATGCCTGGGCTGGAGATTTGGATCTGGGAGTGAGCTCAGAGCTGTGGATGTAGAAACTGAGAGAGTGGATGAGGTCCCGAGAGGGAGGTTGGATGTGTAAGGAAGAGGACAGAATGTCTTGGAGGGGGTGATGGGTTCTGAAAATCACATTCACAGCCTGTTGTTGTTGGCTGATTTTCAGAAGTAGGTCGCGAGGCCTTTCTTCCTAGGCCGTCTTAATCTAGAATCTCTGCTGAAACCTATTCGACATCATAGCAACACACAAGCCTCCACTAACAGACAAGTGGTGGCTGTGCATGAGTTCCCTTTGTCGGGATTCAAACTTGGGTCTCCTGCATGGAAGGCGAGTATTCTACAACTGAACTACCCTTGTCCCCTTTTGGAGGAGCCTAGTTGGCAGTAATTTTGGAGAAGTCTCCTGTTTTTTCACTCAGAATCCTCTTTCACCCTCTGGAATTTCTCTCTCCAAGGATAAGCTCCCAGAGCTAAGATGGCTCCCTCAGTCCAGGTAGGGTCACAAAGGGGACTCCCTCATCCCCCAGTCTACCCCCACTGGAGCCAGGCAGCCAGTGCTACTCCAACCAGCAGGCCATGACATCTCCTTCTTGGCTCTCACGGAGAGTTCAGCAATTTGTTCTCCTTGCCTTTCCCCTTTCTGATCGCAGCCTTGAGTAGCCTGAAGTCAGTTGTTGATGAGAACATCATTCTACTCTGCCTTGTGCCAGCTTCTTCAAGCCCAAGACATCTATCATCCCAGGGTAATCTAGCCCCCTCAGTTTGGTGCCGACAGGTGATGGCTGAGGCTGGGCCTTGCCTGACCCAGCCTGGGGCACGTGGGCCACCACTCCACAAAATGAGTCATTTGCTGTCAGCCTTTCCCTGTTTCCTCTGCCCCTTGCAACTTAAATGCAAATGTCACCCCTGGGATCCTATCACTGTGGGATTTTTTCTATTTGGTAGAAATACCATAATGGAAAGGACGTTTGTCCTCTCTCCTGTTTAAATTGCTTTCCATGGGTTAGGGAGAACTGGCCATTGATTTTCTTCCAGAGAGAGCAGCAAGTTCTGGGAAGATTTTGGCTAATTAACTTTTGGAGAAATGCTGCTTGGATTTATCAAGGGGGTTGAAGTCTCTCTTCTCTTCCCATATCTTGAGAAAGGCTTTAAACTTTTATTTCCGAATCTCTGCCAGCACCCGGTCTATTTAAAAGTGGCTTCCCTGGAGATGAAGTCAGAGGAGGTGTTGGATGCCACATTTTTGCCGTCCACTTCCATCTTTAATACAGTTGTTCCAGTCTGCAGAAAGTCTTTTCTGTTTACTTAAGAGAGGTATCATTCACATAAAGATTACATTTGAAAATACACATTTCTCCCCAGCACCCCTGTTACTAATAACATTGCATGTTACGAAAGTGGAAAGTATTTAAGATGAAATTAATTTTCGCCAGGCATGCCACTTTGTTTGACTTTCTCGTTCCATTTGGTGGGGGGCACAGGCACTGCCCAGTCTTACTTTTCATTTCAGCAAGTTCACGTTCTTGTTGCTGTCTTCCGGAATGGAGCTGCTAGAAGCTGGTTACTAACATATCAGGAAATGTCCTATTTGAGATCCTACTGTGGATTTCTTTAGTATTGGAGTCTAGAAGTTTGTTTTGAAAATGGAAACCCTGTTCCCTCCAGTGGGTGACTTTTAGTGTACAATTCATCCCCCCCCACCTTTTTTTAAGGATCTCCTTTTATGGGTTCTCTTGGCAGCAGAATTTCTGGGGCTGGAATAGTTAACATATTTTTTGGCAGTCTGTTGAAAGATCATGGGAGACCAGATCACTGTTTCTCACATGAGACGCCTCTCTGCCGTGTGTTCTTGTCAGTTCTCATCCATGTGGCATGGTTGATTTGTGGAGAGGAGCTAGAGCACCTGGGACATCCTGGACAGGCTGTGTCATCTTGTCTGGGTTTAGCCGACTGTGAAAGTTCTCAGTCACACTGAGCTACATTGCCTTGTTGTTGTTAGTTGCCCTTAAGTTGGCTCCGACTCATGGCGACCCCATGTACAACACAATGAAATGTTGCCAGGTCCTGTGCCATCTGTATGATCATTGGTTTACTTGAGTCCATTGTTGCATCCACTGTGTATTTTGAGTGCCTTCCAACCTAGGGGGCTCATCTTCCAGCACTATATTGGACAATATTCTACTGTGATCCATGAGGTTTCCATTGGCTAATTTTGGGAAGTAGATTACCAGGCCTTTCTTCTTACTCTGTCTCAGTCTGGAAGCTCTACTGAACCCTGTCCACCATGAGTGACCTTGCTGGTATTTGAACTATTGGAGGCATAACTTTGTTTTTTGCCAATGCCTTCAGTGCAGCTTGGACTTCTTTAATACCATCAGTTCTTGATCATATGCTACCACCTGATGCAAATACTTTGTGGGAAATGGTTCTTTATTTTTGATCAATCTCATGACATTGTTACCAACTTTGATTACATCAGCTTCTGTGTGTTTAGTTTTATAGCATTGTAATGGGCTTTCATCCATGCCTTCCCCCCTCCAAATTCATTTCCAGCTGTGTGGCCATTATAGTTTATTACAGTTTGGTTTTGGAACTGCTGGGATACTTTCTGAGCACATTACTCCTTTCTTGTGATAGTGAGGGTGTTCAGAGGTGAAACAGGAGGAAAACGGTTTCCTTTAGGAGGCATGTCAACAGGTATTTACAAATGATGCCTCAGAAACCTGAATGGTTGTTTCCTCCCGGAATAAGACATTTGTTTAAATTCATTAGTAGAATCAGACCCATTGCCTTTTTTTAACAGTATGTTGTTGTGTTTAGGTGCCATAGAATTGGTTCTGATCCATAGCGACCCTGCGTACAACAGATCGAAACACTGCTCGGTCCTGCGCCACACCCACAATAGTTGCTATGCTTGAGCCCGTTGTTGCAGCCACTGTGTCAATCCACCTCATTGAGGGTCTTCCTCTTTTTTGTTGACCATCTACTTTACCAAACATTATGTCCTTCTCCAGGGACTGATCCCTTCTGACAACATGTCCAAAGTAAGTAAGAGGTAGTTTCGCCATCGTTGCTTCTAAGGAACATTGTGATTGTACTTCTTCCAAGACAGATTTGTTCGTTCTTTTGGCAGTCCATGGTAAATTCAATATTCTTCACCAACACCACAATGCAAAGGCATCAGTTCTCCTTCAGTCTTCCCTATTCATCGTCCAGCTTTCACATGCATATGAAGCGATTGAAAACACCATGGTTTGGGTCAGGCACACCTTGGTCTTCAAGATGACATCTTTGCTTTTCAATACTTTAAAGAGCTCTTTTGCAGCAGATTTGCCCAATGTAATGTGTCTTTTGATTCCTTGACTGCTGCTTCCATGGGTGTTGATTGTGGATCCAAGTAAAATGAAATCCTTGACAACTTCAATCTTTTCTCCATTTATCATGATGTTATTTATTGGTCCAGTTGTGAGGATTTTTGTTTTCTTTCTGTTGAGGTGTAATCCATACTGAAGGCTGTGGTCTTTGATCTTCATCAGTAAGTGCTTCAAGTCCTCTTCACTTTCAGCAAGCAAGGTTGTGTCATCTGCATATCGAAGGTTGTTAACGAGTCTTCCTCCAATCCCGATTCCCTGTTCTTCTTCATATAATCCAGCGTCTTGGATTATTTGCTCAGTATACAGATTGAATAGGTATGGTGAAATGATACAACCCTGACGCACACCTTTCCTGATTTTAAACCACGCGGTATCCCCTTGCTCTGTCTGAACAACTGCCTCTTGATCTACGTACAGGTTCCTCATGAGCACAATTAAGTGTTCTAGATTCCCATTCTTCACAATATTATCCATAATTTGTTATGATCCACACAATCGAATGCCTTTGCATAGTCAATAAAGCATAGGTAAACATCTATCTGGTGTTCTCTGCTTTCAGCCAAGATCCACCTGACATCAGCAATGATATCCCTAGTTCCACATCCTCTTCTGAATCCAGCCTGAATTTCTGGAAGTTCTGTGTTGATATACTGCTGCAGCAAAATTTTACTTGCATGTGATATTAATGATATTGTTCGATAATTTTTGCATTCAGTTGGATCACCTTTCTTGGGAATAGGCATAAATATGGATCTCTTCCAGTCAGTTGGCCAGGTAGCTGTCTTCCAAATTTCTTGGCATAGATGAGTGAGCACGACTATTATTCAACTTTACATACCAACCACTAAGGCCGAAGATGAAGAAATTGAAGATTTTTATGCAAACAGGATGCATTGATAATTAGTGGTGATTAGAATGCGGAAGTTGGAAACAGAGAAGAAAGATTGGTAGTTGGAAAATATGGCCTTGGTGATAGAAATGATGCTGGAGATCACATGATAGAATTTTGCAAGACCAATGACTTCTTCATTGCAAATACCTTTTTTCGTGAACATAAGTGGCAAATATACACATGGACCTTGCCAGATGGAATACACAGGAATCACCTAGACTACATATGTGGAAAGAGATGATGGAAAAGCTCAATATCATCAGTCAGAACAAGGCTGGGGCGGACTGCAGAACAGACCGTCAATTGCTCATATGCAAGTTCAAGTTGAAACTGAAGAAAATTAGAACAAGTCCACGAGAGCCAAAGTATGACCTTGAGTTAATCCACCTGAATTTAGAGACCATCTCAAGAATAGATTTGATGCATTGAATACTAATGACCGAAAACTAGACAAGTTATGGAATGACATCAAGGCATCATACATGAAGAAAGCAAAAAGTCATTAAAAAGACAGGAAAGAAAGAAAAGACCAAAATAGATGTCAGAAGAGACTCTGAAACTTACTCTTGAACATTAAATAGCAAAAGCAAAAGGAAGAAATGATGAAGTAAAAGAACTGAATAGAAGATTTCAAAGGGCAGCTTGAGAAGACAAAGTAAAGTATTATAATGACGTGTACAAAGAGCTGGAGATAGAAAACCAAAAGAGAAGAACACGCTCGGCATTTCTCAAACTGAAAGAATTGAAAAAATTCAAGCTTCGAGCTGCCATAGTGAGGGATTCTATGGGGAAAATATTAAACGACACAGGAAATGTCAAAAGAAGATGGAAGGAATACACAGAGTCATTGTACCAAAAAGAATTGGTCGACGTTCAGCCATTTCAAGAAGTAGCATATAATCAGGAACTGATGGTACTGAAGGCAGCGGTCCAAGCTGCACTGAAGGCATTGGCGAAAAACAAAGCTCCAGGAATCGACGCGATATCAGTCGAGATGTTTCAGCAAACGGATGCAGCTCTTGAAGTGATTATTTGTCTATGCTAAGAATTTAAGAGTGTAGAAAAGTCAGTTTAAAACTTTGCCTTCTTTATTCCTCTATTCTGGTTAAGAAATGTATAATTTTTAACTTAGAGACTGTCCTTTTCAGTTTTTGGCTTCATCAAATGTACATAGAACCAAAACAAGGGGAGATTCATAATGTTGCTTCAAAATGAGCTTCTTGATTCTCCCTTTTGCCCCTGCAGTCCCTGTGACCCTTCCTCTCCTGTCCCTTCCTCCCCCCTCCCCCCTCCCCACTAAGATGCTCAAGTTTACCTAGTGGAGGCTATGTTATTATATTTGTATCTCCCTGAGCACTTTATTAGCCTCTACCACATGCCTGTCTTTTATTCATTAGGCATTTGCTCTCCTTGATTATTTTCATGCTTTACATTTGGGATAAATTTTATATTTTTGATCTTTGAAAAAGACACTAACTTAAAATTATTGGTGTTACCGTATGTCCAAGGATACCAAGGCATCTTAGTCTGGAAGTTCTGCTGGAACCTGGTCAGAATCATAGCGATACACAAGCTACCACTGTGCATGAGGTGCATTGGCCAGGAATCAAACCTGGGTCTCCCACATGGGAGGCAAGAATTCTACCACTGAACTACCAGTGCCCTCGGTTCTACTTTTATATGATAAATAAAACTTAATGAGTGCTGACCAAGAACCAGGCATTCAGGGGACGCAAGGAAGAATATGGCATGGACTGTCCTGGAAGAGGGGACCTGGTTACAGACACAACTAGCTGTAATATAAGTGGGGTGAGGTGAATGCATCAGTAAAAGCAAGCTCATGGTAGTATAGTCTAGCAGTTAAGACCATGGGCTTCAAGTCAGACCCATGCTGAAAGCCTGATCCCGCCCCTCTCTGGCTACATCCTGCACATGTTACTAACTCATTTGTAAAACAAAGATACTTGACAAGGCTTGCTGTGAAGATGAAATGAATCAAAGCCTAGCACAACGCTGTCCAATGGAAGTGTAATACAAATCACGTATGAATTTAAAATTTTCTAGTTGTTGTTAGATGCTGTCAAGTCGGTTGTGACTCATAGCAACCTTATGTACAATGAATGAAACACTGCCCAGACCTATGCCATCCTCACAATCATTTAATTTTAATAATTCATTTTAATTAACTAATATATCCAAAATATTACCATTTCAATCTGTAATCTGTATAAAATCATTAATGAGATATCTGACATACTCTTTTTTGATACTATGTCTTTGAAATCTATCGTGTATTTTACACTTGCAGTACCTCTCACATTTCAAGCATTCAAAAGAGCAAGTCTAGAAAATATTTAGTATCTTGCCTTGCACAGAGTACATCCTGAATATATGTAATTGAAGGAGCCCTGGTGGTGCAGTGGTTAAGCCCTGCTAACCAAAAGGTCAGAGGTTTGAACCCACCAGCTGCTCCATGGGAGAAAGATGTAACAGTCGACTTCCGTAAAGTTTATAGTCTAGGAAACTGTATGGGGCGGTTCTACTCTGTACTGTAGGGTGGCTGTGAGTTGGAAGCGATAGCAACGAGTTTGGTATATGTCATTGTTATCACTGTCATCATCATTACTATTTCAAAGTAGGTGCTGATGTAGAAGTTACTAACAAAATAGGGTTAACGTCCTTTAACAGCAAATTTTCCATTCTTTTTCTCTGCTCTTCTAAGATCATGAACAGATCAAAATAAAAGAGAAAAAAGTCAACCCCCCTCCACTCCTTAGCAAATCAAACAATCTTTCTGTTTCCTAGTCCTTCCAGTCTTTGTTTATATGGAGGGTGTCTCTTCTACTGTAATGGGAATGTATGCGTCTGTGCTGGTGGATTGGGTTCATTCTAGAGTGCCTTTGCTGGAGTCCTTGTATTACCACTGAAACAAAGTCTGGCTAATGGGGGATGTCAATGGGTAGGCTCGAGAAGCCTGATGTCCTAGTAGATCCCATGCAGATCTACTATGCAGTTGTTTTTTGAAGTTTCAGAGCAACCTCCATTCTGGAGCAGGACCTCATGCTTCCTAGAGCACCTACTTGCTTCGTTTACATGTGGTTGATTCTTGGGGCCCTAGGTTCTTTGTTAAAGTAGCTCCTAAGTTCCCAGTGGCTTGGGATAGGAAACAGGACCTGATGGAGACCTGACACTGACTTGCATTCTGCCACTTGGCAGGGCTCTTGGTACTCATTGCCTTGGTCTTCACAACTGCAAAATCCTCCTGGGAGGTGGGTGAGTGACATCAGTTGCTCTCTGGGTGTGTTTCAGTTTCCCCTGGCCTCACTTGTCTGTTCTCTGTCTCCTGGCAGGCTTGGGGACCAGTTCTACAAGGAAGCCATTGAGCACTGCCGGAGTTATAACTCTCGGCTGTGTGCAGAGCGCAGTGTGCGCCTCCCCTTCCTGGACTCGCAGACAGGGGTGGCCCAGAACAACTGCTACATCTGGATGGAGAAGAGGCACCGAGGCCCAGGTGAGCCATGCCTCCGCTGGGACCTGAGCATGTTTGGGTTTCCAGTCTGACTGGAGGAGGGCCAGTGGTTGTCTGGGATCCACACAGTTGAGGTGGAAGTTGGGGGGCAAGCTGCTGCACAGGGACCTTGAGATACTTTCAAGAAGGTCAACTACCTTTATAGTTCCTGGAGGGTGTTCCAAGGAAAGTATAAAGGGTGATATGGGGCATTGAAGTGTTGTCACTGGGGAAAGAGTGAAAGAGTTGAGGTTGTTTAGCCCAGAGAAGAGAAGACTTGAGGACATGACAGTGATCTTCATCTTTTTCCCTTGCGTGTTGATGTAACCTAATTGTTATCACTGGAAATCTGTAGTCAGGTCTGGTTTTGAGGGCTGACTCTCTTACCAAGCTTCACTTCCTCAGGTTCCTTATCTGTAGAATGGGGATAATAATAGTATTTACATCATAGGATTTTGTTGGGGTTAAATGAAAACCTTCATAAAAAGCTCATAGCATGAGTTTAGAGCATAGTAAGTAAGTGCTCCAAAGATGTTGATTATTATCACTGATATTACTAGAACTATTACTACTCTTACTATGACACTGGTCTTCTAGGCTCCTGAGGACAGAATAAAAACCAATGGGTGGAGATTAGGAAGGCAACTACAGGAATACAGCTTTCTGGCTCCATATACCCGATAGGGGTATGTTTTAAAAATCTTTTTATTATGAAAAATTTCAAACCCATACAAAAGTGGAGAGAATAGTAAAATGAATCTGCACATATCTATTACCCAGACTCAGCAATTATTAACTCATGGCCAATCTTGTTTCATGTACACCCATCCCCCATTTTCCTTTCTGACCCCAGTTTATTTTGAAGTAGATCTAAGACAGTATATTATTTCATCTGTAAATGTTCCAGTAAGGACTTAACAGAAAACTCCAGCAAACCCACCACTACTATCAAGGTTCAAAGAGTTAGCAATAAGACTTTAATATCATCAAATATTCGGTCAACATTCATTTCCCCAGGAGTTTGTTTAAGTCAGGATCCAAACGTTGTTCCTACATTGCAGTTGGTTGATGTGTCTTTTTAAATTTGCGGATTCTTCTCTCTCTCTCTCTCACTTTTTAACCCTTGCATGTTATTTGTTGAAGAAACCCTTTAGGGTTTCCAAGATATCATTTTACTGAATTTGCTGGTTGAATCCCCATGCTGTTATGCCTGTGAATTTGTAGTTAGGTCTAGAGACTTGAGCAGATTCGGGCTCTAGTTTTTTGGCAAGAACACTTCCTAAGTGGTGTGTACTTTCATCAGGAGGCTCATATGGTCTGGTTATCTCTCTTCTATTGATGTTAGCAGCCCTTGATGATAAGTGCCTATATACTTTATTCCATTAAGGGTTGAAAAAAAGGTGATATTCGATTCTATCATTACTTCTTCATTTATTAGTTGTGCAAGACCTATAAATAGAAACTTTCCCTCATTAAAAATTTGGTTATTGTGAGGTACCGTTTGCATAGGAAAGGCAGGGTAAATGATAAACTGGTAGAAGAGTTTTCAAAATAATGAGTTGCTTCCCTAGTATCCTCCAAAAGTGACTGATGAAGTTTTTTGTCTTTTTTTTGAGTACCATGATGAACTCATAGATTTAAACATATTTGATGTATTTTAATCCATTGCGGTAGTTATTCTTATTGATGTTTACATTGTTCCGTCTTCGGCCAGTAGGGCCAAAACCCATACAACCCCCTACTGGGGTTTTGGCCATTATTGTTTCTTTCTCTCTCTTTTTAAATTTTATTTTATTTGTTGTTATTGTTGTTGAGAATACACACAGCAAAACATACACCAATTCAACAATTTCTACGTGTACAATTCAGTGACAGATTACATTCTTCAAGTTATGCAACCATTCCCATCCTTTGTTTTTGAATTATTCCTCCCCCATTAACATAGTACTGGTGTTTTGAAAAAACTGCAGCAGTTTTTTTTTTTTTTTTTTTT
>NW_004443946.1:25582829-25584709 GCF_000243295.1 Trichechus manatus latirostris | reverse complement strand
CACCATCCTTGCTTCTAAGTAGCATTCTGGCTGTACTTCTTCCGAGACAGATTTGTTCATTCTTCTGGCAGTCCATGGTATATACAAAATTGTTTGCCACAAATGGTCTGTCTTTGATGGTCTGTTCCACAGTTGGCCTCTGGCCTTGTTCTGACTGATGATATTGAACTTCTCCATCATCTCTTCGCACAGATGTAGTCGATTTGATTCCTGTGTATTCCATTCGGCAAGGTCCTAGTGTACAGTTGCTGTTTATGTTGTTGAAAAAAGGTATTTGCAGTGAAGAAGTCGTTGGTCTTGCAAAATTCTATCATGCGATCTCTGGTGTTGTTTCTATCACCAAGGCCGTATTTTGCAACTATCGATCCTCCTTTGTTTTCAACTTTCGCATTCCAATTATCAGCAATTATCAATGCGTCTTGATTGCATGTTTGATCAATTTCAGACTGCAGAAGTTGGCAAAAATTTTCAATTTCTTCATCTTTGGCATTAGTGGTTGGTGTGTAAATTTGAATAATAGTTGTATTAACTTGTCTTCCTTGTAGGTTTATGGATATTGTCCTATCACTGACAGTGTTGTATTTCAGGATAGATCTTGAAATGTTCTTTTTGATGATGAATGTGATGCCATTCCTCTTTAATTTGTCATTCCCAACATAGTAGACTATATGATTGTCCAATTTAAAATAGCCAATACCAGTTCCTTTCAGCTCATTAATGCCTAGGATATAGATCTTTATGCATTCCATTTCATTTTTGACGACTTCCAATTTTCCTAGATTCATATTTTGTACATTTCACTTTCAATTACTAACGGATGTTTGCAGCTGTTTATTCTCATTTTAAGTCATGCATTTAAATATGATTTTAATTGTAGGCTTTTTGTACATACCCCTTACCAGATTGAGGAGGCTCTCTTCTATTTCTCATTTTCTGAGAGTTTTTTTTTTTTTTTTGAATCAGGAATAGAGGTTGGATATTTCAACTGATTTTTCTATGTCTGTTGAAGTGGTTATATGGTTTTTCTTTTGTAGTTTAATATGATGAATTACAATAATTGATTTTTGAATGTTAAACTAACTGCATTCCTGGGATAAACCTCAATTTGTCATGATGCATTATCCTTTTTATATATTGTTGGATTCAATTTACTGCAGTTTTATTAGACTTATTGCATCTGCTTATGAGGGTTATTGGTCTATAGTTTTCTTATAATGTCTTGTCTGGTTTGGGTATCAGGGTAATGCTAGCCCCATATAATGAGTTGGGAGGTATTCCTTCCTTTTCAATTTTGTGAAAGAATTTATATAGAATTGGTATTATTTTTTCTTTAAATGTTTGGTATAATTCAACAGAGAAATCACTTTGGGCTAGAAGTTTCTTAGTTGGAAGGTTTTTAACTACAAATTTAAATTTTTTAATAGATATAGGGCAATTCAGGTTGTCTGTTTCTTTTTGAGTAAGCTTTGGTAGTTTGTGTTTTACAAGGACTTTGTATATTTCATTTAAGTTATCAAAATTAGTGGCATAAACTTGTTCATAATATTGCCTTATTATTCTTTTAATATCTATAAAATCTGTAGCTACATATCCTCTTATTTCTTATATTGATAATTTACATCTCTCTTTTTTCCCGATCAGTCTGACTAGAAGTTTATCTATTTTATTTATCTTCTTAAAGAAATAACTTTTAGTTTAATTTTCTCAAAATTTTTTGTCTATTTTCTATTTCTTAGTTTTGTGCTCAGACCTTTATTTTTCCCTCTCTTCTACTTACTTTGAGTTTAATTTACTCTACTTTTCATTATTTCTTAAGATGGAAATTGAGGTCATTTATCTGAGATCTTTCTTCTTTTCTAATATAAATTTTCCTCTAAGTA
>NW_004443946.1:25506575-25582466 GCF_000243295.1 Trichechus manatus latirostris | reverse complement strand
GGCAATGTCTGACTGCATAAATGTCCCTGGTCCCGTAAAGTTCAGAAATCCTGATTGGAGAACAGAATGTAGAGGATGTAACCAGGCATAGTGAATGCAACAGTTTCCTGCACACAACACGTGTATCTCATGTCTCTTGTATACAAAGTAATTGCATTGCCAGGTGTATAATGGTACAGTAAGTATATAACCTAACATACATATATAACCTAACATACGTGTGTCTTGACAGTCATAATAAATGCCTATGTTACTGGCTTATGTATGTACTGTACTTTCTATCGTTATTTTAATGTGATTTTCCCTACTTACAAATAAAAAGTTTATCGGATAACAGTGTATACTGTGACTCATAGGCAGCAGCATCCAATCCTGTGTCTCTTGAGTGTAGTAGTGTTATCTCTCTGTTTAATTTTCTTTTGAAAATATTATCATGAAGTGCACCATAGCTCCCAAATGCAGCAAAACCAGTACTAGTGATAGCAGCAGCAAGAGGCAAAGGAGAAGTATTGATTTGGAAGTGAAACAAAAAGTTATTAAACACAAAGGTAGAAAATGAGTGAATGCTATTGCTTGTGATTTGGGCTTGTTCGTACAATGTCCAAATCACATACCCTCCTATTCCACAGAATGTATCATGGACATTAAGCGATGCATGGCTGTAGTGTGTCTTGCTTTTCTAATGTAATCTGACAACCCACTCTGTCTTTCAATTGAGGTATTAAGACCATTTATATTTAATGTGATTATTGTTATACTTATGTTAAAATCCATCATTTTGCTACTTGTTTTCTATTTATTCTGTCTGTTGTTTGTTCTCTTTCCTCTTTTTCTGCCTTCTTTTGGATAAATGGAACTTTTTTATGATTCCATTTTATCTTATTTGTTTACTTATAAACTATAATTTTTGTTATTTTAGTGGTTACTTAGTGCTTATGGTATACATCTTTAAGTAATTACAGTTTATCTTCAAGTAATTCTATACTACTTCTTTAACTAATTACAGTTTAACTTCATGTGATATTATACGACTTTACACACAGCATAAGAACTCTGTAATAGTATTGGGATAGATAGAATAATGACTCCCCAAAGATATCCAGAACCTGTGAATATGTTACCTTATGTGGCAGAGGAGATTTGGTAGAGTCTTGATTAAGACTCTTGGTAACTCTTGGTTAAGAGTTTTGAGATAAGGAGATCATCCTGGGGTATCTGGGTGGGGAGGAGGCAATATATTTATAAGTGTCCTCGTAAGAGGGAGGCAGGATGTTCAGAGTCAGAGCAGGACACGTGATGATGGGAACAGAGGTCAAAGTGATGCAGCGGAAGAAGGAACCATGAGCCAAGGAATTTAGGTGGACTTTAGAAGCTGGAAAAGAAAAAGAAATGTATCTCCCCCAGAGCCTCCAGAAGGAATACAGTCCTTCCAACACCTTGCTTTTAGACTACTGAACCCCTTTTTGGACTTCTGATTTCCAGAACTGTAAAATAATAAATTTCTGTTGTTTTAAGTCTCTACATTTGTGATAATCTTTTTACATCAGCAATAGGAAACTGATGCAAGTATACTTCTATTTTTCCCCAGCTATTCTTTGTTGTCATACGTTTTCATTTTACATATAATATAACCTCCACACTACATTGCTATTATTTTTTTGTTTAAATAGTCAATTATCTTTTAAAAAGTTTTAAATAATGAGAAAAACATCTTATATAATTACTTATGTACTTAACAATTTCTAATGCCGTTCATTCCTTTGTGTAGATACAGATTTACTTCTGGAATCATTTTCCTTCTGCCTAAAGGTCTTTAACATTTTTTGAAGAATATGTCTGCTGCTTATGAATTCTTTCAGCTTTTGTATGTCTGAAAATATCTTTAGTTTGCCTTAGGTTTTGAAATTTTTTTTGCTGCTTATAGAGTTATAGGTTAAAAAGTTCTATTTTTCTTTCAGAACTGTAATGATTTGGCTACACTCTTTTCTTGCTTCCATTGTCTCTGATGAGACATCTGCTGCCATTCTTACCTTTGTTCCTTTGTGTAACATGTCTCTTTGCTTTGGCTGCTTTTAATGTTTTCTCTTATCATTCATTTTGAGCATTTTGATTATGTCATATGCCTTGGTATAATTTTCTTGTGCTTGAGTTTTGTTGAACTTACTGGATCTGTGGATTTATCATTTTAATCAAATTTGGGCATTTTTCAGTAATTATTTTTTCAAATATTTTTCTTCCCCCTTTCCCCTTTGGGAACTCCAATTACATATATACTAGGCTACTTGAAGTTGTCCCACAGCTCACTGATGCTCTGTTATTTATTTACTTATTTTTAATTCTCTTTTCCCTGTGGATTTCATTTTGGATAGTTTCTATTGCTGTCTTTTCAAGTTCACCAATCTTGTCTTTTGCAACGTCTCATCTGTCGTTAGTTCCATTCAGTGTATTTTTCATTTCATATACAGTAGTTTTAATTTTTGCACGTTTGATTTGAACCTTTAAAATATATATTTTATATTTCTACTTAACTTTTGAACATATAGAATAAAAATGATAGCGGGTTTAATATCCTTGGTACAAATTCTAACATTGGTGTCAGTCCTGCATTGGTTTCAATAGATTGATTTCTCTCTCATTATAGATCATTATTTTCCAACTTCACATGCCTTGTAATTTTGGATTAGATGCCAGATATTGTGAATTTTACCTTGCTGGGTGCTGTATATTTTTTTATGCCTATGAATATTCTTGAGCGTTGTTCTGGGACGTAGTTATATTCTTTGGAAACAGTTTGTTCCTTTCTTATCTTGCCTAAGATTTGTTAGGCAGAACTGAAACAGTGCTTAGTCTAGGGCTAATTATTCCTGTTTAGTGAGGCAAGACCCTTCTGTGTTCTCTACCTATTACCCCATGAATTATGAGGTTTTCCATATTGGCTGGAAGCAGAGTATTCCCAGACCTGTGTGAGAACCAGGCAGTGCTACCTTTAATCTTTTTGGGTGGTTCTCTCTCCAGCCTTGGATAGTTTCCTCACAAGCATGTGCTGGTAAGTACTGAGCTGAATAATAGAGGGGGATCCTCTGCAATCTCCACAGTTCTCTCTCTTGGCAGCTATCTTCTGTTTACAACTCTATCCTGAAAATTCTAGTCACCTTGGTCTGCCCAGACTCTCAGCTCTGTCTCTTAGACTCAGACTCAGGGAGTGTGCTTGGCTCCACCTGTGGACCTCCTCCTTGTGCTGTGATCTGGAAACTCTTTCAAGGGAGTAGCTGGGGCAATAATAGGGCTCATGTCATTTGTTTCCAGTGTCTTAGGGATCACTGTCCTTCACTGCCAGTGTTATGAAAACTGTTGTTTCATATGTTTTTATTTCTCTGTTCTGGTTTCAGGAAGGAGGGTAAATCTGGTCCTTTAAACTCCCTCTTAGCCAGAACAAGTATGCTTTTTAATTTTTTATTTAATTTAGCTTTGTAATTGTAAAATATTTACATAATTCTGAAGTCAAATCTGTAAGGCATGGTAGACTCAGAGAACGTCTAGCTTTTATTCCTGTCCTTTTATTCTGTTCCTTCTCTCTCCCTGTATGTGACTTCTTATTGTTATTACTATTATTTCATTTATGTCCTCTCTACAGATAATACCTTTCTTATTTTAGTTTTTGGTTTATCCTTCCATTAAAAAAATCATGTTCAAACACACATATATATGTGTCTATGCATATATCCCATTTGTTAGATAAGTGATAGTATATTGTATACACTATTCTCCATTTTGCTCTTTTCACTTAATATATCCCATTGCGGTGTATATCCCCCCACCTCTCTTTCTCTTTTATGGCTTTGCAGTAAAACGTTGTGTGATTATACTATTGTTTATGCAACCAGGTCCCTGTAGATGGACATTTGGATTATTTCCAGTCTTTTTCTAGTATAGAAAATTCTATAATAAATACATATTTTTGTATTTTTGCTTGCAAATTTGTGACAAAAATTCCTAGTAGTGGAATTGCTGGGGGAAAGAACAAATGCATATGTCATTTTGCTAGATATGTCAAATTCCCCTTCACGTGGTTGTACCATTGTGCATTCCCACCAGAAGTGCATGAGCACGGTAGGCATATTTCTAACAACAGAATGGTTCATCAGCACGGTAGACTGCTTCGCGGCAGGGTGAAGACTAGAATTATTGAAACAGAGGCTAGGTAGGGTCCATTTGTTAGGGGTATTGTCAAGAATGCATCAGGTAAGTGCTGGACACAATAACCTGTAACTTTCCTCTCCACATTACAATCCTATTAATCTTTTAAAAAAATTCTTCTGAGAAACTTAGAAAACATGTCCTGGTGGTTTTTCTTCTTCTCTACACATTTTGTATGCCTTATTACAATGCTTTTATTTTACCAGGATGCATTTCTTTCTGAGAAATTATAGTTGGTGATGTGGTAGGAAAGGGAAAATAAATTCCATAAGAAGTAGTTTGGTGGGGGTAGGGTAGGTAGGCTAGGGGCTCTTTTCCTGATGACTTTGGTGTGGGGAGCTACTTTCCCATAAGGGCAGGACTCTGGGTTTCAAGCCTGTAGTATTTAGACCAGCAATGGAATGGCTCAGTGGGGAGTTACGTAGGACAGTGGAGAGGTTATGAGCTTGCGCTATGGACTAGACTATCCAGGTTATTATCCCCCTTATGAGCTGTATGGTCTCATTCTTTAAATGTCTCATAAGGTTGTGGTCATGATGGGATGAGATAACAGTGAGTGTAAAGTGCTAGCCTAGCACAGAGTAAGAGCCCAGTAAATGTTAGCTGCTGTTTCTGTATCAGCATTTGAATGAGATGGAACCAGTGAAGGGCTTGGGAATCCTGAAACAGAGCAGGCACATGGCATTCTGGATTCATGGTTCATCTTGGCAGGGCAATCTTGATACCTTGGTCATCTGGGTTGGATCCTAGAGAGACAGAAGCTCAGGAAGAGGAGTAAAGGGGGTGGTTGGTGAGCTAGGCAGAGAGCCATGGTGAGTGCTGTGGGTGTAGTACCAAGTGCCCAGAGCTTCAGACTTTCAGGGAAGAGCAAAGCCATAGTGGCCTGGTTTGGTCTGGGAAGGCTTCACTGAAGTCAGAGAAGCTCTTAAGTGGCCAAGAGGAGGAGGGCAGAGCACCAGGGAAATGGCCTTGATAAAGTGCTTGTGAAATACATCTTGCCCACTTCTCAGGCCTCACCTAGGGGCTTATTAGACATTCCTCCAGCTCTGTAGAGTTGGTCCAAATTGGTGTTTTCAACCATCACACATTGATGGAGTACCTATCAATGTGCTGGGCCTTGGGAATAGAACTATGAGTAAGATTTGATCTAGTGCTAAGTTCTTAACGGGGGGAGCTTTTCAAACTACAACTGCCTGGGTCTCTCTCTGAGATTCTGGTTCCATAGGATTGGGCTGGGGCCCAGACACCTTCCCTTTTCAATAAGTACTTGTGCAGTTCTGATGTCCAGTCTTGGTGAAGAATTCCTGGCTCATGTCACTGACTCATGTCATGTGGAAGCTGTTAAGGACCCGTAGTGGTGTTACGTGGTAGGAGCAAGATGTGACAGAGTTCTTTAAATGATGGTGATGGCCTGGAGAGAAGCCTCCTGTTCCATCCCTTTCCTGTCCAGGATGGGGTTGGATGGGGGCAGACGATGAAAGGGAAGCAGCTTTTGGAGTCTTAATTTGAGGACTTCAATCTGGTTGCCACAGTTCTGAGAAGGTGTAGTCACTGCCTCTTTTTTCCAACTCCCACTCCTCTCAAGCTCTTCAGCTTCTTTGTTGGCTTTCTTTCAGACCCAAGTGGGTAAATGGGATGGAGGATTGGGATGCAGATGATGCTTGTTTGCATATGATTCAGGAAGGTAGATTTTGATTCAAAACAAGGATAGAGGTAAAACTCTTTATCATAATAAGAGTTGGCCAACAACAGAGCTGTCTGTCTTGTGAAATAATGAGCTTTCCATTGCAGGGACTTTTCAAACAGCAGCTGCCTATCCAGTCTCTGAGATGTTGCAAAGGGAACTCTTCCCTAGGTGGGCTTGAACCGCTAATGCTCAACTCCGATTGGGGGGAGAGGAAGCCACTCCAATTCATTTCTTCCCCATTTTAAACCCTGCTCCTATCTTGTATCATCCTTCCTTCTCTTTTCTGTCCCATTTCATCTTCTGAATTCTTAATAGCTCGTGTTGTATCTGCCAGAGATGCCCACAACCCTCAGGATCCACCTGCTTGTCTGTGGACAATGCATATAACAAGCTATTTGTCAGGAGTCTGCTGACCATATAGGCATTAAACACATCATGCCAAATTTCTCCGCGGAGCCAGTGTGTAAGGTTCTATGTGGATGTGTATGTGTGTGTGTGTGTGTGTGTGTGTGAGTTTATCATTCCTGTGCTTGCACATGAGCATGAGTGTTGTAATTGGAGTTGCAGCTCAAAGTAACAAAAAGCAGTTTGCTTAGTGGGGTGTGTGAATGGCGTGGGGGTGGGGTATAGCTGTGGCCTTGGTTACCAGGGAGGACTGTTCCCCCATCTTGTCTGCTACCTCTCCTTTCCCCTCCTCCAAATTCTTCCTTAGCCCCAGGCTCACTGCTCAAGGTTAATTTCCCCAGCTGCAGCTGTGACTCCATCCTCCTCCTCCTGCCTCCTCCTCCTCCCTCCTCCATCTACCACACACACATGGGCTTTGAGTTTAGTGCCTCCTGTTCTAATGAGATAAACAACATAACTGTCATGAGGCTTTGCTCTTCCCCCTTAAGTGGAACTCTAGGGCTGGATGCATTGTCCCTATAAAGGCACCATGGTGTCTGTCATCTTAGCGAGGAGGGTAAGGAAGGAGGCAGGGCACCCCTAGAGGGCTTTTGAGGCCATGTGCTGTGGATTCAAAGCAGACATCCAAGGAAGGCCTGTTTCCATCCTTGTGCTAAAGGCGCAAATGGCAGCATGGACAGGGTGGATGTGGACCCAGGCATGGCACGTGGGCATAGGGTCCAAGACTCTTTTTGTCAGCTAAACTCACGATAATAACTGACATTTGTACAAGGCGTCATGGTTATAAAGAGCTTCCTCTTGACTATGTTAATCCCCATGACAGCTCTTATAAAGAAGATACTATCATCACCCTTATTTTACAGATGAGAAACAGGTCCAGAAAGGTGCAATATTTCCAAGGTGACAGTGGTGGCACTAGGACTCACGTGCGCTTCCTCTGCTCCAGGAACTTCTCCAATCCACCAGAGGAATGTAAACAATGAAACAAAAACAGTCCCCATTTCTGGACATCCAAACTACTTAGGCCTCTCCCAGGAGAGCAGGCCTTCAGCCACAAGCTTAGTGGCCTGAGGCTGCCTCAGTGCCACTGATCAATAATGTGAAGTGATCATAGTCTCTGGGAGGGTGTATGGCCTGGAGAAGCTATTGACAAGTTTCACCTCTTGCCGCTTAGACCTTTGGAGTGTGCCAGATGGATCTGCTCCTTCTCACTCACTTGCTTTTGGTCAAGTTGGAAATACTAGGAAGCAGCTTACAGGGCAAGAAGGGAGCCTAAGACAAAGAGTCTGCCATGATGGGGTGAGTAGGGGAGGGCTCTGGGCTCAGTTCTGAGCTCACCTTCCAGGGCCCCTCTTGGATGGTTTGGATCTGAGCAGATGAGTCCCCTGGAGCTAGGAACAGCAGGGCTAGTGGTCATTCATTTCCTGCATTTCTGAGTCCAGTTCCATTCTGGCTGAATTTGTATGGTAAGTATTTCTTGATATGCCAGGCACTGTGTTAAGTGTTGGGGACACTAGAGATGGGCATAGTTCCTTCTGTCCTGGATCTTATAAAACCAATGGGGGAGGTAGCCAGTAAGCAGATAATTAATGACACCACTTTGAGGGGAAAGTATAGGGAACTTTGAGATTCGACAGGAAAGACCATAAAACCAGTCTTGGTACATCAGAGAAAACATCCAAGCAGTAACTAGATGATGCTTAGACATACAGCGGTTCTCAGTCAGCCATTGGAAGAATCTGTAAAGTTCTTTTAAAAATTGTTGACTGATTCTCCCATCCCACCTACATTCTGATTGGGTAGGTTTGGCATAGATTGTGGGCATTGGTATTTTTAAGATGTCTTGCACGTGATTTTGGTTTTGGCTTGGGTTAAGCATCCCTAACCCAAGAAGAGTTGAGTGGGGATTGGTGGGACCAGTTGTGGGATGTGGCAGTTCTGGGATGTGGAGGAGCAAGTCAGGCCTTGTGCTTGGCCTTCTCTGGGATTCTGGGGAACACTAGCCTCAGAGGTGGCATGAACATCTGGAAGGGACCCAGAATCCATATAGCCATTCAGGGATTTCAGGACCAGAGATGGCATGGGCCTGGAGTGAACCACATCAGAAACCTTGGGCTATTCCCAGTGAAGCCTTGCCTCAAAGAGAGGTCAAAACGGGACCTCCCATGGGAGAGAGAGCAAATCCTGTTTTGTTTGACTCACTCGTTTTTCTATAAATCAGGCACAAGTCTGGTCCTCAGAGCTCAGGGAGCTCAGAGCTTCCAAGACCCTCCTAAGGTACAGAAGCCCATGAAGTTATCAACAAAATCAAGTATTAGGATGATTTTTAGAAATGACTAGCCCATTAGGCCATCAGTTCATGAGAACGCCAGTGACTGTGACAATATCAGGGGTTTTACTAGAGACTCTAGTCTCCATCACACTTAGTGGTTTCTGTCATAGTTATCAAGTGCTGCTGTAACAGAAATACCACAAGTGGAGGCTTTAACAAAGAGAAGTTTATTCTCTCACAGTCTAGTAGGCTAGAAGTTCGAATTCAGTGCATCAGCTCCAGGGGAAGTCTTCTTTCTTTGATGGCTGTGGATGAAGGTCCTTGTCATCAATCTTCCCCTGGTTCAGGAGCTTCTCAGGCGCAGGGAGCCCGAGTCCAAAGGATGCACTCTGCTCCCGATGCTGCTTTCTTGGTAGTCTGAGGTCCCCCTGTCTCTCTGCTCACTTCTCTCTTTTGTATCTCAAAAGAGATTGGCTTCAGACACAATCTAATCTTGTAGATCTCATCAACATAACTGCTGCTAATCCACCTCATTAACATCATAGTGATAGGATTTACAGCACATAGGAAAATCACATCAGATGACAAAATGATGGAAATCATGCAATACTGGGAATCATGGCCTAATTGATGGCAAACTTGATATACATATTTTTGGGGGACACAATTTAATCCATGACATTTTCTAAGAATTATAGGGGAAGTGTCAGAACCCCCTACTTGCTCGTAGTCTTTCAACCTGTGGGAGCAGCTGTGTGATTAAAAATGATGCTTTGCACGTAATGAACAGTTTGGTTTGTTTAATGTTGGGATAGTTTGCCCCTGCTTCAGACCCAACCCAATGAATGGTAGAGGTGACTGGTAAAAATGAAAAATGAATGAATGGACAGCAATGAAACTTTGTAGATTTTCTCTGTGAAAGGCATAAAGCGAAGCCAGTTTCTCTCTTAACTTTTAAAGGTCCCCAAACAGCAGATAGGAATGAGGTTCTGATGCTTTCTGAACTCCATGATCCTATCTCTAGGCCGTGGCACTCTCATGTGAGATTTCCTGCATCTAACAGCTGCCAATTGTCACATTTATCTGCAGAAGACAGAGTTGTAAACTTAAAAGTCAAACCGAAACATATTCATTCATTCAACAAATATTTAGTTTGGTTCTTCTATGTGTCAGGTATAGCTCTGGTTCTAGGGATTCTGATGGGAACATTCAACATCCCTGGCCTCACTAAGCTTTTCATTCTAGCTAGGGTTGGTTGGTTGGTTTGCTTGGTTATTTTGGGGTGCACAAGACAATCTTTTTAGACTGCTAATCACCTAGCTGGAGCCCTGGTGGCACAGGGGTTAAGAGCTATAGCGAGCTACGGCTTCTAACCAAAAGGTCAGTAGTTCACATTCACTAGCCACTCCTTGGAAACCCTATGGAGCAGTTGTACTCTGCTCTATAGGGTCTCTCTGAGTCAGAATGGACTCCACGGCAATGAGTTTGGTTTGGTTTGGGTTTTAATGATCTAGCCAGTCTTCAGCACTTTCCTCTTCTCCCTTATGCCTCTATTCCCCGCCCTTTTCTTTGGGAATAGACCATGGTTTAGTGTGGAGAGTCCACATTCCTCCAAGGACTCTGGCTGCCACAGAGCCATAAGAGGGGTGTCTGATGACACCACTCTCAAGGCCCCTCAGGGGGTACTTGGCATAAGAGGTGATACTAGTGTGGAGCTTTGGTGTCAAAGGCCAAATAAAAATGGTGAGTCTGATTGAAAGGCAGTGTGGTACGTAAGCCCTGGCAGGTGGCCAGGGAAGTGCAGGTATGCTGGCCCTGCAGGCCCATGGAGGCTGGTTGCCAGAGTAGGCTTGTATTCTGACAGAGGTTGCATAGGGCTCCCTTTGGCTTCAGCATGCTGCCAGCAGCTAACGGTGGGTAGGGTAAGCCAGTAAGTAGAAGAACTGACTCCTTGATCTGTTTTCTTGAAATACTTGACAATCCAAGATGTCCACAGAGTGAGCAGACTGACTTCTGCTGCTCCACCTTGAAGGGAGCCTGCTCAACCTCGACCTAGACAGAGGGGCAGTAGCTGGAGCTCATTGTCCTTGGAAATACTATAGAGACGTTGACTCTGAAGGCTTCTCTTGTGGTCTGAAGGTCCCTCTGACACTCCCCCCAGGCCAAGAGAGCAGAACTGGTTTGATACAGATGATGGCTCTTTTTGGCCTGGGCTTACTGGGACAGCATGGTGGAGCAAACAGAGCAAGGGTCCAGGGGTCAGCTCCATTCTGCTTTGGTTCTACCATCAACCAGCTGTGTGACCTTGACAAGTCCACCTCTCTAGCCTTCAATTTCCTCTCACTGTGAATGAGAGAGTTGGACAGGGTGGTTTCTGAGGCCCCTTCCAGCCTGGAGCCTTTAACCTTTACACTGTTTCTGTCCACAGGCCTTGCCCCGGGCCAGCTGTACACATACCCTGCCCGCTGCTGGCGCAAGAAGAGACGATTGCACCCGCCTGAGGATCCAAAGCTGCGGCTGCTAGAAATAAAACCTGGTCAGTGCCCTAGAGCTTGGCTTTGCCTGTGATGGGAGAGGTGGGGAGGGCTGGGCTGGGCCCAGGCCAAGGATGGTTTGCTCATTTTTCATAGAGCTGATTTTTCCAGGAGAGAAAACATGCCCCATGGTGCTCGAAGGTGTGCCGCTATTGTGCATGCTGTCAGGTATGAGTGTGTCCACCTGAGCTTCTCTCCCCTCCAAGTGTCTCATATCCCAGAGGAGTAGAACAAGCAGCAGCGGGGTGGTAACAGGCCCAGGTTGAATGACTTTCCTGACAGAGCTGAAGGAGCTGCAGCTTGGTTGGGTCATGTGATACCTTCCTTGTGGCCTCAAGTAAAGAAACCACATCCAGGGTTGTGCATTCCTTAGGAGAAGAGAGTGAACCTGTGTACCCTCTCTCTTCCCTACCCTGTATGAACTTCTGGAGCATCTTACCTGGAAAGGGGCCGGTATGCTAAAAATAGAACCCACCTTGGACATGGACATGGAAGAGTCTGAATTCAAAATTTCCCACTAGGTGACATGGATTGTTTTGTGATCATGCAGAAGGAATTGGCTGGTTTGTCTTGATTACCAATTTGTTATGGCAGTGCTGACTACATGGCTCTACCTGGGTTGTAACAAGGCCAAGTGATTGCCCTGGCTCCTTAGCTTTAAGGAGACCCATTTTTTTTTTCGGGGGGAGGGGGGGGCGGTTCCCAGGAGCTAAGATGTGACCTCAGGATGGTGGGAGCAGTGCTGCCAAGTGGCACAAATACAGAGTTGAGATGTTCCTTCCCATTGTCACCAAGGTGATGCTGGCTGTGCCCTCACTTCTTCCTTTCCACGCTGTCCAGGCTGCTTTTACTCTGCAAAATCTCTACTTACAGTTGTTCAGGGTGCTTTCACTCATAGCTCCATGGTTAAGACTTCCTGGATTGTTCACTTCAGCCCAGATTTCTCTTGTGTAAAGTTTTATTTGTTAGGGATGGGTTGGGGGGCTGGATTCTTCAATGTGCTCCATCCAAGTTCTCAAGTGTCCTTGTACCATTATAAACCACAATTTATAGACTTGCAAACATTCCAGGGTGATGATTAAGGTTGTTCCAAACCCACTGAGATGCAGGCTGCAGCATGGTCTAGTCAAAATATAATGTAAGCCACATGTCATTTTAAATTTTCTAGTAGCCGCATTAAAAAAGCAAAAAGAAACGGGTGAAATTAATTTTAATATATTCTATTTAACCTGATATATAAAAAGGTTATCGTTTCAGTATATAATCAAAATAAAAATTATTAATGAGATACTTTACTTTTTATGTTTTGGTATTGTCTTTGAATTCCAGTGTGTATTTTACCCACCACATTTCAAGTGCTCAATAGTCAAATGTGGCTGGTGGTGCCAGTATTGGGCAGCATGGTTCTAGAAATACACACTCCACGTGTGGTCCTGACCAGGAGCAGGGCCATCACTTGGGAGCTTGTTAGAGAATCTTAGGCCTCAACCCAGACCTGCTGAGTCATAATTTGCATTTTAACAAGCTCTGCAGGGGATTGGAATGCACATTGAAGTTTGAGAAACAGTGGCCTTGACGGTGGCCAGACCACAAGGGAGCCTGGCATGATTGCACATCACCTACCTTTCTGAATTAAGCATGACAAATACTAGTCAATACGAATGGTTCATTCTGAGGGAGGCCCTCCTTCTTTACCTCATCTCCATGGTCCTGGTCCCGTGGACGTGGCGTGGACGAATGATGTGCAACCTCTGGTCTGGCCTTACCTGAACCACTTTAATTCTACTCCATTTAGAATCCCGCAGTGGATACCGCAGCAGGAGGACAAATACATGTTGGGTTCAGCATGTGGTCTTTGGGGAAGGATGTGTCTCCTTGTTTGAGTACATGAGCCCTCTGGGTATATTTCCCCATCTGTAAAATAGGCACAGTGGTATCCCGGATTCCCAGCTAGGTGTTCACGTCAAACAAGTCATATGTGATAACATTTGCCCTTGTTTACCCTTTTAATTAAAACATTTAGAAAATTTGCTTGATTTTGAGTAGGTAATACAGTCACAAATTTTGACGTTCAGAAGATAAAAGGGATGTATTGTACAGTGAAAAATCAGACCCAGTCTCGCGAGAAGCAGTCAGTGGTACAAGTTTCTTGAGAGTCTCTTCAGAGTTAGCCTTTGCACACATTGGGAATTACATTTATATAATTTTCCTCTCCTCTTTTTTTTTTTTTTTTAACACAGCATAACCACCTTGCGTTTTTCCCTTTCACTTAAAAATGTGCCTTAGACATTGACCATATCAATATATAAAGAGTTTTCTCATTTCTTTTTTACAACTACGTAATATTCGATTGTACCGTGTTTTATTTAACCAGGCTGTTTCCAATTCTTGTTTCTAGTATCTGTAATTTAACTAGTGATGCAATGAATATTTTGTACATATCTGAGGATATCTCATATGCAATTTGTTAATTTAAAGCATTTCATTATAAATACTTGACCTTAATTTTAAAGTATTAGTCTTTACTCGTAACGTCTATATAAAAAGTCTTTATTAAGTATACTTTCTATCAGGTGAATTGGATTTTCTTTCATAAAATCAAAGGCATTTAGTGCTATAAAATATCTTAGACATCCTTAACTCCAACTCCTTATTTTATTGAGGTTCAGAGAGGTTAAGAGCCTTGCTCAAAGCCACACAGCAATTCCTGAGGCATTCAGCAGCAAATTCAGGTTGCTTGATTTCCCTGTTCAATGCTTTTTTCTGCTCCCTCATTCTGCTGATAGGTATACTAACTGAAAAAAACCGAGAACTTTAATGAGACTTTTTCCCTTAAAAACTTTATTTTATGTAATAAATATTAATTATCAAAATACACCAAGAGATAGTTAGAATTCTTTTGGTCATAAATGTCAGAAACTAAAGTCGAGCTGGCCTAAGCCAAAAAAAAAAAAAAAAGGGAAACTGGTTCATGTAACAGTAAATCCAGGAGTTCACCTGAATTCAGGCATGGCTGCATCCAGGGCCTCCAACAGTGTAGTGAGGATTCTGTGCCTCTTTTCGCCCCTAACACTTTCCTCTCTCCTGGGACAGGCAAGATGGCCACCAGCAGCCCCAGATTTGGCAACCACCACCCCCTGCAGGAAGGCAGTCCCCTTCAGTAGCTGTGGCAGAGAAGTTCAGGGAAGATGATTATCTGGCTAGGTTTATATGCGCTCTGCCAATCATTGTCACCCAGGGAAAGGGTCACTCCGATTGTTTTGAATAGTAGTAATCAAAACCAGTGTCTGAACAGTATGCTGTAGTTTACAAAGCCCTTTACAAAGCATTTTCATACACATCACTTCCTTTGGTCCTCCCCACAGTCCTGGTAGATAGAGAGGGAAGGGGTAAAGGTGTTATAAGCCCATTTTATAGGTGAGAGAAGCCGGACTGTGGACAGAGCCACGGAGAGTTTACTGTGCTGCTCACATATCTGAGAACCAACAGTCCCATTGTTGGTGGAACTGAGGCAAGAAGCTGCTTTTCGAACGTCTGGTTCTTCTGTCCACAGAGATTTACTTCGGGAATGCTGCCCTCCCAGTATTCACATCTTGCCTATGGCTGAACAGGGAACAGCTGGGGTCACAGCTGACTTTGGACCAGCTCCAGCCTTGGGCCTTAATGCCATGTGAAGGTAGGGAAAAAGAAGACCCCTAGGCTGGCAGTTTGCTGTAGCCAAGTCTTTACCATCACATCATGTTTGTGTCTGTGCTTGTTTGAAAGGCTTCCTTGGCCTCTGCCCCACGCATGAGGCAGAACAGGTGGCACCAGGTCTCAGGTGGTTAAGGCCTGGCCATGGAGATGGTCAGGGTCATGTGGGAGGACTCTCTTTGGAAAGATGAGCACCAGAGATGAGGGATGCGCCCTCAGAGGCATAGCTGTGTCCCAAGGTGGGAAAAGATCCCGGCAGACTTGGGTTCATCCGAGGTACGCTTCTTATTCTACGCTAGCACCCAGGTACTGAGAAACAATAAACAGCCCAGGGATGGAATAAATAGCTTTTCAAATGACAGAGCTTCTTCTCAGATGAACTTATTCCCCCTCTTTAAGTAATCAGACCTACGGCTAAGCCTACTTTTAAAAAACTCAAAAAACAAAACAAAACGAAAACCAAAAAGCAATTCGCCCACTGTCTTTTCCGGATCCTGTTCTGAGTCTCTGTCCCAGTGGGGCAAAATCTGGCTCTCAGAATGTACAGCCACAGCGGGCTACAACTGCAGGCTGTGCAGAAAGACGCCGTGGGAGTGCCTGAGAGTCAGTGATAAGGAGCCTCGGCTGCAAAGCAGCCAGGGCCCGTCGAGAGGACATGAAGCTGCAGGACCAAAGAAATGTAACTGTCTTATCCCAGAGGTGACACAAATTTTCACTGGAATCTTTCACACGAGCCAAAATTTCAGAAGAGGGCCTTCATCCAGGGCCTCAACTAGGCCATCTGGAGCCTTTGTGCAAAAGTAGAAGGCACGCCCCTCTGGGTGGACATTTACAAAATGGCGCCTCTTCTTGTGGGTTAGTAGAGCACAAGCTGGATCTCAGCCCCTCTGTGTCCCCTTGGCAGATGACCCCATGCAGGGCACAGGTGGCTCTGTCTTCATCATTTATAAAATGCAGTTTCCAGACCGCCTGAGACCTGGTGCCACCGCTTCTGCCTCATGAGTGGGACAGAGGCCAAGGAAGCCTTTCAAACGAGCACAGACACATACCCCCTTTTTGGGGGTATGTCCTCCCTAACTACAGGATAGACTTTAATAATATTTTTAAATAACTGTCTCATTTCTGAGGAGCCCTGGAGGAACGCTTGGCTGTTAACCAAAAGTTCAGCAGTTCAAACTCACCAGCTGCTCTGCAGGAGAAAGGTGTGACAGTCTGCTTCTGTAAAGATTTACAGCCTTGGAAACCCTATGGGGCAGTTCTACTCTGTCCTGTAGGGTCGCTATGAATTGAAGTTGTCTTGACAGCAGTGGGGGTTTGGTCTTATTTCTTGTTGCATTTCATTTGGTTTAGGGAGAGCTAGATTTTTTGGTTATACTTTGGCATGTGACTCAGGGTTGTTGTTGTTAGCTGCCCCGAGTTAGCCGCCAATTCGTCACTTATTTCCCTTAGCCAGAGTCCCCGAGGAACTTGTTGCAAATTCTCTGGTTGGTGGGGGCAGTCAGCTGCGTGGGCTGACATAGAGCTTCCTAGGGCTAGAGGAGCAGGTAGGGAAGCAGAGGTGAATGGAGAGGTGAGAGATATGCTCTCTCTTATACATTAAAGTGGAATTAGGTGTAACTTGGAGGACAATGCATAGTATGTACAAAGCACACATCCTTTGATCTAGAAATTCTAATCTAGGAATTTATCTTATAAATAAATATATACTCACAATGTATAAGAATTTCCATTGTGGCATTGTTTGTAACAGCAAGAACAAATAAACAAAGAATGGAAATGACTAGAAGGTCCATCAATGGGGGATTAGTTAAATATATGATTTAAAAAAAACCCAAAAACCAAACCCATTGCTGTCGAGTTGATTCTGACACATGGTGACCCCAGGTGTTTCAGAGTAGAACTGTGCTTCATAGGGTATTCAATGGCTGTGATCTTACAGAAGTAGATTGCCAGGATTTTCTTCCATGGTGCTACTGGGTGGATTCGAACTGCCAACCTTTCAGTTAGTAGTAGAGTGCAAACTGCTAGCACCACCCTGGGCCCTACATATATGAAAGTACAGTCATAAAATGGAATACTATTCTCTCTTTTAAAAGAATGAGTAGAAAAGAAAATGGAAAAATGTCCAAGATACATTGCTAAGTGTGGGGGGAAGGAAGAAAATTGCACGACGTTATATATAATCCTCTTTGGGCAAACCTTACTGAAAATTGATAATTGATTTGCCCATCCTCGGCTGAATCTTTTTAAATTTGTGGAAACTAAGAAGACTGAGTTTATATTGAAAGAACAACCAACCACCCAATCAACCCGACCCTTTGCACCCCTCTATCACCCAGCCCCTTGTAGACACCTGTCCTCTCCTCTCTTCCTTCCCAGCCTTTGTTCATTTGTTCTTGCTGTTACAAACAGTGCCGCAATGGACATTCTTGTACATTGCAAGTATATATTTATTTACAAGATAAATTCCTAGAGTAGAATTGCTAGATCAAAGGACACTTGCTTTTTCAATACTGATAGGTACTATGCATTGTCCTCCAAAGACAAGCTCTAGGAATCTAGTTAGGTCTGTGACTCTTGAAGCCTCCCCTTGGATTCCACCATCAACACCACCCTACAATATCCTGATCTCCTGAAGGGGGGTCCCCTGATTTTTGAGAGATTGAGGGGTCACTGACCTGGAGCAGAATTGCCTTGAGGCAACCCATAACATGTAGTTTCCTTCTATGTCAGACCCTTCCGTGAGTAATGAGGACATGCCACATGCAATTTATCATGCCAACATTCAGCCTGTCCCTCCCATTGTTTCTTTGTGTTGCAGCCTGAGTCCAGCCAGCTCAACAAAAGCCAGCATCTTAGTTACCTAGTGCTGCTATAACAAAAAATACAAGTGGGTGGCTTTAAAGAACAAGAATTAATTATTTCACAGTTTTGGAGGCTGAGTCCAAATTCAAGGCATCGGCAGGGCTAGGTTCTCTCTTCCTCTGTGGGCTCTGGGGGAAGATTCTTGTCTTTCTCTGCGTTTGTAGCCCTGGGCATTTCTTGGTGTTCCTTGGTTGATTGTAGATGTATCGTCATATGGAGGCTGTCGTCCCCTGTGTATGTGCTGTGTCTAATCTTCTCTCATTATAAGACACCACTCAGGAGGGATTAGGTTTAGGATTTACCCTACTCTGGTATGACCTAATTAACATAACAAAAGAAAACCACTGTTTCCAGACAGGGTCATGTTTACAGGCTCAGGGGTTAGGACTTCAACATAACTTTTTGGGGTACTCAATTCAATCTGTAACAGTCAGGATATAATCTTGATTGGAGTTGTCCATGACCCCAGTCCCTGATATCTACTCATGGATGAGCAGAGCTGAGAGTCCTATCAGGAAACCAGGTCAGGGCAAGGGGAGGGTGATGTAGGTTCAGGAATCTTGAGGGACCTTGGAGAAGGTCTGAGGACAAGGCTGCAGAACCATCCACTTCTGGTTTCGCCCCCCACCAAAGGGCAGAGCTTATTGGGGATGATAGGACATTGTGGGGAGGGGAGCCAGATCTTGGCTGCCATTAAGTCATTCGTAGCTGGGCCCGATTAGACACTGGTGGAGGAATTCCCCAGGTCTGCTCTCCTCATCCCATCCCCCTCACTGTGAATATATGGTCCCTTCTATGTTTCTTTACTACTTGCTGAAAATGAAAATGTGTACGTGTGCGAGTAGGATGGGGCTGAGAGAGCTGGAGAGAGCTCTTTGGAATTTGAAAGCATTCTCAACGTCCCCAGGCCTATGTGTTTGTCACGCCTAACATCACCCCTCCAATCAGTCTTGAATAAACATCTTGCAACCCCCCACTTGCCTGGGCGTCTGAAGGACAACACATACAACATTATTTCTCTCTGCTCACTGACGATTGAGTTCAGTGTTCTCTGCAGCTTGCACTTGGCTGCAGAGGCGAGCGCAAGGTGTTTCATGGCTCAGACATCACAATTCATACGCCATGAAGACTCGGGCAGAGGCCTGGTGCCAGAGCAGGGCCTCCACTGGACCATTTTCTCAGTAATGGAGCTCTGTCCTTGTGAAGGGGGAACTGTGCTGGCAGGAGAGAAAAGTGGACAGTAGATATCCAGCAGAAGGCCCTGAAGCAGGACAGACGTTGGGCAAAAGCAGCTGATTAAAAACAAAGCCTTTAACTTCACTTTCATTATTTTTAATGAAGAAAAGGAAAAGACTGGGAACAAACTTTTACTTGGATCCCTCTGGATTAAATGCTCAGATAGTCTGCTTAGATCAATTTAGCATCTTTCAACCCCAGACCTTTTGGTCCCCATGGTCTAGGGCTGATATTATCTTCATTTAGAGGTTGGGAAACTGTGGCACAGAATTAGGAAGTTAATTTCCCAGGGCACTTGAGTAGGGAAGCCAAGGAAAGAACCCTAACAGGGAGCCTGCTGGAATTGGTGCCATGTTGCTCCAGGACCCAATTCACATTCATTCGGGTGTTTTGTGATCAAAAGGACTTTTCTTTCACAATAGATGGTCATTCTGCTCCCAGAATGTACCTGAGGCCTTGTAAATCCCTCTGCTCCAGGACATGGGGGTGCAGCTGGGCTCTTGGCTACCTTTGAAGGCAGCCAGAAATAGGGTTCTAGTTCTTCCTCTGGGTTTTTTATTTTGGGTAGTCACTCAGTGACTGGGGATGAATGGCCAGGATCATGGCTGCCCCACCACACGAACAGGAGGGCAGGAACCCTGAAATAGACAGCAGCCCAGGATGTCCCAAAGTCAGCCAACAAGCAAGTCACAGGGACCCTCAGAGAGGCGCCCCCCAGGGGGATAGGCCCGAGTGCCACTTGCTTGGGCAGAGGTGGAGACTGCTCCTCCCACCTGGAGTGCTGTCCCTTCCGCACTGAACTGCCAGAACTCTACAGATGGGAGCAGGCTGCGGCCAACTTCCCCAGCTTTTGAAAATCCTGCATCTTAATTAGTTCCCTACTGCTTTTGTACATGGCCCACATTTTAATAGTCTCTAGGCTTCTTCCACCATTTGCTCTCTGATGTTTGGGGTGATTTCTCTTCTCCTCAAGACGGTCCCCCTGACTCCTCCAATACCCTCCCAGTCCGGGAACAATTTAAGGAAGGAAGGCCAGTGTGCCAAGCATGTAGCCGGAGATTGATGAGCCTGTCAGCCAGCTCTCTCTGCCCCCGGCCCTCCTCCTCTGCTGTGGGCTCCTCAGATGGATGAGCTGGGTGGGGGGAGGTGAAGGAAGGGACCTGGGGAGCCTCCAGCCAGGTGTGAGCCAATGGACAACGTGACCTTCTCCTGGCCTGTTGAGGAGTCTGACTGTGTCCTTCCAAGGGAGAAGGACGCTCTGCTCCTCCCCCCCACCATCTGTCAGTGCTTATCTGCTCTGCGCGGGGGCTTGCCTGAGCTTGGTGAGGCTCGGAGAATTGATGCCTTCAAGTGCATCAGGGGGAAATGACCAGCCATTTATCTCCTTCCTGCAGTGTCAGAGCCTGCAGCCATCCATCCTGGAGGCGTGGGATGGCAGCTTCTTCCGCTCCTGTTGGCCTGATGAGTAGGGGAGCCAGAGAGAGGTGGGCAGGCCACCCTGGCCCCAACTGCGTGCCGTGACTGTGTGTGCTCCAGTGGCCTGCTCCTTTTGGCCTCCTGGCCGTCTTGGGGAAGGAGCTGGGTTTGGGGGGCTGAGTCTGGGCCTTCTTGGCACTGCTGGCATTGTGCAGGGCTCAGAGCGGGCTAGCAGAGGAGCTGGGCAGCAGTGGGATACGGCAGGGCGTGGGCACGGCTGCTGCAGAGGTCCCTCGGCTGGGCTTTGCTGATGGACCTGGAAGAGCCATGGTTACAGCATGGGTTGTCAGACGGAGGAGTTACCCTGCCACGTCATTGCCCAGTCACTTGTGTCTCTCTCCACAAGACGGTAAACACTCGGAAGGCGGGGGCACATCTGTTTCTTCGGCTGTGTCCCTGCACAGTAGATACACAGTTGTTATTTGCTATAGAGCCAATTTCGACTCATGGCGACCCCGTGTGTGCAGAGTAGAACTGTGCTCTAGAGAGTTTTTGAGGCTGTGACCTTTCAGAAGCGGATCACCAGGCCTGTCTTCCTAGGTACCTCTGGGTGGATTTGAACTGCCAACCTTTCAGCTAATAGTCAAGCACTTCATTAAAGGGATGAAGGAAGGAGCTTGTCCCGTGTTGGGTGTCCAGCGTGGAGAACGTGACTTAGCTCTCATCATCTGTTTCTCAGATGAGAAGGAATCAGAGAGGAGCTGAGCTGGGCTTCCCATCCAGTTCCCAGCCTGGCCTAGAGGCCCTGGCCCAGGTTGCCATCTTGTCACTCTTTGGTTTTCGGTCACAAGGGTCTTCACTGTGCAGAACAGCAGTGCCCTCCAGGGGAAAAGGCACCAAACAGTAATCACAAGCCTGGGTTCAAGTCCAGACCCCTCCACCCACCAGCTCTGGCTTTGAGCAAGTTACCTAACCACGGTGGGCCTCCATCCTTCATCTGTAAGATGCAGGTCATAGTGGCTTCTCTGCTCGCTTCGTGGGGTTATGGGTGGCGTGCCTGGAGGACTTAGAAAGTGTGAGGAGACACTGTGGGTGGGCCCAGGGGTCTTGACTAGCATGATTCCTGTCCCTGCACCAATGCTGTGTTTGTTGCAGGCAGCTCTCTGCCTAGCTGGGAAACTGTTTGCTGTCTGGGCTGGAATGGGAACTCCTTCTGCTGCAGAATCTTTTAAAAGGCCCAAGTCTAACATCTTATGCACTGAGGACAGAAGACCTGGTTGTGGACCCACTTTACCAGAACCACAGCTTGCACAAGCTCACGCCTTGCTCCCAGAATCTAGCCCTCTGGTATCTGTTGCCCAGGGCATAGAGCTGGACCTGGAAAGCCTTCTTCCTGCTTTTTTTTTACCTGCTCTCCCATGGTGTGAGAAGGCAAACTTGTCTGGCCAGGCCTTTTCTCCTGCCCTTGACTAGGCTGGTCCACTTTCTTCTTGGTAAACCATTCCTCTGTGGACTTGCTGTGGCATGGCTCCACACTGTTGCCCCTTTAGCACTGGGCACCTGGCCTCTACACCTGGCCTCCATCCTGGTTCCCTGTGTGCGGATACCCTCTGCTCAGGGGCAAGGGACTACTCCCCAAACTGTCCTACCCCCAGGATGGATCTGACCACTAGAATGTTATCTCCATGAGGACAAGGCTTTATTTATATGACACACAGCTCTCTCCTGAGCCCCGGGTTCAGTGTGGGGCTGAATACATATTACAGCGACCTCCTAACTGGTCTCCACTTTTCTCCCCTCACCCTCCTGCAGTTATTCTTCAGAGTGATCCTGGTAAAATATAGGCATCATCACATTACTTTTTGCTGAAAAGCTCCAGGGGATGCCACGTAGTAAGCACTTAGTAATTGTTTATTGAGTGAATGTGCACCTTCCATTGTGGCCTGCCGTGATTTCTTTCTCATTACACTCAGACTAGAAGCCAAGATCCTTGTGGTGGCCTGCAGTGCCCTTCTAGCCCCCTGTAACCCCCTGAACTGCCTCCTGCTAGTCTTCCCGGCTCACTGGGCTCTAAGCACAGGGGTCCTCCACACCACTGGCTCCTTTGCCTGGGATGGCCTTCTGGATATCAGCATGGCCTCCTCCCTCCCCTCCTTCAACCTTGCACTTTCGTGGCCACCCTTAATAGCGCCACCACCCCTCCCGCCATCCCTAATGTGCCATATTTTCCCCCTCTGCTTTATTTTTCTCCAAAGCACTGGCCGCCGTCTGTCATATGATGGGTTTCACTTGTCTATTTTATTTATTGTTTGACCCCCACTAGAATATAAGTTTTGTCCCTTTTGTTCATAGCTATGTCCCTGGCAGCTAGAACAGAGGCTGGTACATAGTAAGTAAAAACCAAACCAGTTGCTGTTGAGTTGCCTCCGACTCATGGCGATCCCATGTGTGTCAGAGTACAGCTGTGCTCCATGGGGTTTTCAATGGCTGATTTTTCAGAAGTAGATCGCCAGGCCTTTCTTCTGAGGCTCCTCTGGGTGGACTAGAATTTACAACCTTTTGATCAGCAGCCAAGCATGTGAACCATTTGCTCCACCCAGGGGATGCCACATAGTAAGTGCTTAGTAATTGTTTGTTGAGTGAATGCACAAAGCAGTGCACCTTCCTTTGTGGCCCTGCCATGATTTCTTTCCTAACCTGCAGGAGCAATGCCCACCATGGGACTGAAGCAGGGCCAGCACCTTAGCCCTCAAGCTGGGTCTCAGCCTCAGCCTTTCCTGCCCTCTTAACTGCTCCAGACCCTGCCTCTTTGCTTCCATTCTCCCTGCGCCCGTGCCCAGGCTGGGGAAAGCTGTGCCTCTACCCCTTCTGGTGGTCTGAGAGTGTCAGAGCCGAGGAGCCTTTGCCAAAATGTGTAGAGAGAGGGAGGCTTTTGGGAATGCAAACAAGGGAGCCCATATTCATGGAGCAGCCCCTCATGCCAGACGATTTATATCCATTATCTCACTTATTCCCATTCCAACCCGGGGAAGTGGGTTTTGCTCGCCTGATTTTACAGATGAGGAGATCAAGGCCAAGTGTGTGCTGGGGCGTCACACAACTAGGAGGAAGTAGAACTAAGATTTCATCCCAGAGCTGCCTCTTGCACTTTGCATTCCCAGTTCTGTGTATTCCCTTGGACAATTTCACCCATTCAATCTGTTCCTACCATCCACCCTGCTCACCCTCTCAAGTAGTATCTCCTTGGCCTGCTGGCCAGCCCAGTGGTTGGCTCCTTTAGACAGTGTGAATGCTTTTCTGGGGCTCAGTTCGGAGGCCTCACCCTGCCCCAGGGGGTGGGGGTGGGGTGGGGTGGGAGAATGCTTATTTGTGGTCCAGATCTCTGGATGCTGGAACCATCCTTCCATGCCTACTTAGGGGTGAGAGGTGGGTACAGCAGAGAGAGAGAACCAGAGGCAATATGGGAGAAGGATCAATCCTTTTGCTGTGTGGCTATCCTGGGATTCTAAAAGAAGCAGTAACAAGGGCCTGCTGGCTGCAGCCTGGGAGATGGGTCCTCCATGCAAACTCATTTATTTATAGCTTTACGAGTCACAAAACAGGGAGTCAGACACGGCCAAGAAAATGGTGTCCCTGAGGAAATGGTGCCCATTTCAGGAAATCAGGCCTTTACCCCTACCCACAACCCCACCACTTCCCCTGTGCAGTGAGAGATACCAATATGCTCCCCTTCTCCTCCCCATGAGTTTGAGGGTCTTATGGGGATCAATGAAATAATGATTCTTAAGTTCCTTGTTCCTTGGTGTAAGTTGATGCATAAACCAAACCAAAAGCAAACCCGTTGCTGTCGAGTCGATTGTGACTCAGAGCAAACACATAGGACAGAGTAGAACTGCCCCATAGGGTTTCCAAGGAGCGGCTGGTGGATTCGAACTGCAGACCTTTCCGTTAGCAGCCAAATGCTTAACCACAGTGCCACCAGGGCTCACCAGTTGATGCATAAATCCAAGGAAATGTGATGAACTTCATCCCTCGAAAGAATATGCACCCGGGGAAAAAAACTGCACGTTTGTGGTTTTTAAGAAAAAGTAGAAGCAGGTTAAAAAAAAAAAAAAAAAAGGAAACACTCTTGCTCTATCAGGGGATCCTCTGCCATTGTCTCTGGGCTCTCTCCTCCCTTTTGCACCATCGCTGTACTCCAGGCCTCTGCGTCACAGGGAGCTCGTGATGGATGGATGGATGGATGCGCCTTGTCGGGGTGTTTCACCACGATTTCCCTTGGGGCAGTCTGTCTGTTGGCAGAGCACAGGCTCCGAAAGATGGTATCTCTCGCAAACTCGACAGCTAACAGACAGCTCCTCTCTTTGTATATTTCCCCCAAGAAGAACTGTCTTCATCTGTTTTTTTATATGGCATATTTTATTATAATTCGGATGTGACTTGCAGGTTCGCAATCCTCCGCCCTGCACCAAAAACGAAGGAGAGGGAGTCAGAGGCTATGCCAGCCTGTGCCATCCAAGGCGTTTGCATTTTTAAATGACCTGGGATTTAATTACTCACTGTGCTCCCATGCTGCACTTTCCGACTCATCTCGCCACAACCAATTAATGAGCTCTGTGGTTCCAACAAGCCCGTGGAAGCTTTTCTTTCGGTGCGTTGGGTGGCAGGCGTGGGACACCTGTATCAAACGCTGTGGGTTTGCTCTTCACCCGAGGGGACAATGCCTTGTCTTGGAGAGAAGCCACTGCTCTCCGCTGACAATGTTTTTATTTGTTTTTTTTAAAGACTTTTATGTGCTTCCATCCTTGTTTATCTAAGAGGTTTTTTCTTATTTGGAAACCGATTTGCTTCGGTTTGCACAGAAGCTGTCTCTGGTGTGATGGATCGTGTTGGAAGTCACCCAAGGAGTATTTCTGTTCCCAATTAGAAGTGGAGGCAGCGCTGCTTACGGGGGCCCAGGGAGGTGGCTGGCTTGGGTGACAGCTGCTGCGGCTCTGGAGAGAGTAACGATCCGTGGGTTTATATCCATGTGTATAAAATCAGGCTAATTTAAAGATGAATTATGTGTATGTTGTGGACCATTTTTTAAAAACATGTTAAATGTTTGATGGCTTCTGTCAGGTTATGTGGTCCCCAAATTTGTGTGAGGTTCAAAATGAGTAGTATACTTAAAAAATTACTAAATCCTCTATCCAGATGAGAAGGATTAGAAAACAAATAGAATCAATGAAACCTCTGAAGGCTCAATAGGGAGCATGTCTAGGACTCCAACACTGGCCAAGAGCATAGACCTGTTACCTTCACCCGCCCCCTTCAGTCTGGGACCTCCTATAGTCAGGAGCCAGAAAATTCACCCTCTGCTGGTTTGTTAGTAGGGGTACTGGGGTTACCCTTTCACTCTGACCTTGAAAGCCTTACACATAGTACTTTGAAACCAGGGTTTGCCATTGGTCAGCTAGAATGCTGCCCTTGGAATGGTGCTTGGCATGGCATTAAGGTGGTAACATTAAGAACCATATTTAACTTCCTTCCATTTTTTGGGAAGCAAAATCATATTAGATGTTACTTTTAATGCCATAAACCCGTACTGTCCGATATGGGAGCCATGACCACGTGTGGCTACTGAGCCCTTGAGATGTGGCTAGTCTGAGTTGAGGTGCGCTGTAAGCGTAAAATACTAGATTTCGGGACTTAATGTGAACGTAAAAATCACGTTTTACGTTAGTAATTTTTCATATTGATTACATGTTGAAATAATATTTTAGACATGTTGAGTTAATACAGTATATTATTAAAATTAATCGCACTTATTTCTTTTTCCTTTTTTAAATGTGGCTACTAGAAAGTTTAAAATTACATATGTGGCTTGCGTTATATTTCTATTGGACAGTGCTGTTGTAACATTAAAATCAGAAGTATTCAAACTTTGATAATGATAACATCTAGCATTTATGGAGTACTAACAATGTCTCAGTCTCTTTACACATATGGTCTAATTTTAAATCTGAGTTTTGAATGGAAAGAAACAACAAAATCAATAAGCCTCATTCCCACCCTGTTTCTCACATTAGTTTTTTGTGGATCCTTTAGAGCTTCTTCATGAAGTGTATTACCTTGTTTAATTCTCCCGCCCACGCTATGAAGTAAATATTATGATCATTCCATTTCACATATAAGAAAACAGAGGTTGAGAGAGGTTAAGTAACTAGCCCATAGTCCTCCAACTGATAAATGGCAAAGGTAGACTTTGATTCCAGGGCCTTCTGAAAGCAGAACCCATATGAGCCAATAATATGTTTTGGAAATTAGCAAGAATGATGCAACTAAATTTCTTGGTGACCTTGGGAAATTCACTAGATCCTTCTGTGCTTCAGTTTCCTTTTCTGTAAATATAAGGGATAGGACTCGATGCAATTCCAGGTCCCTTCTGACTCTTTGCCTCTTGGTGAGCCCATTTCACTTTTCCATTTTGGTTCTATTTTTCCTCCTGATTCTCATACTGTGCCCCATCTGATAAAGTTTGTTAAAGAGGATCAAGAGTGTAGACTGAATTATGAGACAGCAGACTGGAGGAAGATTTAACAGGGGAGGAAGAGGGACAAGGAGAAGGAGGAGGAGGAGGAGGTTCATAGTAAATGGAAAATTCTGTATGGAGTTGATATGGTTGTGGAAAGGTGTCTTCGTTATCTAGTGCTGCTATAACAGAAATACCACAAGTGGATGGCTTTAACAAAGAGAAATTTATCCTCTCAGAGTTTAGGAGGATAGAAATCCAAATTCAGGGTGCCAGCTCTAGGGGAAGGCTCTCTCTCTGTGTCGGTTCTGGAGGAAGGTCCTCGTCATCAGTCTTCCCCCAGTCTAGGAGATTCTCAGTGTGGGAACCACGGGTCCAAAGGACACACCCTATTCCAGACATTGGTTTCCTGGTGGCATGAGGTCCTCATGTCTCTCTGCTTGCTTCTCTCTTTTATTATTTCAAAAGAGATTGACTTAAAACACAACTTAATCTTGTAGATTGAATCCTGCCTCATTAACATAACTGCCACTAATCCCACCTCATTAACATCATAGAGGTAGGTTTTATAACACATAGGAAAATCACATCAGATCACAAAATGGTGGACAATCACACAGTACTGGGAATCACGGCCTAGCCAAATTGACATACATTTTGGGGGGACACAATTCAATCCATTACATAAGAAAGCTGGACCATAAATAAAGAAGACAGAAGAAGAATTGACGCCTTTGAATTGTGGTACTGGTGAAGAATATTGAATATACCATGGACTGCCAAAAGAATCAATAAATCTGTCTTGGAAGAAGTACGACCAGAATGCTCCTTAGAAGCAAGGATGGTGAGACTACATCTCACATATTTTGGACATGTTATGAGGAGGGATCCGGACATCATGGAGAAGGACATCATGCTTGGTCAGTGAAAAAGAGGAAGCCGCTCAAGGAGATAGATTGACCCAGTGGCTGCAACAATGGGCTCAGGCATAACAATGATTGTGAGGATGGTGCAGGACCAGGCAGTGTCTCGTTCTATTGTACACAGGGTCACTATGAGTCGGAACCAACTAGATGGCATCTAACAACAACAACAACAATTCAATCCATGACAAAATGTGAACATCACATGGGGGTGTTCATATAGGGCAGAGCCCAGAACTGCAACACACAGCTGCCCATAGCCTCAGCCAAAACCTGCCTGTATATAAATATGAAATATAAAGACTATGAAGAGAGTCTAGGAATGCAAAGAACGTGCATGAAGGTTTGGAAAAAGACTTCTAAAGGAAGGACTCAAGAGAGGCAGGGTGGAGTTGGTACAGCCTAGAAATCAGGTGAATGGGTTGTGGAGGCAGACTGGTTTCAAGGCCTGCCTTTGCCGCTTCCCAGCTCTGTGATACTATATAAGTTCTAAACCTCCCTAAGCTGCGGAGTCCTTATCTGTAAAATGGAATAACAACTGTGCTCACCTCTTGGGTGGCTGTGGGGATTAAGTGAGATATAGTAATAAGAGCTGCCGCATTCTGAGTGCTTACTCTGAGCTCAGCGCTCAGCATGTACACAAACATACCAATGCACAATTGGGGCTCAGCAAGGCCTGCCATCCACTACTAAGAATATAATGAGTTGGGCCTATTGTTAAGATCGTAACAGTGTCTTGAAAAGATCATTGGCTGCACTTTTGTCCTGCTCTGTTATTAGCTAGCTGCATGGCTTTTGATGAAGTTACTTAACTTCTCTATACCTTGAGTGACTCATTCATAAAATTAGATTATTAAATTAGATCATCTGTAAGGCCCTTTTCAGCCCTAAAATGCTGCGTGATTCTGGAAATAGGATTTATTTCGTGTTGAGAAGAGATACTAAAATATGAACTTCCACTATATGTCTGATTATTATAAGGGATGGAGACCAGCTGTTCTCTTCTGACTGAGGACAGGACAGGAGGCAGCATGATCTAATTGTTTTAGATTAGACATTTGAAAGACTTCTCAGACTTGTGAGAACGAGGGATATGTCATCAGAGCAGGCTGTGGCACTGCACACTCGGAACTCAGTAAAGCAGACAGTTGACTCTTTTTTTGACACTCAACTGAAGTATAACTTCATCACCCAGGCCTCCCCTGACCCCTGAATCTAAAGTAGACCCTCACTGTCTTATTCTTTCACTTTTCACTCTATTGTTTTCCTCCATATTACTTCTGGACAATTTGTAATTATATGTATTTTTTGTTTAGTGTTTAAATAAACTGCAAACTGTCTAAAGGCAGGGACCATCTTTATTAGGTTCGCCTCCTGTGGACCTAGTCCTAGCAGAATGGTAACCACATAGCAGGTGCTCAATAAATACTTGTTGAGTAGGTAGATAGATGTGTTTTGGAGCTGGTAATGCTTCTTCATGGAGGTGGATCCTCTGCTCTCAAGTTTCCTTTCTTGATAAGAAGAATCCCAAACGCCTTGTCTCTCAAGGGACTTTAGAGGCTGTTTCTCCTTCCTACTTTCTTTTCCTGGAGGCTGGTCACCTGTGTGTGTGTGCATTTGTTTAGTTTTAATGTGATGCCTGAGTGCCCCTTTCTAATGGACTGGCCAGCCTGGATCCGTTTTTGGTGGAGGATACTCAAGGTGTAGGTACAGTTCCATTTGAGCCTGAATAAAGCCCAGTGGAGCCAATAGGCACAGTGCTAATTCTTTTCCATTTGCTTTTCTAGACCTACTGTCCATCCTTCTTTATGCTGCTCCATGTCCTAGGAAGCTGGCCTCAGTGGGCGGTATCAGTGAGGCTCCCTTACCCCCTGGCTTCCAGTCAAGGTTGGCCAATGGAGGGTACCAGCAGGAAAACAGAGGATGGGTGCAGAGAGAACTTGGGCTATGAGTTCCCTTAATTCCCTTGCTGCTGGGTCACAAGTTGGCCATAGCTCTGTCTGGGTTCTCTACTATGGTGCTCTTACCAGGTTCTTGGAAACACCCTCCCTCTTGTCCTTTCAGGAATAGGAGTGGCAATGGCTCCCCACCATTACTTCTCTGGGGTGCTTCACCATTCTGTGCTGGTTCCCTTAATTCTGCTCAAGCCTCCATAAATAGTCCCCACACTAAACTCTCTTCAATTCCCCTATACCAGTGGGCTACTTGTTTTTCCGGGCACCAGCTCAACTCCTCAAAAAAATGAAACAAAACAAAAAAAAAAACTCACGGCCATCCAGTCGATTCTGACTCATAGCGACTCTATAGGACACAGTAGAACTGTCTCATAGGGTTTCTAAGGCCATAATCTTTATGGAAGCAGACTGCCACATCCTTCTCCCAAGGAGCAGCAGGTGAGTTGGAACCACTGACCTGTTGGATAGCAGCTGAATGCTTTAACCGCTGCGCCACAAGGGCTCCTTTTCACGACAACACTACATCCTATCCTTGGACCTATTTTACCTGATACAGTAGTAGGGACCATACATTTAATTGCCAGTGGGAAGAGAGAAAAGAGGGGTATGAAGTACAGGTTCAGCGAGAAGTCGGAGGAATGTTTCATAGTAAATCAAAATACAATCACCTCCCATAAAGATTACAGCCTAGAAAACCCTACGGGGCAGTTCCAGTCTGTCCTATCAGGTCACTATGAATCAAAATCAACTAGATGGCACACAACCACAATAACAACAATATGTGAGCTGTTTTGTTTTTTTTTTTAATTTTAAAAATTTTATTGTGGTGAAATACATGTAGCAAAACATTTCAGCTATTTTTACATGTACATGTCAGTGACAGTAACTTCATTCAACAATTGTACAGCGATCACCACTATCTGTTTCCAAATTTTTCATCACCCTTAAAAAAAACTCTATAGCACTTAAGCAATACTCCCTCATTTTTCCCTTCTACCCACCCCAGGTAACCACTAATATACTTTGGTCTCTATGCATTGGCCTATTCTAGATATTTCGTATAAGTGGGATGATACAATATTTGTCCTTTTATGTTTGACTTACTTCATTCAACCTAATGTTTTTTTAAGGCTCATCCGTGTCATAGCAGGTATCAGGACTTCATTTCTCTTTATTGTTGTTGTTAGGTGCTATTGAGTTGGTTCCAACTTATAGAAACCCTATGTACAACATAATGAAACACTGCTCAGTCCTGCACCATCCTCACAATCGTTGTCATGTTTGACCCCATTGTCGCAGCTACTGTGTCAGTCCATCTCGTTGAGGGCCTTCCTCTTTTTCACTGACCCTTTACCTTACCAAGCATGACGTCCTTCTCCAGGGACTGGTCCCTGCTGGTAACATGTCCAAAGTATGTGAGACAAAGTCTCACCATCCTTGCTTCTAAGGAGCATTCTGGCTGTACTTCTTCCAAGACAAATGTTTTCCTCTGGCAGTCCATGGTATATTCAATATTCTTTGCCAACACCATAATTCAAATGCATCAGTTCTTCTTCGGTCTTCCTTATTCATTGTCCAGCTTTCTAATTCATATGAGGTGATTGAAAATACCATGGTTTGAGTCAGGCACACCTTAGTCCTCAAGGTGATATCTTTGTTTTTTAACAGTATAAAAAGGTCTTTTGTAGCAGATTTACCCACTGCAATACATCATTTGATTTCTTGACTGCTACTTCCATGGGCATTGATTGTGGATCCAAGTAAATTGAAATCCTTGACAATTTCAATCTTTTCTCCATTTATTATGGTGCTTCTTATTGGTGCAGTTGTGAGGATTTTTATTTTCTTTATGTTGAGGTGCAATCCATTCTGAAGGCTGTGGTCTTTAATCTTCATCAATAAATGCTTCAAGTCCTCTTTGCTTTCAGCAAGCAAGTTTGTGTCTTATGCGTATCACAGATTGTTAATGAGTCTTCCTCCAATCCTAATGCCACGTTCTTCTTCATATAGTCCAGTTTCTCAGATTATTTGCTCAGCATACAGCTTGAATAAGTATGGTGAAATGATACAGTGCTGAAGCATCCCTTTCCTGATTTTAAACCACACAATATCCCTTTGTTCTCTTCGAACAACTGCCTCTTGGCCTATGTACAGGTTCTTCGTGAGCACAATTAAGTGTTCTGGAATTCTCATTCTTTACAATGTTATCCACAATTTGTTATGATCCACACAGTCGAATGCCTTTGCATAGTCAATAAAACACAGGTAAACGTCTTTCTCTTTGGAGCCCTGCTGGTGCAATGGTTAAGAGTTGGGCTGTTAACCAAAAGGTCAGCAGTTTGAATCCACCAGCTGCTCCTTAGAAATCCTACAGGGCAATTCTCCTCTGTCCCATAGGGTTGCTATGAGTCGGAAGCAACTCGACGGCACATAACAACAATAACAAAAAACATCTTTCTGGTATTCTCTGCTTTCAGCCAAGATCGACCTGACATCAGCAATGATATTCCTCATTCCATGTTCTCTTCTAGACCCTGGCTTGAATTTCTGGTGCTTCCCTGTTAATGTACTACTGCAATCATTTTTGAATTATCTTCAGCAAAATTTTACTTGTATGTAATATTAATGATATTGTTTGATAATTTCTGTAATCCATTGGATCACCTTTCTTTGGAATGGGCACAAATATGGATCTCTTCCAGTTGCGTGGCCATGGAGCTGTCTTCCAAATTTCTTGGCATAGATGAGTGAGCCCTTCCAGAGTTGCATCAGTTTGTTGAAACATTTCAACTGCTATTCTGTCAATTCCTGGAGCCTTGTTTTTCACCAATGCTTTCAGTGCAGCTTAGACTTCTTCCTTAAGTATCCTTGGCTCTTGATCATATGCTGCCTCCTGAAATGGCTGAATGTCAACCAATTCTTTTTGGTACAATGACTGTATGTATTCTTTCCATCTGCTTTTGGTGTTTCCTGCATTGTTCAGTATTTTGCCCATAGAATCCTTTAAAATTGCAACTTGAGCCTTGAATTTTTTCTTCAGTTCTTTCAGCTTGAGAAACGCCAAGTGTGTGTCAAATCTATACCTGAGATGGTCTCCAAATTCAGGTCGGATATACTCAAGGTCGTATTTTGGCTCTCGTGGACTTGTTTTTCTTCAGCTTCAACTTGAACTTGCATATGAACAATTGATGATCTGTTCCACAGTCAGCCCCTGGCCTTATTCTGACAAATGATACTGAGCTTTTCCATCGTCTCTTTCCATAAATGTAGTCGATTTGATTCCTGTGTATTCCATCTCTTTATGGCTGAGTAATATTCCATTGTATGTATGTACCACATTTTGTTTATCCATTCATCTGTTGATAGACCACTTATATGTACGCAAAAGCTGGATAATGAATAGGGAAGGCTGAAGAAGAATTGATGCCTTTGAATTATAGTGTTGGCAAAGAATCTTCAATGGACTGCCAGAAGAATGAACCAGTCTGTCATGGCAGAAGTAGAGCCAGAGTGCTCCTTGAAAGTGAGAATGGCGAGATTTTGTCTCATGTACTTTGGACATGTTATCAGGAGGGACTAATCCCTGGAGAAGGACATCATGCTTGGTAAAATAGAGAGTCAGTGAAAAAGAGGAAGACCCTCAATGAGATGGATTGACACAGTGGCTGCAACAATAGGCTCAAACATAACAGCGATTGTGAGGATGCAGCAGGACCAGGCAGTGTTTCGTTCTGTTGTATATAGGGTTGCTAAGAGTTGGAACCAACTCGACGGCACCTAACAACATTGATGGACACTTGTGTGTTTCCAACTTTTGACTATTGTGAATAGTCTGAACTTTTTGTTTTTAATTAAAAAATAAACAAACAAAAATCAATCACCTTTGGGTTAGAAGATTATGGGGACCCTTTGAAGAGAAGGGATTTAGCTTCTTTCTTTGGTTTCTCTCATGGACAGAGCTGACTGTGCTGCCACTGCTCAGCTGGCTATGACCTCAAGCCCCATGTGGCCGATGAAACTCCTGATGTCTTCAGAAAGAATCCCCTGGAGCGTGCAAGCACTGCAGCTCCCGCTCTGCTGATCTGGGGCCTGCTAGGCATTTGCGCCTGCTCCTTCTCTACCTTTGGCTTTAGAAGCCTCTGCTTCCCCCGTGAATTGATTAGAACATCCTCTCTGAGGCAGAAATAGCTTTTTATGGAGCAAACTGGGCTGGGAAGCCAGCATAGCTAAGGGGAGGTAATGGAGTTGTGACACAGAGTTGGGAGACAGGGAGAGAATAATAACAGTTGAGGACAACATTGGTATAATGCTTTAGAGTTTTCAAAATGCTTTAACATAAATGAACACAGTGGGTCAGGCATTGTTATCCTCACTGTATAGATGCAGAAATGGGCTCTGGGCTCCTAGAGTGCCTTGTCCAATGTCACATGGCCCTGAGGGTGGCAGAGCAGGACCGAGACCAGGCTGTCTGACCCCATGGTCGCTGGCGCCCCTTCTGCTCTGCCTCTGCTGTCTCTGAGGCTGCGGGCAGGGCTGGAATCTGCCTCTGAGCTTATGAATTGGAGACGGAAAAACTGGATCCAACTCCAGTGTTCCTATTCCACCAGGAGGAGAGAAACAGGCCGCCTGATTCCTACACAGGAGCACTGGTCCCTGAATGCCCTCAAGGACCACCCTTCCCACCCCTCCCACTTCTAGTGGCCTGACCCCACCTTTCTGTCCTTGCTTTCAGAAGTGGAGCTGCCCCTGAAGAAGGATGGGTTCACCTCAGAAAGCACCACCCTGGAAGCCTTGCTCCGCGGTGAGGGGGTGGAGAAGAAGGTGGATGCCAGAGAGGAGGAAAGCAACCAGGGAATACAGGTATTTCTGGCCCTCTCAGGGACACACCAGAGCATTGCCGCCGTGTATTTCCAGAACACCAGCATAGGCTCTGGACCTTCCTCTCAAACTGCCTGGTGGCATTGCTGCCTGAGAGGTCACAAATTCATTTAAATTTAACATGTCCCCAGAAGAACTCATCTTTCCTCTTAAGTCAGTTCCTATCCCTCGATTTTCCCTATTTATCCATTCCAAAGGTATGTATTGAGCCTGCTGTATGCCAGCACCGTGCTGGGTTCTGTAGAGACAATGGTACACAAACAGACTGGTCTGTCGTCCAGGCTCAGAGCCTTGATGTTGTCTGCCCCAGCCAGTCCCCTCCTCCCCTCAGACCCCACCCTCAGCTCTAGTTCCTCAGACTTTAGTTTTTTCACAGCACCATCCATTTATCCTTCAAGGCTAGCTTAGGCGTCACCCTCCATGCATGGTTGATCACTTCTGTCCCCATGTGTGCCACCCTCTGTTCACAGCACTATTGGAGCTCTTACTACACTGGACTATACTAATGTGCTACGACTATTCTTATTTTTTGTTTATCTTGAACCACCATTGTCTACCACAGAGCATTGTCTAATATTAAATAATACCACATATATTTTAATGTTAGTAGTACTGTAAAATAGAGGGAGTAGTAGTATCAGAACCTGCCTAAATCCAGGGTGGATAATCTGAATCAAGATGGGCCCAAGGCTGATCTCTGTGAAGTGGAGATCAGACATACCTCCACTCTCTACTCCCACGGCACTCTCTACTTCTCTTCTGGGTTCAATAATCTGTTGCAATGGCCACACGGAACTTACAGAGTATACTTACTGTTAAGTGATTTATTAAGGAAGTAATGGTACAACTCGGGAGCAGGAAACATACAGGCAAATTCTCCCTTATTCAGTGCAGGACAGCTCTCTCAGCTCTCTTGACTGTGCAGGCCTCCTCTCAGCTCTCTGAAGACAGGTGTCCTCTTGGCCCCCTGAGGACAGGCTCCTCTTGCTCCCCTGAGCACAGGCTTTTTGGCCCTGCCGTCTGTGGCAGCTAGCTCTGCCACTGGGCCCCTTCTGGACCTGTCGCTGTCTTCAGTGTTACCGCCCTTGACCCCTGTTACAGCTCTTTTAGGAGGTTCCTTGCCTCCACTCTCTCTCTGCTTCTTCTCTCTTCTTTCCACTTCTTCCTGCTGCTTTCTGTCTCCAAAAGCCTCTGTGGGGCTGGCTGCTTAAACACACAAACTCCTTGTCAATTTTAACGCCTGGCCCTGCCTACCATAGCCATGAACTGACCAATCCCCTCTCAGTAGGCCACAGATACTTCATTTGCATAGTAGGCTACACCTCACCTCATTTACATAGTCTATTGACCAATCCCTGCAAAGTGCATCCCAATCATAGGACAGGCTGCAGGACTGGGCCAGGCAGAAAGTATCAAACCATCCTTGTTTACAGTTTGCCCAGGAAATGTCAATCAACTTGGACAAAAGTAACAAACCCTCTGGGGCAGAAAACTAGGGCAAAGGTAACTCCTCAGAGTTTAGGGAGAAAATCTCTCAAGCTGTTTTTCCAAAGAACCAAGGCAAAAAGCCAACAAAGGAACTTATTTTGCCACAAGTACTTAATATTATTTAATATTAAAATAATTATTTAACATAATAAACATATAAGAAAACAATATTTAATATTACAATTAAATATTATTACTACTAAATAATATTAACATTAACTTGAATAATATGTATTAGTACAGTCTTATTAATATTAATAAATTTTTGGTTTACTTAATAAGCACTGCCAGCCTCTGAGTTCCATTAAGTCAGGGAGCATGCTGTCACGTGCACCATTGTATTCTTGGGGCCTCGCATGTTTACCCAGCACAGAGTCAGCTATCGGTAAGGGGGCAGAATAAATCAATGAATCTGGTCCCTCCTCTGCTATTAGTGTGTCAAGATGAATTGTCAAGTGTTTTCCACTTAGTTGCCATAACACGGCTTATATTTGTTCTCTCCTCTGCTTTCTGTGAGCTACAGTCCTAGTCGAGATCTTCATTAACTGTAACCTCTGTTTGTCTAACAAACCCAGGAGTCATCTTGGACTACCCCCTCTCCTTCCCTTGTACCCAACATCTGATGCATCAGGAATCCTGTTGACTTAACCTTCGAAGTAAATCCAGAACGTAACTCCTTCTCCGCACATCCGCTTGCTACTGCCCTGGTCCAAGGCACTCTCATCTCTTGTCTGAACTGTTGCTTTCACCAACTAAATGGTGTCCCTGCTCATGTGTGAGAGTGAACTTTCTGTCATTCCTGTGCTCAATCCTAGCAGTGGCTCTGGTTCCCTCAGGGTAAAAGTCACAGGCCCCCTTCCTCTCTCTTACTCAGTTTCTCCCTGCTTTCCTTCTCACTCTGCTCCAGACATACCAGCCTCCTTTCTCTGTTCCTAGAACACTTTGGGCACTCTCCTTCCTTAGTGCTTTTGCTCTGAATGTTTCCTCTGCCTGGAAAGTCCCTTTCCCAGATACCTGCATGGCTCTCTCATTTTCTTCAGGGTTTTGCTCCCATCTCTCTTTCTCTATGAAGTGTACCCTGACCACTATATTTAATACCACAGTATGCTCCCTACCCACCCCACAGCACTCCTGATTCCCTTACTGCTTCTTTTTTCCCCATAGTCCCATCACCATCTAACATATTTTGTAATATACTTATTATGTTATTATTTTCTTCCACTAGACTGTAAGCTCCTCAAGGGTAAGAGTCTCTTTTGCATACTAATATGCCTGGCACACGTAGTAAACCAGTTACTATTGAGTAGATTCTGACTCATGGCAACCCCATGTGTGTCAGAGGAGAACTTTGCTCAACGGAGTATTCATTGACTGATTTTTCAAAAGTTGATTACTAGGCCCTTCTTTCGAGGTGCCCTTGGGTGGACTCAGACCTTCAGCCTTTCATTTAGCAGCGAGTACGTTAATCAGCTTGCACTACCTAGGAAATCCATAGTAGATGCACAATAAATAGTTGTTGAATGCATGCATGAATGAACAGATTCCAACAAGTTGCCCTGTGTTCAGTCCTTCCTTCCCTGTTCCAACATGTCCTACTTTGCTAGCAGACATTTTGTCTTGTGCCACGCCCTTGCTGAAAAACTGAGCAACTTTTGTTTCCTACTAAATGAATTAAAACATGATGACCTTGGCCTTCCTGGGCTGCCTCTGTTTGCTCCCAGGCTTGTTTTCAGGCTTATTTTCCACCATCCTTGACTCCCTCTGTTCTTCTGCCCAACTAGGCTGAACACACAGCCTTCTTCCCTTCTGCCTTTGGTCATGCTGGGCACTTTATCTGGCGTGCCTTTTCTTCTTCTCCACATATACAAATTCCACCCATCCTTTAGGCTCAGTCCCAATGCCACCTTCCCCATGAAGCCTTTCTCGGTCTCCTCCCAGCTAAACTTGTCTCACCTCTGGCACTCTGGTACTTTTCTTCCTTGGAGTTCTTCCTCCTCCATTTTTGGACTCAAGGTCATTGACGTCAAGATCTGTGACCTCTGTATTACCTGCCCAGATATCTGTATTTTTTTGCTTAGTTAGTATAATTTAAAAGAATCAGTGAATAATAGTTCAGAACCACTGTCAAGAAGTCTTTATGCTCTAGTGACAGGCCACCCTTTCCCTTCAAAGCTGGTGGTGGGTCCAGTTCTTTTCATGCATCATTGGGCCAGTTTATGAGTCATCGTTGTTATCCTCATCATCGTCATCACCATTATCCCCAATGTAAACAGAATGTCTACTATGTTCAGAGCCTGGGGCTACTATCTACAGTGCCAGAAGGTCAAACTAGAACCATAAACAAAAGAGTTCATACATTTTTATTGGCTCTACTTACTAAAATAAAGTATATATGCAGTAAATGGACTGTGTTTGTTTATTCATTCATTCATTCCTTCAACCAAAGTTTATTTTTTTATTGTGGTGAAAATATACACAGCCAAATATACACCATTTCAACAATTTCTACACGTACAATTCAGTGACGTTGGTTATGTTCTTCAAGTTGTGCTACCATTCTTGCTATCCTTTTCCAAATTATTCTACAACCATTATCTTAAACTCATGGCCCCCTAAGCTTCTCATCCAACCTTTCGAGTTGCTGTTTTCAATTCAATCTCATATAGGTAATTCTTTAAAAGAGCACAATGCTCAAAGCAGATGTACTTTACTAATTAAGAAAAACTATATTTTGGTTCAAGGAGCCCTGGTTGTGCAATGGTTAAACACTTGGCTGCTAACCAAAAGGTTGGTGGTTCAAACCTACCCAGCAGCTCTGCAGGAGAAAAAACCTGGTGATCTGCTCTCATAAAGGTTACAGCCGGGAAAACTTTATGGGGCAATTCTACTCTGTCAGATGGGGTCACTATGAGTTGAAAATTGACTTGACGGCACCTAACAACATTTTTTTGGCTCAAAGAAAACTTTAGAGGATAGTTTTGGTTTAAGGTTTAAGAATATCTCAGGGCAATAGTTTTGGGGGCTTGTCCAGCCTCAGTGGCTCCAGAAGGTCTGGATTCTGTTGAAAATTTGAAATTCTGTCCTACTTTTTTCCACCCCCCTTTTGATAAGGATTATTCTGTAGAACCTCAACCAAAGTTTTTTGAATGCCTGCTCTGAGTAGGTACTGTACTAGGTGCTGGGGAAACAGAGAGACCAATAGAGACCTGTCCCTCCACTCATGGAACTTCTAGTGTGACATGCAGACAGAAAAAAAAGTAAACAAAGAAACAAATAAAATAATTGCAAATCAGGGTGTTGTTGTTTGGTGCTGTCAAGTTCGTTCCAACTCATAGCGACCCTATGTACAACAGAATGAAACACTGCCCGGTCCTGTGCCATCCCCACAGTTGTTGCTGTGTTTGAGCTCATTGTTGCAGCCACTGTGTCAGTCCATCTCATTGAGGGTCTTCCTCTTTTTCACTGACCCTCTGCCTTACCAAACATGATATCCTTCTCCAGGAACTGGTGTCTTCTGATAACACGTCCAAAGTATGTGAAACGAAGTCTCGCCATCCTTGCTTCTGAGGAACATTCTGGCTGTACTTCTTCTAAGACAGATTTATTTGTTCTTCTGGCCGTCCATGGTATACTCAATATTCTTCTTCAACACAATATTCAAAGGCACCAATTCTTCTTCAGTCTTCCTTATTCATTGTCCAGCTTTCACATGCATATGAGGTGACTGAAAATACCATGGCTTGGGTCAGGCCCACCTTAGTCCTCAAAGTGACATCTTTGTTTTTCAGCACTTTAAACAGGTCTTTTGCAGCAGATTTGCCCACTGCAATACGTTGCTTGATTTCTTGACTTCTGCTTCCATGGGCATTGACTGTGGATCCAAGTGAAATGAAATCCTTGACAACTTCAATCTTTTCTCCGTTTATCTTGATGTTGCTTATTGGTCCAGTTGTGAGGATTTTTGTTTTCTTTATGTTGAGGTATAATCTATACTAAAGCTGTAGTCTTTAATCTTCGTCAGTAAGTGCTTCAAGTCCTCTTTGCTTTCAGCTAGCAAGGTTGTGTCATCTGCATATTGCAGATTGTTAACAAGTCTTCCTCCAATCCTGATGCCGTGTTCTTCTTCCTATAGTCCAGCTTCTTGGATTATTTGCTCAGCATACAAACTGAATAAGTATGGTGAAAGGATACAACCCTGATGCAGACAGAGAAAAAGTAAACAAACAAACAAATAAAATAATTGCCAATCAGGATAAATGCTATGAAAAGAACAATCAGGGTTAGAAGATTCAGTATAAGAGGAGGGACAGATTTCAGGTAGAGTCCTAAGGGAGATAGGAGTTTAATCTCAGTCCTATGAGATGAGAAGAGTCAGCAAAGTGAGAATCCCAGGGAGGAGCTTTCTGAACAGAGAAACAGCATGGTTGAAGGCCCTGAGATAGCTCAGAGCTTGTTGTGTTGAAAGGACCAACAGAAGCCTGTGTGGCCAGAGCACGGTACCAGGGGAGAAGAGCCCAGGATGGAGTTGGAGAGGTGGGCAGGGGCCAGACCATGCAGGCCTCACAGGCCATGGAATGGGCTTTTGATTTTTATGAGAAGCTAAAAAGGAAGCCATTGGGGGATTTGAATGAGTGCAGCGAATTTGTGTTTCATAAAGATCCCTCTGGCTATTGCATGGAGAGGAGATTGGATGTGGGGCCAATAGTAGAAGGAAAGAAATGTTATGAGGTTTTTGCTGTATTCCAAGCCAGAGATAATGGAGTTTTAAAAAAGTTCCTTTTTTTCCCCTTCAACACAACCACAAACCATTGTTATCACTATAAGGAGTGTTTAGAATAACAGGGAGAAAAGTTGTTTTAAAAAGAATATTTATTTCCCCCTAATGTCCTTGGGCAGGGAATGCAAGTTGTATCTGTAATTGGACCACCCACCCCTGCCCTTCACTCCAAGTACAGGACCTTCTGTCTTTTTCCTGAACCCTGAATATTAGCTTTGTTCATTAGGAGCTCCTGGCTCCTCCTGAGTTACGCAGAGAAGCTTCTGCGTTGTGACAAATGCAAACACATTGGGGAAGCTGCTATCACGACTAAGGCCTGAAGCACAGACTGGTTCTAAGCCACAGGGAAGCAGATGGGAAGAGGAAGGGATAGAACCTCTGGGAGAAGTCACCTTACACCTGGACATTGAGACTATGTGTCACTTCTAGGCTGGCTGAACTGCCTTCACCAGTTTTTCAACTCCCAACCCAGAGTCCACATTGCGGGCAAAATGAGAGTGGAGTCAAAGTTGTACTGTGATGTAAGAGGCAATGACCTTGAAAATCAAGGCGCTTACCATGATTAAATGACTTCAAAACCCAGAAAGTTTACAAGATGGCTATACGAACAGCAACAACACTCATAATAACAATGCCTCATATTTATTTTTTTAGTTTTATTTTTTATTGTACTTTAGATGAAGGTTTACAGAACAAATAGTTTCTCGTTAAACAGTTAGTACACATATTGTTTTACGACACTGGTTAACAACCCCACGACATGTCAACACTGTCCCTTTTCAACCTTGGGTTCCCTATTACCAGCTTTCCTGTCCCCTCCTGCCTTCTAGACCTTGTCCCTGGACTGTTGTGCCCCATTAGTCTCGTTTTGTTTTATGGGCCTGTCTAATCTTTGGCTGAATGGTGAACCTCGGGAGTGACTTCATTACTGAACTAAAAGGGTGTCCGGGGGCCATACTCTCAGGGTTTTCTCCAGTCTCTGTCAGGCCAGTAAATCTGGTCTTTTTTTGTGAGTTAGAATTTTGTTCTACATTTTTCTCCAGCTCTGTCCAGGACCCTCTGTTGTGATCCCTGTCAGATAATGCCTCATATTTAAACCAGTAAAAACACTAGTTGCCATCAAGTCAACTCTGACTTACGGTGACCCCGTGTGTGTCAGAGTAGAGCTGTGCTCCATAGGGTTTTCAACGGCTGATTTTTTTGGAAATAGATCAACAGGCCTTTCTTCTGAGTTGCCTGTGAGTGGACTTGAACCTCCAACCTTTTGGTTAACAGCCAAGCATATGTTAAATGTTTGTACCACCTGTGGACTCCTCATATTTACATCCCATCTTTTTACTGAATATCACAGAGTATTTGACCTGTCATCGCCTTGCTTGACTTTCTCTACTGTTCCCACCTGCAGTTTCGGAAAGCCAAGAAAATAAATTTTGACAAGACAGGCTAGGAGGCTTGCTCTGGACCTGGCCCAAAGTTTCCTAGCTCTGGGCTGGAGGTTGTGTCCCGCAGATAGTGCTAGTTCTCTGTTAGATGGCTAAAGTTGGCTCAGAGACTTGTAAGTGCTGTCAGCTGGTGCCTTCCCAAATAAACATAGTAGAGAAACCAGAGAAGAACTTTTTTGACCTGTTTTGAGTTCTTTGGAAGGAATTTGGAACTTAGCATTATCCTGACCGTGATTGGGGCAGAACTCTCTGGCAAGAGGCAGTAGGAGAAGATTACTGACTAATGTACTCCTGGGCTTCCAGCTTTGAGGACAGGCCAAAGAATGCCCAGAAGGCCACTGGAACTGTGATGGGGATACCAGATGTCAGTACAGTGAGTGTTACTGTCTAAGCCTCTTCATGGGTTATGTGATTTTTGTACCATCACCAAAGGGTGGGTGGATGTTGTTATCCTGTATAACTTGGTACCTGCCTCCTTTTCTAGACTCATGTTATGCCAGTCTCTCCCTGAGCCTCCGGGTTCTGGTCACATTGGCCTCTTTCTGCTCTCCGGACAAGACATGTTCTTCTCCCTGCCTTAAGTGTTTTGCTCATGCTGTTCTCTCTCCTCCCTTCTCTTCCCATTTACAAGACTACTGTTGCTCATCTTTCAGATTTCGACCTCCTTAGGTCACTTCCTCAGGGAAACCTTACCTGACCCTCAGGTTAGGTAAAATTCCCTTCTAGCACACTCTCATAGCATTTTGAACTTGCCTGTCACTGTTTTTATACCAGCTGTAATTATATAGTTATGTATGTTGTCTAAAATTGCCTTTCCCTCACTAGACTAAAGTCCATTTGGGGCCAGGACTGTAGCCATTTTGAGGCTTGCCTAGCACAGTGCCTGTCATGTAGTCCACCCTAGATAAATGTCTGCTGATGGAATGAACAAATGAATCCCTATCTTGTAAGTGGGGAAACTGAGGTATGAAGAGATGATGACTTACCCAAGGTCACAGAGGGAGCCAAGTAAAAAACCCAGGGCCCATGACATGGAGTCCAGTAAGCGCCATGCCCACGGTCCTTGTGGGATGCTGGATCCTCTCCCACAATCTTTTATCCTGCCCTTAAAGCTAGAGATACACACCCTACTTCCTCCTCTCCTCTTCCCTCCCCTCAAAGGAATAAAGTGCTCAGGACCTTACATGAAGTATATACCATAAACACACCTTGGAATTATCACAAGGGCTGAGAAATGAAGGAAAATTCTGAGCTGACAAATCCTGACCTGGCTTTGGTCATAGATTCTCTGTATGATCTTGAGCAGGTAAAACTGTTTTCAGCCTCAGTGTCCTCACCTGTTAAAATGGAAATCGGATTCTATGCTGCACTGTGACTCACAGGGCTGTTGGGGAGAGGTAATGGAATTCATGATCTTTAAGTTCCATTACAAGTAATGTGCTGTAATGAAAATCAATTTTTCTTAAAAAATAATAATGGATTATTATGAACAACACATTAATGTCAAATTCTGGTTAAAGGAGCAGGAAGTTACTTGTTTTCATCAAATAGGGCAGGATTCCAGAGTAGCAGGGAAAGGAGAAACATATTTTCATATTTCTGAGGTGGCCCTTCAGGAACAAAGGGAAATGTTACATTAAAGAAAATAAATTTTAACCAAACGTCTTGGCCCCATGTAGGAAAGTCCCTCTACCAGAGTATTCTGATAATTATATGGTTAGGTATGTTGTTGAAATCTGTTTTCATGGGCAAAAAGAGTTTAAAAAGGTCAGTGTTCTGGGGGGACTTGGCTGGAAGGGATCCAAGGGTGTGGGAGAGGGTTGGTACCACCAAGAGATCAAACTCAGGCAACATTTCAGAGACCCAGCTTTCCAAGCATGGTAGCATCCAAAACAAATCCCCTAATGTTACTCTCTGATGATTTTCTCCTTTGCCCTTTATTTCTCAGTCCTTTTATGTATTTTCTTGTTATTTCAGAGGGTTTTGGAAAATGATGAAAATGTAGAAGAGGGGAACGAAGAAGAGGATTTAGAAGAGGATATTCCCAAGCGAAAGAATAGGACCAGAGGACGGGTAAGTTGGGGAACTATGAGGGAGGGAAGTGATGAAGGAGGGTGAGACTAGGCAAACAATCAATTCCTAGGTGCAAAGTACTTGTGCAACTAGATCGAGGTCATGTCTATGGTCTTTCTTGAAGAATACACATAAAGTAAAACTCCAGAAAGCTCTAGTCCTAGGGCACAGCCTGGAAGAGTTTAGAGCTTGCAAGAGAGAGAAGGGGCAGAGAGTGCCTCACTGAGCAGACCCTGCAGGTCAGGGAAGGGTTGATGGGTAGGGTCAGAGTAAGGGTGGAGGATGGGAGAGTGTGTCTGTTGTATGTATCAAACCAGTTGCCGTGGAGTCCATTCTGACTTATGGTAACCCCATGTGTGTCAGAGTAGAGCTGTGCTCCATCGGGTTTTCAACGGCTGGTTTTTCAAAAGTAGATCTCCAGACCTTCCTTCTGAAGTGCCTCTGGGTGGATTCTAGCCTCCAACGCTTTGATTAGCAGCTGAGGGGCATTAACCGTTTGTGCCACCCAGGGGCTCTTTGTAGGCATTATTCGGGTCATAAAAGAAGGCTGAAAGTTTCTTGCCTTGTTAACCCTGGGGCTGCCCCAGAATGACAGTAGCAGGACACCTGCTTTGGGGTGCAACAAACTGGGCAGAGAGTAGGCGCGTGCCAGGAAAACATGGGGAGGTTTTCCAAGCATTTTTGGCATGGCTTTTCGAGGTTGTGGCCCTGGTATGTGGCAAGGAAAGGTCAGAAACCCCGGAGGTAGCTGAAAGGGGAAATTGATAGTGGAAGGAATGAAAACAAGAGAGTGGTCCCTGATAGGGGGAGCCAGCCTGTGTGGTGCTTTTGGGTGTTCAGGTTGGTTCTCCAGAGTCCCTGTGTACAAGCCCAAAGGGGCTTTCTGTGGTCACCTTCAGGGCTCTGCAAGGGCATTTGACAACAACCAGGTGGAGAGAGGCCTCCAGGGGAAAACTGTTGCTCTCCTCTTAGAGAATTAATTCTCTTTTGCCTGAAGATCTGTCTCCTTCAGGCTGTAGGCAAGGACCTTACCCCTGCCATGGATAAGAGGTTTGGGTCCGGTGATAATTATGGCCAGCCTTTCTACACCTGTGGTTCTCAGCGTCAGTGTATTAGTGTCCCACAAACTGGGTGGCTTAAAACAACAGAAATTTATTCTCTCACAGTTCTGGAGGCTGTTGTTCTGTTAGGTACCGACGAGTGGGTCCGACTCATAGCGTTCCTACGCATAACAGAACGAAATGTTGCTCAGTCCTGCACCATCCTCAGTTGTTGCTGTTTGAGCCCATTGTTGTAGCCACTGTGTCAATCCATCTTATTGAGAGCCTTCCTCTTTTCCTCTGAACCTCTACTTTTTACCAAGCATGATGTCTGTCTCCAGGGATTGTTCCCTCCTGATAACATGTCCAAGTCTCGCCATCCTTGCTTCTAAAGAGTATTTTCAATCACCTCATGTGCATGGGAAAGCTGGACAATGAAAAAGGAAGACAGAAGAATTGACGCCTTTGAATTATGGTGTTGGTGAAGAATATCGAATATACCACAGGCTTCCAGGAGAATGAACAATCTGTCTTGGAGGAAGTACAGCCAGAATGCTCCTTAGAAGTGAGGATCTAGAGGCTAGAAGTCCGAAATCAAGGTGTCAGCAGGGTTGGTTCCTTCTGAGGACTCTGAGGGAGAATCTCTTTCATGCTTCTCTTCTAGCTTCTGGCAACAGCTGGCAATCCTTGGAGTTCCTTGGTTTTTGACCAATCACTCCAATCTCTGCTTCCGTTTTCATGCGGTGTTCTCCCTATTTCTCTGTTTCTGTGTCTCCTCTCCTCTTCTTATAAAGACGCCAGTCATACTGGATTAGAGTCCACCCTAATAACCTCATTTTAACTTGATTACATCTGCAAAGACCCTATTTTCAAATAAGGTCACATTCACATGTACCAGGGGCTAGGACTTGGACATATCTTTTTGGAAGACACAATTCAACCGATGACACTTATTGCTCATTAAATTCATCAGGAGAACATTTATTAAAATGCAGAGTCCCAGGACTCAGAAATTCTGATTTTGCAGGTCTGGGGTAGGACTAAGGAGCTCTGGTGGTGCGGTGGTTAAAGCTAACCAAAAGGTCAGTGGTTCAAACCCACTACCCACTCCGAGGGAGAAAGATGTGGCAGTCTGCCTCTGTAAAGATTTACAGTCTTGGAAACCCTATGGGGCAGTTCTACTCTGACCCGACGGCAGTGGGTTTGGTATGGTTGGTTGGGGTAGGACTTGGAAAACCATATTAAAAAGCAAGTTCCCCAGGGGACTGATGCAAGTAGCCCAGCACTACCTACACTGTGAGCAAAGATGCTCCCATCTGTTGGCAGGAGCTGGAATTTCTGTCCGGTCAGGGCATCTCTCTCACGGCAGCTCTCTATATAAGCTGTCACCCAGCTTCATCAGTTATCAATATTTTGACTACTTTGTCTCATCTATTTCCTTCTCCCACTTTTTTGTTGACTTGTATGTTTTTTTTTTTTGTTTTGTTTTGCTTGAGTTTTTGAAAGCAAGTGCTGGACAGTTTCTCAAAAATGCCATTTTACAGTTGTTATGAAACGTAGGTCTCTTATTCCATAACATACCTCCTCCTCCCCACACCCTACCACACACGTTTTTTCCCTCCATGCCATTTAGTTCTTGAAGAACTTGAGTTGTTTGTCTTGTAGAATTTCCCATATTCTAGATTTGGTGAAGTGGATCCTCTTGGTGTTGTTAATGTGTTCCGCCATCTCTTTTATTTCCTGAAAACAGGTAGTTAGATTAGAGGCTTGATTAGATTCAGGATGTGTGTGGGTGTGTAAATATTTTTTGGGGAGGGCAAGGATCTTGCCTAGATGGATGGTGATGTGCACTTCTTATTGCGTCACATCAGGAGGCCAATATTGTCCAGTTGTGCTATTTTTAGTGGTGTTAACATTGACCAGTGGGTTTGGGTGTTGTAGCCGTGATTCTTCCCTCATAGAGATCCCCATCACCTTTGCGCCTAATTGGTTTTAGCAGACATTGATGAACTCGCCTAGACTCATTATTTCCTTGGGGGTTACAAAATAATGAATATCCAATTCTATCATTAAAGGAGAATTTAGAACTTGGAGTTACTGGACCTTTTGTAAGCTCCAAGACTGTGCACCTCCCAGTCTGCTTCTATTGCTTCCCTGACCCCAAAGCAAACTTACTAGAGCGGATTGTAGAAAATGGTCCTCTTTACATCTTCTCTACTCCCAACCTAAATCTAGAAGATTGTGCTTACAGCCTGAATATGAATGGGGGGTCTCTCTGTAAGAACATCAGCAGTAGCAGTCATTTATGGAGCACTTACTATACACCTAGCAATGTGGTAGGGCTTTTTACAATAATAGCTACCATATAGACAGTGATGACCTTGTCCCAGGTACTTTATGCTACATTCTGTTTTTCTGCGCTTTCCATTATGGTAGCCACTGGCTATATGTGGCTTTTGAGTGCTTGAAATGTAGCTAATCCAAATTGAAATGTGCTGTAAATGTAAAATACACACCGGATTTTGAAGACTGTATGAAAAAATAATAAAAAATATCTCATTAATAATTTTTTTTAATATTGGTTACATACCGAAATGGTAATATTTTGGATCTGTTGAGTTAAATAAATTATTAAAATTAATTGCCACTGTTTTTTTTTTCACTTTTTTTTTTTTTTTAATTGTGGCTACTGGGGATTTTAAAATGACATTATGGCCCACATTATATTTCTCTTGGCCGATACTGCTTATTTTATTCCCATCAGTTGGTGTAATTGCTCCCAGGGAGGTTAAGTAACTTGCTCGAGGTCACCTAACCTAAGAAGGAAGAAGCCAGGAATTGAACACAGGTCTGCGCTCTTTCCGTGGAGTCATGCTGTCTTTAACTGTCCAGATTAATGCCTGGCCCAGCACCTAGCATGTAGCCAATGGTCAGCTTGTTGAATGAATGATGGTATGACGGAAAAAGAAAGAAAAGTTGTATTTCAGCTTTATAGGAGCTGAGAGAAGGCTTGAACACAGTGAGGGGGCTGGATGAGCCTAGCCTAGCTCCAGGCCCTCCTGATGCTGCCGAGGGGCAGCTGAACGGCTCTCTGATGTGCAGTGGTGTTGTGGTCATATGTCCCCCATGGTGGGAGCTACAGGAGGGCCTGGAGGGGAGTGGGTGGGTCCGTCTGTGCTAGAATAAGTTTGTGAAGCTGCTTCACCCAGCCTCAGTTAAGCTGTCTCTTGGTAGCTGCCATGGAGCTAACCCCCAGTTGGCCCCCAGATCATGGTGACTCCATGTGCAGTGGATCAAAACCCATCCCCATCCTATGCCATCGTCATGATCGGTTGCGAATCTGACCCTTGTGATCCATAGTGTTTTCACTGGCTGATGTTTGGAAGAAGCCCTGGTAGCACAGTGGTTAAGAGTTTGGCTGCTAACCAAAATGTTGGCAGTTTGAATCCACCAGTCGCTCCTTGGAAAACCTATGGGGCAGCTCTACTCTCTCCTATAGGGTCATTATGAGTCAGAATCGACTTGACGGCATCTTTTTTTTTCCGGTTTGATTTTTGAAAGTAGATCACCAGACCTTTCTTCTTAGCCTGTCTCAGTCTGGAAGCTCTATTGTATCCTGTTTAGCATCATAGCAACACGCAAACCTCCACTGACAGACAGGTGGTGGCTGCACATGAGGTGCATTGGCCGGGAATCCAGAATTCAAGTCTCCTGCGTGGAAGGTGAGAATTCTACCACTGAACCACGACTGCCCCCATAAGCTGTTTCTCACTGACCTACGCAAGTGGTGTATGCAAGCTGCTGCTGGCTACTGGAGAACAATCACTCCTAGTTCTATTGAGACGCAGTCTAAGGCCATCCTCAAAGTGAGGTCCCTGGACCACAGATCAGCATCACCTGGGAGCTTGCTTGAAATGGACCTCAGGCTCCACCCTAGACAGACTGAATTAGAGTCTGCATTTTAATAAGACCCCCCAGGTGATTTGTGTGCACATTGAAGTGTGAGGAACCCAGGCCTAAGGTTAATAATTAAGAGAACAGGCTCTGCCTTGTTTGAATTTCCAATTATGTAACCTCTATGACTTTGGCCCAACTGTATAAGTACTCTGCCTCAGTTTCCTCATCAGTAAAAAGGGAGTAATAATACACAGACAATTTTGAGTGCTAGTTATTATTTTTAGGAAGATGCAAGTAAAGGGAATGACTTTTGGAGGTTTAACAATGGGTATCCCCTGAGGGATACAATTAGTGATTGTGTCTATGGTAACTTTAACCCAAGAAATCAAAGCTCTTTAAAATTCATGAAATGCCTCTGAGTCATCCATGTGAGTGTTATCAATCAATCATTCAGTTAGTATTTATTGATGAACTGTGGTATAGTCCGGTGCTTTTCAATCTTGAATGTGCATTTGAATCACATGCATATTCTGATGCAGCCGGTCTGGAGGGTGGAGCCCTAGTGTTAACAATGGTTAAACACTCTGCTACTAACTGAAAGGTCCACAGCTGGAACCCACCAGCCACTTGGCGGGAGAAAGATGTGGCAGTCTGCTTCCTTAAAGATTACAACCTTGGAAACCCTACAGGGCAGCTCAAGTCTGCCCTACATGCAGGGGCCTAACTATGGAAAATAGTGCCTAGGGCAATTAGTGTTAAATTGCTGAATGATCTCTCACAGCTGGTGATGGAAACTGTGACGGCCAATACCAACCTCCCCCTCCCCACAAAAAAAACAAAAAAACAACAAAAAAAAAACCCGTTGCCATCAACTTGATTCCGACTCACAGCGACCCTATAGGACAGAGTAGAACTTCCCCATACTACCTCAGGTGGCGCCCAGAGCACACAGTTGAAGCCCAGGACACATACCCTACTTGGGGCGCCCCACCCCCACCCCCAGTTAGGCCTCTGCCTACAGGGTTGCTATGAGTTGGAATCGGCAACGGGTCAGGACTGGAGGGTGGGGACAGAGATCCTGCTTTTTTAACAATCTCCTGGGTGGTGCTCCCTCGTGCTGCTGTCTGAGGACCACACTTTAAATAGCAAGGGTGTAGAGCAGTGGTTCTCACAGTGGTTCTCACATTTTTTGGTATCAGAAACTCTTTATAGTTTTAAAAATTATTGAGAGCCTCTAAAGCTTTTGTTTTTGTGGGTTATAACCACAGGTATTTATCATATTAGAAATTAAAGCAAAAAATTAAAAAAACTCGAGAGTACATGAGCCCACAAAGTGATAACATCATTGCATGCCATGTAGCCTCTGGAAAGCTCCACTGTATACTTGTGAGTGTGTGAAAAAGGCAAATAATGTCTCAGCCTGATTGTGAAAATAGTTCTGACATTGCAGCCACCCTTAAAGGGATCCCTGGACCACTATCTGACTTACACAGAGCTCTCTGCTTAGGAGTCTTTCCTAGTCCAGGGTCTTTTAGGTGCAGGAAACAAATTCATTCAAACTGGCTTAAGCAAAAATGGGAACTATTTGAAAAGCTACTGAGCCATTGCCCCAGATATGAACAATCATCGAAGATCTAAACCTCAGGAAAGAGTCAGAAACCCAGGCAGCTTCTGGTCTCTACTTCTTCCACCTTCATTATTCTCTCTGAAAACTGACTCCCCTGCTTCCCTGTGTACATGGCCAGACGTGGCACCCCACAGCTCTTGAATTTACAGGTCTCCAGTTCAAGTGGCCTGTACTAACTAGGGCCCCTATATCCCAATTCCCAGTCCCTCAGAGGTAGAACCTGATTGACACAGCTTGGGTCAACTGTCTACTCCTGAGCCAGTCAACTGTGGCCAGTGGAGTAGGGGCATATGGTAAAACATGGTGGCCATGCCCACCAGTGTGTGAATGGGAGGTGAAGTGGGGAAGAGTGGGTAGGGTGGGCAGTTCTCAGAGGGGGAGGATGGGTTTTTTTTTGGACAGTTAGCTTCAAAGATGTTTATAACAGTCTAGAGACATAGGTCCTGCTTGGCTCTGGGACTATAGATGAATCATGAACTCTCTCAGAACTTGTTTCATCAAATGCCAAATGGGAATAATAACACTGTTCATAGGGTCTTGCTCATAGAGTTATTGTGAAAATTAACTGAACTAATATATGTGAAAGAGCTTTGCATGCTACATGCCAGCATAGTGCTAAGTGTAGTGGGTTCATAATAAAGTATTAAATGACATTTTTGCCCTTAAGGACCTTAGAATCAAACTGGGGAAAGATACTAATACCCATGATGCAATTGGAAAACAGCAGGCTTCTGACTGTGTACTAACCCAATTCAGAGGGTCGGGGGAGGGATATCAATTTGGGTGAGGAAGGGAAAATAATTTACTAAGCACTTCCTGTAGATTTAGTGCTATTTTTTGTGGTTTCACACACCCTTAGTAACTCTACACCCTTAATACCTCTCAATAACTCTACAATATGGGTGTTGCTATGCCCGTTTTACAGCTGAGGAGACTAAAGTTCAGAGAACTAACTTATCCAAAGATACCCAGCCATGATTAAACCTAGGTCTGTCTGAGCTTAATGTAGCAAGAGGAAGATTCTTGGAGGAGTGGGATGCTAGTGAGGCTACAAATGGATTAGATGTGGATGGGCAGAGGGGAGGCTGGTCCATGACAGCGATAAATAAAAACAAAGACATGGATGTAGGTATGATCATGGGGTGAACCTAATGGGATTGGTACTAGGTTGCCATTGGAGGTGTAAGTGGGCTTTAGGTGGTAATGAATGAATGTGTGAATGAATGAATGACCATGGGTTCCTGTCTTTCATCCCTTTTGTTTCATTGGCCTGGGAGTCATGCAGGATGGATTGGGCAGGGCAATGTGGAGATAGAACACCAGCTAGTGTGTTCTTTGAACAGTTCAAGGGTCATCTGATGAGTTCCTGGATTAGGGTGTGGACTAGAAAAGCCTAAGATGGCCTTTGACAGAAGAAACAACAGGAACTGGATCTAGAGGACAAAGAAGAAGAACCAAAGATGATTGACTCACTGACTGACTGCTTGATTGATTGATTCACTTATTCAGCAGATGTTTATTAAGTGCTTCTTATTAGCCTGGCCCTGTGCCAAGTACCGAGTATACTGGTGGCCCAAATAGACATGTTCTCTTATGTAGGAGTCTCTTGCTGGTGCAAACAGTTAACATGCTTGCCTGCTAACTGAAGTATTGGAAGTATCTTAGAAGAAAGGCTTGGCAATCTACTTCCAAAAATTCAGCCATTGAAAACACTATGGAGCACAGTTCTACTCTGACACGCTTAGGGCCACCATGAGTAGCGATCAACTCGACATAATGGTAATTGGTTTATGGTTTTCTACCCTATGTCGGGGAGACAGAAAATCAAGTAAGCCAATACATGTATAATATGTCAGATAATGCTAAGGGCTGTGAGGAAACATAGGGCAGTGGAAGGGGAAAGAGAACAATGGAGAAGGTATGAGGGGCATTTTAAGCAGTTGAGCAGGGAGGTCTTCTCTGAGGAGGTGACATTTGAGTAAGACAAGTAGGATTCCGAGTTTCCAAGCCTGAGATATTCTAGGAGACTTAGAATGCTACTGCCACAGGAGGAATCCCTTGTATGGGCCCTCAAACGCCCCACAGCCATGTCCCCCATTTTGGAGCTGAGGAAATTGAGGCTCAGGGGGTCATGGGGAGCAAAGAGTTGCCCTGCTGGCCAGCATTGCAGAGTGAAATTAAACCCTGACTCTCAGCAGGACCCGACCCGCTTCTGGCTGCTGCCCCAGAAGCCCACGTGCTTCCAGCGCTGCACATCTCCTCCTTTTTCCCCTGTGGTATTTTTAGTCTCTCACAGACAGCCCCTTCCCTGAGTCTGCCGTTGCCTCCGTCATTCTGCTTGACTTGCTTTCACCTGCTCAGAGGCGGCTGTGACAGGGCTTCGAGCTGCACACGTCAAGCTGTCCCTGGCTTCACCGAGGTGGGGGTGGGGTGAGGGCGGCTGAGGGTGACCACCCTTGGCAGAGGCACTGTGGGCAGGCGGGGAGGCCTGTCAGTGCCTTGGGGTGACTGCCAGTGCCTCACAGCTCGCTATTCGGGTCAAGCCTGAGTAATGAGGGCGTGGGGAGGAGGGTGCGCCTGTCAGTGTGTGCAGGGGGTGGGTGGTGGGAGGCAGAGAGAAGGAAAGACCCGTGGGAGGGAGATGGGATTGTGTAATTTGTTTTGGAGAGAGACAAGCTGAGGAGGTGGCAGAGGTGGTAGCTTGGCAGGTGGTATTGATTGTGACGTGTGTGTTTTGTGAGAGTGTGTGAGCATTGCAGGCCTGGAGTACAGGTCTTTCCACTTGGAAGTCCCCAGTTAGTGTGTGTGAGTATATTTGAGTGTATGTATGTGAGTGTGTGTGTGAGTATACGTTAGTATATATGAGTGTGTCACCTTAGACCTGAGGCACAGGCCTTTCTACTGTGAAGTCTCCAGTGAGTGTATATGTGAGAGAGACAGTGTGTGTGAGAGAGAGTATGTGTGTGTGTGTGTGTGTGTGTGTGTGTGTGTATTTGTGAGTATGTGAGTGTATGTGTAAGCACCTTTGACCCAGGGTACAGGCTTTTCCACTGCAGAGTCCCCAGTGAGTATGTGTATGTGTGTGAGGTATGTTAGTGAGTGTGTGTATGTGTAAGCACCTCAGACCTGGGTTACAGGCCTTTCCACTGCAAAGTCCCCGGTGAGTGAGAAAGAGAATATGCGTGTGTAAGAGTATGTAACTGTATGTGTGTGAGAAAGAATATGTATGTGTGTGCAAGCATATGTGTAAGCACCTCAGACCCAGGGTATATGTTTTTCCACTACAAAATCCCCAGTATGTGTGAGTGTGTGCGTGTGCATATAAGCACCTCAGACCCAAGGTATAGGCCTTTCCACTGTGATGCCCCCAGTGAGTGTGTGTGTGTGAGAGTATGTGAGTGTATGTGTGTGTGAGAAAGAATATGTGAGTATGTGCGTGTGTAAGCACCTCAGACCTAGGGTACGGGCCTTTCCACTGTGAAGTCCCCAGGGCCACTGTTCCAGGCAGGTCCCTGGGACTGCCCCATTTCCCCTCCAGCCCAGGCTGCTGCCATGTTTTATTTCTCATCTGCTGCCCCTTCTTCTCTGTCTCCAAAGATCTCAGCAGGCCCTTTTCTTGGTTGGGAGTTTACTGCTGCTCATTACCAAAGAATGGCCTGGGGGAGGCTAGGATGCTACCCACATGACCAGTGTGGGACTTACAAAGGTTTAAAAATAAACCTTGCCAAGTTCTTATAGCCACTGTCGAAGGGGCTGCATAGCTGCCAGCTCCCTCTGTGGCTGGTCTCTTTTATTCTTAAGGGTAGAGTTCACCCTGCTGCCCTCCCTTCCCAGGTCATGCTGACCCTTTCTAGAGATGCCTGCAGGGTCATAGGAGATGCCTAATCAGGAGTCAGCCCTAGGGGACAGTGAGGTGCCAAGGTCTCCCTCACTGGCTAGAGGCCCAAGGCAGACCACAAAGGGAGGTCACAGCCAAAGCCACTCGCCAGAGTTGAGCAAGCTAGAGTGGGGCTGGGAGCTCCCCTTGAGCCCCTTCTCATGCCTTGGGCCTGAATGACAGGACTGGCTGGCTCCTCCGGACACTTGGTGGGTGGGGGTGAACACAGGAGCCCGGGGCTACCACTGCAGTTACCTTCTTGCCCCATCAGGACTTGCTCCTAACAGGCCCATCAGTTGATCAGCTGTGGGAAATAGAGTTGGCATCTTCACTCTGTGTCAATGAAGCTGGAAGGCTCAGGAGCTGGAGGAAGAGATTCTTAGCACAACAGCAGTATAGGAGAATTCCATAGATAAAGGCTTTTCAGCCAGATGGTCCTGAGTTTATATTCTGGCTCTGCACTTATTAGCTGAGTGACCTTGGGTCAACTACTTAACCTCTCTGTTGCCTCAGTTTCCTGATCTGTATAATGGGGATAATAATAGTACCTCATTCATCTGGAAGTGCTCACTGGTCTATGCCAAGAAATTTAAAAGACAGCTACCTGACTAACTGACTGGAAGAGATCCATATTTGTGTCCATTCCAAAGAAAGGTGATCCAACAGAATGCGGACATTATCGAACAATATCATTAATATTACACACAAGCAAAATTTTGTTGAAGATCATTAAAAAATTGTTGCAGTAGTACATCGACAGGGAAGTGCCAGAAATTCAAGCTGGATTCAGAAGAGGACCTGGAAAGGGGGATATCATTGCTGATGTCAGATGGATCTTGGCTGAAAGTAGAGAATACCAGAAAGATGTTTACCTGTGTTTTATTGACTATGCAAAGGCATTCGACTGTATGGATCATAAAAAATTATGGATCACATTGCAAAGACTGGGAATTTCAGAACACTTAATTGTGCTCATATGGAACCTGTCTATAGACCAAGAGGCAGTCATTCAAACAGAGCAAGGGGTTACTGCATGGTTTAAAATCAGGAAAGGTGTACGTCAGGGTTGCATCCTTTCACCATACTTATAAAATCTGTACGCTGAGTAAATAATCCAAGAAGCTGAACTATATGAAGAAGAACACAGTATCAGGATTGGAGGAAGACATTAACAACCTGGGATATGCAGATGACATAAACTTGCTTGCTGAAAGCGAGAGGACTTGAAGCGCTTACTGATGAAGAGCAAAGACTACAGCTTCAGTGTGGATGACACCTCAACACAAAGACAACAAAAATCCTCACAACTGGACCAGTAAGCAACATCATGATAAATGGAGAAAAGATTGAAGTTGTCAACAATTTCATTTGACTTGGATCCACAAACAATGCCCATGAAAGCAACAGTCAAGAAATCAAACAACGTATTGCATTGGGCAAGCCTGCTGCAAAAGACCTCTTTAAAGTGTTAAAAAGCAAAGATGTGACTTTGAGGACAAAGTACACCTGACCCAAGCCATGGTATTTTCAATCACCTCATACGTATGTGAAAGCTGGACGATGGATAAGGAAGACCAAAGAAGAATTTATGCATTCCAATTATGATATTGGTGAAGAATATTGACTATTCCATGGACTGCCAGAGGTCTGTCTTGGAAGAAGTACAGCCAGAATGCTCCTTAGAAACAAGGATGGCAAGACTTCATCTCACGTACTTTAGGCATGTTATCAGTAAGAACCAGTCCCTGGAGAAGGACATCATGCTTGATAAAGTAGAGGATCAGCAAAAAAGGGAAAGACCCTCAACGAAATAAATTGACACAGTTGCTGCAACAATGGGGTCAAACACAGCAACGATTGTAAGGATGGCACAGAAACAGGTAGTGTTTTGTTCTGTTGTACATAGGATTGCTATGAGTTGGAACCAATTCCACTGCATCTAATAACAATAGCACTTACCGCATGGAGTTGTGAAGATTTAATAAGATAATACAGGTGAGTAGCTGAGTGATTTGGGGCAAGTTACCTAAACTCTCTGGGCCTCAGTTTCCTCATCTGTAAAATGGGGTTAATATTAGTACTCATGTTGTTTATGAAGATCAAATGAGGTGATACGAGGCAGGTGTTCAGGGCCTCATGTAGCACGTGCTCAATAACAAGCATCCCGATATCCCCAATGTCTCCCCAGGCTCGTGGCTCTGCGGGTGGCAGGAGGAGGCATGACGCTGCCTCTCAGGAAGACCAAGACAAACCTTACGTCTGTGACAGTAAGTACTGGCCGATCCCGCCTTCCTTCGTCTGCCCCCTCCCAGCCCCGTGCTCCCCTGACCTTCCTTGGCTGTTTTCCCCGGGCAGCCTCAGGCTCACTCACTACCTCCTCTTTGGGCCAGCAACCCTGGCTTGCATGCCTGTCAACTCCACTGCAGTCACCACCTCCTCTTGCTGCTGCTTCTAGCCCTGGGGTGTTTCTGCACGAAGGGGAAGCAAGTGAGAGCAGCCTCCCAGCCTTTGATGCCTCGCGCCTCTCTCCAGCAGTGCCCTCTGTTTTCCTCCTCCTCTCTCTCCTTCACTCTCTCTGTCTCCTTTAAGCTTCATCCCCTATTTCTTTCTCTGTTTCAGAGAGTTACAAACAAAAGCATAACTCAAAAACCTCCGACAAAAGTACTTGGCTCTTGTGACTTTTCATTTGTTCCCTTTTAATTTCCTCTCTCCCTCTCCTTTCCTACAGTTAGGAAATTATGAATCTTTTCTGACGACGACTTAGTTTAATAAATGTCCCTCGATCCATCTCCAGCCTTTCTCGCTTGCTTCAGAAACATCTTTTTGACAAGCGGCTGCCTGGCTCCTGGGTTCAGGGTCGGCAGACACAGCAGGGAGGGGCTGAGGGAGAGGAGTCGCTGGTCCTAGGGCAAGTGGAGGTGGGTGGACCTCAAGAAGCTGTCAGCTTTAGGAAGGATGGCCGTCAGCCTCGAGAGAGCTTGTTTCTTCCTCACCTGCCAGAGCGCTGGGTGGTGGGTTTAAAATCCTTGCCCTAGTTGTCTTTGCACTGCATCGGGCACCATCTGCTGATTCCATGGTGAGGGCGGCACTCACACCGCACTCTCTGTTGATCTTCCTTTGTCTTCTTCTCTCTGAGGACGCAGACCGTGCGATCGGAGAGGAGGGGCTGCAGTGAGAATGGCAGGGGGCAGCTCAGGCCTGACTCTGGCACCCTGGTCACCCCTACATCTTGCCAGTGTTTGTAGATTCTCTGTGAAGGCAGGGAGAGGACCAGGGGAAGGGAGGGGCACAGGGAGTAAGTCGGGATTGGTGCCTTTTTCCTCCCTCTTCACTGGCCCCTGGATTTCAAAAAGTTGTTCTGTCCCGGCTGGGTTGACAGCTGGTTGGAGAACATTTTGCTACAAGAACTCAAACTCCATGACCCCTATTTGGCTGCTTAATACACTATGCAGATATCATTGCTGAGACGACTCTGGCAGGTAACATCTCCACCCGAAGCAATTCTGTTCCAGAACGAACAGGGAGCAGGGCAGAGGGTCTGATGGCACCTGGCAATGCCCAGAGGGGTCTGCTTTCCCTGGGTCTTGCTTCCTGGGTAGGGTTCAGTTTTGTCCTGATGCATAAAAGCCCAAGCATGCTACTCCTAGGGGGACTATGGTTCTGGGACTGTGTGCTGGGAAGGGTCCTCAGACCCCTGGGAAGCAGGCTTTCTAGTCTCATCTGGCTGGAGCAGCCCATCTAGTAAGCAAGCCAACAGCTGCTGTGGAACTGAGGCATTGCCACCCTATTCCTCTTTTAAAAAGTTTATTTGCATTATGTGACCACAGACAGTGGGATTCTGCTATCATAGATAGTGGGATTACTTTTTGCTCTATCTCTACAGCTTTCATTGGATTTCCAGCCAATAATAATCCATCTGTTCCCAAACACACCCTGTGTGCCTTTTTCTTTTGCTTCACCCACCTCCCCATTCCTCTCTCACCCTTTGCCTCTGAAGCCTACCTCTTCACATATTATCTCCATGAAGCCCCCTTTGTGGGTGTGCCTCTCTTGCCTGGTTCCCTACTTTTGGGGCAAAGTGCTTCAATCACAGCTTCCTCCAAGCTCCTGGGGCTTTGTTTAGGGATCTCAATGACATTTGCTGTTTCCCCTCCCACGTGGTCTCTTCCTCCTTGTGTTTACCCTGTATTGCTTGGGAGACCTCATCATAGACCTGATTTGGGCTTTCTGGAAGTCTCTGCAGCTGCTTTGTTGGCTCTGCCTGCACATGTGCTGCCTCCCTTTTCCTCCCTCTTTGAGGCAAGGTCCTGCAGATTGCCCTTCTCTGTTCTGGCTCTCTTAGGAAATTGTGTGGCAGCTCTGTGATTAATAGACTTTATTTTTATCTGGTACCCTTCAGACATGTGATCCTTTGGGATAGAAATGACCTTTGGAGAGGTCATAAGGCCCCTCCTTACCCTCCCCCAAACAAATGGGCCAGGAATGCTTTTAATAATCTCTAATGCATCCTAAGTAGAGAGGTGTCTGGTCGCCTCCTTGAATGTCCCCAGGGATGGTGTTACCATAAGCTGCCCTTTCTTCCATGATTCCAGCTGTGCTTTGAATGATTGTTTTCCCTTAATATGAGCTGAAATTTTTCTGTCCTACAGGCCCCCTTGCCTTTTGTGCATCTTCCCCCATCAAATAGGCACATCAGCATTTTGTCTATTCTGGGGGCTCTCTTGGCATCCCCTCATATTCTTGGTTGACCTAGGGACACCGTAATCTCTGTGACTCCCTGCTCCGAGTTCCCTTCCAGACCTGCACTGAAGCATAACACTCCCATTGGAAGTAGCATGAAGGCCAAGTGGCTCAAAGAGTAACAGACACATTTCCTTGTTTATTTTACACATCAGCTCTCAACACACCCATATCTGTAGAGAATAGAAATATTTGGCCACCCCATTGCACTGGGCAGCATCTTCTCAACCTCCCAATCAGTGCCTGTCCTGACCCCAGTGTTTATGCCTCTCCAGGTGTATTGTCTTTTGTATGAATGCATTTCATTATTCCTTCTTCCATAAATCACTCTGCATTTGGTCCTATTGAGTCTCAATAAAGAGATGCAATAATATGTGACTTCAATATACAAGATTCAATAAAAACAAATTTAAAGACATTGCCCAGTAGTTAAATTTCATTCTCCACCAATTTGCAATCCCTGCCATTTTTGTATCCTCTGTGGTTTGATTTGCATAATTCCCACTCCATCTTTCAAGTTATTTACGAAAATATTAGGCCACCTTGGACCCCAACACCTCTTTCTGGGTTTATATGGAGTGGTAATAGCTATTTTTCAAATGGGATTGAATTTAATCCCTTCTGGTATTTATTTCTGAATATAGTTATCCTATTATGTTCTTGGCCCAAACTTCTCTTTCAAGGTGGGTAGTTGAAATATTATCTCAGTCACTAACTTCAGGTGATAGATAGCTTGCCTGCTGCCTTTCATTCAACCATTGAATTTATTCCATTCCAGAGAAATATTAAATCATCTGAATGTAATTTATATTTTGCCCAATCCATGGTATGTATGGATGAATACTTCATTTTCCAGCAAGTAACCAATCTCCAGAAGTTCACTAAACTTAAGAAGTGAAGTTCTGCCTCTTCCCTTTCAATCCCTTGCCAAAGGAAAAGAGTTAATTATCCGCAAATAAAGCAACTTAATATGATTTTGTGGGAAAGGCTGTCAGGGTTTGTCAAATTGTGGTGGGCCCTGGACCACCTGCACAGAAATTACCTAGATGCTTATCAAAAATGTAGATTCCTGGTCCTCACACCAGGCCTCCTGCATCAAAATCACTGGAGGCAGGCCCAGGGACCTGCATTTTCTCTGAGCTCCTCAGGGGATTCTTATGAATGTTGACTTTGGAGAACACCCGGCCTCCTTCATTCAAACTTGGAGATTTCTGGCCTCTGACTGCTCAGCTCTTTTATTATTCCCTGCTTTGTGAATCTGGAAGTTCTCGAGTCTCCAGGAATTCTCCAGGCAGAGTGCCACTGACTTGCATCATTGTTTTAGCTGGTCTCTCTAGAATCTTTCCAGTTCTTTCAGCGTTGATATAAAACTCGGCATCTAACAGATGACTTTAATTTACAGCTTTAAATCCTAATAGTAACATTAGCCCCACTTTATAGGTGGGATGAAAACTGGGAGCAGATATGTGAAAGGAATCCTTGGGTTTGGGCTACTAGGATGCTTTACAATTATTTTAAGAGTTTGCCTCTTCTCTTAACTGCTCCCACTCCTGAATTTTCTGTTAGCATTGTTGGGGCAGACTTCTAATGAGAGGCCCCTTTTTCCATTTTCTTTGTTCAAAGAGCATCATAGAAAAGAAGATGGTAATCATGAGGTGATATTCAGGAAGAACATTTTGGCTTTAAGTGTTTGCCATATAGGGAAGAGTAAAGCAAGCATCTGAGGGCAATGGTGGTACAGTGGTAGAATTCTCACCTTCTATGCAGGAGACCCAGGTTCAATTCCCGGCACAGCCACCATCCCTCATGCACAGCTACCACTCATCTGTCAAGGGAGGCTTGTTCGTTGCTATGATGCTGAACAGGTTTCAGTGTAGCTTCCAGACCAAGACAGACTACAACTTTGGAAAATCAGTGATTTACTTCATTAAATCAGACAATGGAAACCTTGTGGATCACAGTGATCTGGTCCTGTTGGGCATGGGGTCACCATGAGTTGGGTGCCCACTGAATGGCAGCTAACAACAACAACCCTTTTTCTGGGTGCAATGGAAGTGATTTAATTTCCCCCTTGCATTTTTTTTCTGACCACAGTGATAACTCCTATTAACTGGATACTTATAGTGTACAGGGTACTGTGATAAGCATTTTATATATAATATCTCTGTAAATCCTCATACTAACCTTGAGAGGCAGGGACAGTTACCTCACTTTGCTGGTGAAGAAACTGAAGCTCTGAAAGGTGAGGGAACTCCTCCAAGGTCACACAGCTGGCTAACACTAGAGCTGGGATATGAACCCCAATTTATCGAACTCTGGAGTTGACACCCCCTAGGATATCTACTGTATAAACTGCAGGTTAAACATGCCCTCTTAACCTTGGACTGTGATTGTCCTGAGAGTTGAGGCCAAAAAAAAAAACCCATGTTTTAAAAGTTAATTAATGAGCAAGTACACCTTATTTATGAGGTAAAGCCCTGTCCACTGTAGACAGATGGCTTCTAGGTGTCAGACTGACAAGCTGAAGCCAGGTAGTAATTATCAGTGAAGCGGGATGGAATGAATTATATACTTTTGAGCCTTTTAAATTTAAATTTATTAAAATCACATCCCAAACTGGGACATTAGGATGAATTAGTGACAAGGGGCAAATAGACATGACTGAAGCCCTCCTAGAAGCGAGACCCACGTCTGAGTCATGCCTGGTATTCACACATCGGGGCTGGATCCTTTCAACTCAGCCTGTGTATCAATAAAAACCTCATTCTCCACCACCCCTACCCCACACACATGCATTTTTGATTGTGTGGCCAGTGGCTGAAATGTGACTTCCTTTGGAGAAACCTTTTCAAGTCCTTTCTAGTGTCTCCTTCTTCCTAGACGCCTGGTGAGGATGTAAGTGTCCAGTTGGGGCAGGGTGAGAAGAGAGGATCTCTGGGGTCCCTTCTGAGATCCCTGGGTGGCGCAAATGGTTTATACTTAGCTCATAATCTAACTGTTGGCAGTTCGAACCCACCCAGTGGCATTGAGAAAGAAAGGCCTGGCGATCTGCTTTTGTAAAGATTACAGCCAAGTAAACTCTGTGGAGCAGTTCTACTGTGTAACACATAGGGTCGCCATGAGTTGGAATCAGCTTGAGGGCAATGGGTTTGGAGCCCCTTCTTGCTCTAAAATTTCTTGCTTCTTGGTGGTGGCATACTGGAAGGAGAAGAGTATCACGCCAAAAGCAAGAAGACCGTGGGTCTAGTCCTGGTTCCACCATTCAGTGGCTATGGACAAGCTTCCTCATTTGTCCATGAGTGGGCGGCTCTTCTCTTGAGTGTCTGGACCTCCCCATTCAGTATTCCTTTCCTACCCTACGAGATCCTTTATCCTCAGGCAGCAGCTTAACAGTGAGGGTCTATACCTGGAGACAAGGTGTCTTAAAGACATGAAGTAGGAGAGGATTGTGGGATAGCACAGAAGTTGTGCCAAGGGCCAGGAGGAGCAGGGCGATGGTGAATTGGCACATGAGGCAGACACAGCCTGAACCCAAGACAGTCCCAGAAAATCTTCTTGACCTCAACCTCCTTAAAATTGCTCTGGTTCTACCTATACCTGAGTGTAGCAGGGAGAATCAGAGGACTACTGCAGTCTTATTAAAAAAAAAAAAAAAAAAAAATTTTCTGTAAGGCTCATGTGTTTTTACTTCGAGCTGCAGTGGAAAAGCCAATAATGCGGCCTTCAGGCTCGCTGCCCTTGTCGCTGAAGAGAAGCCAGGCTCATCACTCAGTTGTCTTTGCTATTATCTTGCAGGTCCTTGGATGGGGGCGGGGTGGGGGAGGGGGTGGGAAAGGCTCGGTGCCCCAGAAACTTGAATTGTAGAGCAGGGCCTATGGCATGTGATTGATCCCTGGAGATGGAGTGTGTTTGTTACTGCAAAGCTGGGTCTGTTTAAATATTTAAATGTCATTGTGTCATGGACACAGGTTTGTGGGTGTCTCAGCAGGGCTGGCCAGAGGCAGGGCTAGGGAGAGGCTCAAGTTTCTCTTTGATACCCCAGTTGTTGTTGTTGGGTGCCATTTAGTCAAATCCCTACGTGTCACGGTAGAACTGCCCCATAGGGTTTCCTAGGCTGTAATCTTTATGGGAGCAGATCACCAGGTCTTTCTTCCATGGAGTGGCTGGGTGGGTTCGAACTGCCAACCTTTCAGTTAGCAGCTGAGTGCTTAACCATTGCACTACCAGGCCTCCTTTTTGATACCCTAACCAAAACCAAAACCAAACCCATTACCATCTAGCTGATTCCAACTCATAGAGATTCATAGGACAGAGTAGAACTGCCCCATAAGGTTTCCAAGGAGCGGCTGGTGGATTTGAACTGTCAGCCTTTTTGTTAGCGGCTGAGTTCTTAACCACTGAGCAACCAGGGCTCCATTTGATACTCTACCTGTACCCGTTGCCGTCAAGTTTGATACCTTAGTACCCTAATATTTCCCCTTCCTTTGCTCCTGCTGCCTGTCCTCCCCTTCCCATCGCCCTCTGCCCTCTAGTGCTCTCAAGAAACCAATCTGACCACCAAACATAGCTTTACCTTTTCTGGGCTGCAGCCCACACCTTCTTGAATTATTTTCTTATCCTGTCAGAACCTTGTTCTCAGCCAGATGTTACTTGATGCAAACTTGTAGCAAATAATTCCTATTAAGGTATGAATGACCAGTAACAGGGTAGTTATTAACCTTTATGAGGTTCATTTTAGTAAAAAAAAAAGAAAACTTTTTCTACATAAATAGTATATGTGCATTGTAGAAAAATCAGAAGCTACAGATAAGCAAAAAGGGAAAAATAAAAATCACCCATAATCTCACTCCTCAGAAATAACTCAAATTTGGTTTTGTTGTATACTATTCTAGAGACCCTGGGTGGTACAAATGGTTAACACTCTTCAGCTGCTAACTGACAGGTTGGCAGTTTGAGTCCACCCAGAGGCACCTCAGAAGAAAGGCCTGGTGATCTACTTCTGAAAAACCAGAAACAGGAAACCCTATGGAGCACAGCTCTACTTTGACACACATGGGGTTCACATGAGTCTGAGTCAACTTGATGACAACTGGTTATTCTAGAATTCATTCTATCTCTCTCTCTCTCTTTACGTATATATATCTCCAATAAATAATAAATGATACATACAATTTTTAGCCCATCTTCCCACACAACAATATACAAGGAACATCTTTCAATGTCAATACATACATTTTTTATGACACCATTTTTAGAGCTGTATAGTATTCTATCATACAGACATGGCTCAGTTTATGAACATGCCCCAGTTTGCTCAATTAATGTTCTACTTGTTGGATGTTTGTTCACTGTTAAAATTTGTTCACTGTTAAAAACAAGATTGCAGCTATATCTTTGCCTACTACCATATTTTTACGCAAATAACGCGCTTCTTCTGTGTTTGTTTGCCAGCTGTGCCCTCCTCCTGTAAAGTATTTTTGTAAGTACACTATGCTAATTTTTTTTTTTTACAGCAAGATGTGGAAGAGGATTGGCATAGCAGCACTTGCCGGGGGGAGGGCCCAGCCGGCAAGCAAATGCAGAAGGCGCATGTTATTTGCATAAAAATATGGGTACTCTTATTATTTCTTAGAAGTAGAATTATGAGGCCAGTGGGTATGGTGCACAGCCCTTGATTTCTCTTATTTCAAGTCATGATGAGGATACAGGGAAGTAGGTGGTGTGGTTATTACCACCCAAGCCAGAGAGAGCTGGGGGAAGAAGAATGTGCACAGACTCTGGAGTGAGAAGTCTAAGGTCAAATGGTGTTTCTGCTGCTTGTTATGTGGGATTTTGAGAAAATCATTTTGCTGCTGGGAGTCGCCATGTCTTCAGGCTTGAAGTGGGTATGGTACATAAAGGGGAGGGCTAAATGAGATAATGTATATGAAAATGTTTGCACATGGTAAGTGCTCAATGACTATTTCTTCCACCTTTTCCCCTTATTTCCTCTGTCTCCAATATAGTTGGAAAGATAAGGCTGATATTACACGAGGAGCTAACACACCACCTGGCAGTATTTAACTGAGATAGATAGTGAGTAGGAGTTCAGGGGAGGGAACAGTCTAGGTGGGCTGGTGTTTCTGGGTATGCTTCCCCAGGATGCCAAGTGAGTCCTCAGTGAACAGGTATTGAATTGGTTTGGGCCTTCAGGGATGGAGATGTGTGTGAGTGGAGGGGCGAGGGAAAGATGTAATAATAGTAATAACTAAGTTTGTTGAGCTCATATTTTGGGCCTGAATATTCTATGGGCTTTATCTATATTAACTCTATAACCTTCACAAAAGTGCCATGAGATAGATAGTATGATCAGCTCCATCATACAGATAAAGAAACAGGACAAGAGGGGTTAATTAACCTTCCTGAAGTCACACAGTGAGTAAGTGGCTGAGCCAGGATTTGATCCCAGACAGGTATTGCTCTCCCTTTCTCTCTCTTTTACACACACACACACACACACACACACACACACACACACACACACACACACATACTTTCTCTCTCACACACGTACTTTCTCTCTTACACACATACTTATACTCACTCACTCATTCACTCACTCACTCACTTACCCTTTTCTAGAATCTGCCAGTACCCTACACATACTTCCCCTTAGGCTACCTCTCACATTGTGCGATAATGGTCTTTCTATTGGTTTGTTCTGTCACTGGACTGTGAGCCTTCTGAGGCCAGGGACCATGTCATATTCAGCTTTCCATCCCAATCCCAGCACAGTGGTTGCTCCCCAAACTGTTGATGATTGCCTGGAGAAGGGAATGTGTGACACAGATACCAGGACAGAAGATGGAGTAGGTTGGCCAAAGCAGAGCCTTTGGGTAGGGAGACTGGAGGGCATAGAGTTGGACAAGGATTACTGGGAACACAGCATAGTCATGGTGAATCATGAAGATCCCAGAGACATCTCTGTAAAGGTTAATCTATGGGGTTAGATGTTCAGGGGAGAGAGCCTACAGCCTGATGGCTGAGAGGTGACTTTTCTAGTCAGCTAGGAGAGGACATGAAGTCTGGATGGTGGCAACACTGAAAATAAAATGGACAGGGCAAACAGGAAAGTCATTTTGAAAGAACACCCACAGAACCTGGCAGCTGACAGGCAGGATATGGGGTACAGGGGAGAGGGAGGCAGCAATGATGACTCTTGAAGTCGATCTCAGGTAGTTGAGACATGAGGGGAGGATTTACTGGAATATTCTAAACAGGGAGGTGATTTCACAGGAGTGATGAAACTATGACCTTGCGGAAATGGCAGGACATCCAGGAGAAGTGTCTAACAGACGCTAATGGACACTTGTGTCCCCAAAGGAATTGAGGAACTTATATCGATTTTGTAGATAGGTGGGGACCTACTTTAGGTAAGGGGCAATGAGTCACACTAGATAGGCTGGGACTTAAAAGTAAAGCCTGCTCTGCATCTGAGGCAGCACTTATGTCAGATATTAACCCAGAACTGGGAGGTGTGTAGAGATTCGGAGAGGAAGATTCCCAAAAGTTTGGGGGCTGTGACACCTTATTGTAATGGGCCTGATTTTTGACTGTTCTCTGTTTACCTTTCTCAGAAATGTTCACAATTTATTTGTTGTTGAAATTATTTTTATTGTAGAATTAAAGAATTATATATTACTCTTTATGTTAATTACAGAAATGCTAATGTAGAACTCACCAGAATAAGGAATCAAAGATGCTGTGCCTACAAGGGATAATGATCAAAAGAAGATAGATCTGGAGTCAGAAGCCCAGAGTCTTTGCGAAGTCACTTCCTAGCTGTGACCTTCGGCAAATCAGAAAGCCTCTCTGAGCCTCAGTTTCTTTTTCTATTAAGTGAGGACAATAACATCCGCCTTAGAGGGTTTCCAAGAGGATGAAATGAGACAGCATGTAAAAACAATTAGCTTGCTACCTGGTTCATAGATGTGCTCAATAAATATTTACTTTCTTTATACCAAGTCAAGAAAATAATACTTTTTAACACTTAACTTGGGTCCCCAGCTGTGTTCTGTGCACCTGCTGTTGGACTTGACAGGGCTCAGGGACGCAATCTGATTACTTATCAAAATTAGTTAATTAATTATCAATATACCTAACATTTTTTTTGAACATTTACTAGGTGCCAGGCACAGTGCTAAGCACTTTATAAGGATGAAAACTCACACAGTCCTCGCAGCACCTAGATGAGGTATGACGTATTATTATCCCATTTTACAGACAAGGAAACTGAGTCTTGGAGAGGTTAAGTAACTTGCCCATGGTCACACAGCGAATTAGCGAGCCCAGGAAGGCTGACCCCAGAGTTCACCAGCTTTCTGTCACACTGCTCCTCAGGGCAGGAACTGGTCTTAATGACACATTTTATGCTTTGGTTTTGGGGGTTTCTGTATTACTCTGCTGTTGTTGTTAGGTGCCATCATCTGCATATTGTGAGTTGTTAATGAGTCTTCCTCCAATCCTGATGCCACATTCTTCTTCATATAGTCCAGCTTCTTGGATTATTTGCTCAGCATACAGATTGAATAAGTATGGTGAAAGTGTACAACCCTGACACACACCTTTCTTTATTTTAAACCATGCAGTATCTCCTTGTTCTGTTCAAACAACTGTCTCTTGGTCTATGTACAGGTTCAGCATGAGTACAATTCCACTTGAACTTGTGTATGAGTAATTGATGGTCTGTTATGTAGTCGGCCCCTGGTCTTGTTTTGACTGATGATATTGAGCTTTTCCATCATCTCTTTCCACAGATGTAGTCGATTTGATTCCTGTGTATTCCATCTGGTGAGGTCCACGTGTATAGTCGCCATTTATGTTGTTGAAAAAGGTATTTGCAATGAAGAAGTCGTTGGTCTTGCAAAATTCTATCATGCCATCTCTGGCATTGTTTCTATCCCCAAGGCCGTATTTTCCAGCTACTGACCCTTCTTAGTTTCCAACTTTCACATTCCAATCACCAGTAATTATCAGTGCATCTTGATTGTATGTTTGATTAATTTCAGACTGCAGAATTTGGTAAATATCTTAAGTTTCTTCATCTTTGGCATTAGCAATTGGTGCGTAAATTTGAGTAACAGTCGTATTAACTCATCTGCCTGGTAGGTGTATGGATATTATCCTGTCACTGACAGCACTGTATTTCAGGAGAGATCTTGAAATGTTCTTTCCCTCTGCTGGGGATCCAGAATCAGGTTACATAGTATTTTGGAATGAAAGGCTTGATGTTCATCTCCGTTCTTCCTGTTTTTTAAAGTGGGAGTCACATTCACATGCAGCAAATTCCTAAAATGAGCAGAACGCAATCCCTGGGTGAAGACATAGCACTCATGAATCACTGGAGTTGGATAGAGCCTGACTCTGGGCTCCTTCCTAATACAAAGGTCAGGGCCAGGCCCTGGGGAGTGTGGCCCTGAAAAATCAGGATGCTCCACCTCCTTACCCTAGCCCCCAGTATTTCTATCCAGAAGAATTCAGTTTAAAATAAGCATCAAGGGTGGCCTGGAAGATGCAGTGAAATCACAGGAAGGCAGCTGCAGACCTGGTTTGGTGTGGTGGGGAGAGGGGTGTGGCCAGCTCCCTGCGGATCTTATGGATGGGAGACTTTGCTTCTTTTTCTGTTGCATTTGAGGGAATAATAGTTTTAGGAGGCACACAGGTCTCAGAAGGCCCAGAGAAAACAGAGTTGACAAGTACTAGAATGGAGTATTAGTTGAGAAGTACTAGAATGGAGATCATCTGATCCAACCTCCATATTTTACAAATGGGGAGACCAGGGTGTAGAAAGGTATGGGATTTGTCCAAGGGTGTGTAGTGAGTTCATTTCAGAGCCAGGGCCGGACCCAGGTCTCACGAGGGCCACCCACGCTGCTGGCCTTCTGGCTGTAAGGGAAGGAGAGGGGAAGCCTTGGGTGTGGGAAGCTCTGGACTTGTCCAAAAGGAGCTTCTTGTCCTTTAAACAGAGGAAGGCCTGGGTGAACCTTAGGGCCTGGCTTTTATCACTTTGGGCTCTGTGGAACCATGGTGAGCTCTTGAGTAAAGGCTGGGCATTTAGGATTGTTGCAGGGATTAGCAACCACACCCTGAGTAACCTAGTCTGAGCTGGTGGCTTTTTGAGTATCTCATGCGTTTTGGCACAACCTGAGTTGGTATCTGAGAATCACTGCCGGGGCTTTTCTTACTTTGGTTTTCTCCACACTTGGGCGTGGGGGATGGTGGTTGTAGGCAATCCTCCGTCGTTCAAATGGTTCTGCAGAGAGTAGACGGAGGGCTGTTGGGAAGGTATACGGAGCCCCAAACTTATATTTGAACGATTCTGGGAGGGTGTGATTCTCCCATCAAAATGGCCTCCCTTTGCATCTCTCTGGGTCCAGGAGGACTTAGGATCCCACTCAGAAGGGCTGAATGAAAGAGGATTTGATGAAGGAATAATTATAGTGGTGTGGATAGGATAAAGGTACCCACAAGGGAGAGCAGTAAGCCCTTCCCCATCTTGAGCCCCAAGGGCAAGGGGAGAACCTGGTCCCCAGAGCTGGTGAGGGCTGGAGCCGTGGAGGACTTGGGGCTGCCCAGCTCAAGCTGCAGCCATAGAGGGCGTAGCCCTGCACCAGCACGGCACCCAAGCAGGAAGAAAATGGAAAAACAAAACCAAACAAAAACCAAACCTGTTCTTGTGGAATAGATTCCGACTCATGGCAACACGCTGTGACAAAGTAGAATTGCCCCATAGGGTTTTCTTGACCGTAATCTTTATGGAAGCAGATTGCCAGGCCTTTCTTATGTGGCACTGCTGGATGGGTTCGAATCACCAACCTTAAGTTAGCATTTGCGCTACCCACAGGCCTAAAGCAAGAAAGATGGGGCACAAATACCCACCTTCTCTTTCTTCTCACCCTCCCCTCTCCTGCCAGTGCCTCCCCCTGGTCAAATTCAACCAGAAGCAAGGCCATGCGAGGTAGGCCATAGAGATCAGCCCCCAGGCTTTGGGGAGGGTGGCAAATGGACAACCACAGCATCTTTCAAGTGTCTGCTTCAAAGTAGAGACCTGAGTTCAAGTCCTGCCCCTGTCATTTAGGCAGTTGCTTAAACCCCTTAAGACTCAGTTTCCTCACCTGTAAAATGAGGATAATAATAATTACGTCAAGAGTGGCAGTGAGATTAAATGTAGGAATGTTTGCCTGCCTGATTGTCTGCAGGTATGTTGTCTTGTAGGCATCGGCAGATGATAGGCACTGCTGGGTCTGTTTGACAGATGAGGAAGTGGAGCTGCAGAGAGAGGGGGGTAGCGTCCTCAGGGTTGTATGTGAGTGCCTGGGGCAGAGCTGGGAATGAGATGCAGCCCAGTGACTCCCAAGGCCCAGGCTTTGTCTCTTGGACGCTCATCCCGTAATTGCTTTCGGTCTCTCGGAAACCACTGGCTCAGATACCCACTGCGTGCTCCAAGTTGGGCTGATGAAAATGTGCCAGAGTCATTAAGTTATCAGTAGGGAAGGCGGCCACTTCTCCCCTGCAGGAAGGATTCTGCTGTCTGCTGCAGCCGGCTTTGTTCACACAAACTGCCCCCATTCTCCGCCCCTACCCCTCACCCCTCGCCTCCGGACAAGAAGGAGTGAGTGGGTAAGGTCGAGTGGGGGGCTGCTGTAGATGTTCTGGGGCAACAACGAAGGACTCAGAAGTTGAGACAGGAGGTCCTGCATGGAGAATCCAGCTCTAGGCTGGGAAGGGGGCAAAACTATTTCTGCAGCTTGACAGATGGATCTTCCCCTGGGGGAAGGAGAGAGAGGAAGGCGAGCTGGACCTTCCTCATTGTCACAGCCGGTCCTCTCCAAGTGCACTGTGCCAGGAACACAAAGCCCAGGTGCACGCTTGCCAAGGTGAAAAGAGGAGCTGAGGCTGCGCGCTGGCAGGGCTGGCTGGTCCCAGGGGCGATGGCTTCAGACGTGCATGACGCAAAGGCACATGCCCAGGGGAAGGAGATTGGAGGGGGAGATGGGGGCACAGCCCCCTCCGAATACTTTAGCAGTCTTGGGGCTCTGTCTGATTCTGCACCACAGATAATTCGAGTGAGATTTCTGACATGACAAAAGGAGAGCAGATGGTTCCAAGACTTTAATTTTCAGAATGTTTCTTTCCCCACCCTCTTTTCCTTGCTACTCCACCACCCTAGACTTCAGAGGAGAAAGTACTAGATTTTCCCATCTTTTGGGTTTATTTTCTTTGCTGCCCACTTGATTGCAGTGAGGATAATAATCGCCGACAATTATCGAGACTTATTATATGCAGGGCACTGTTTCAAATGTATAGTCTCAGGTAGCCCTTGCAACTGTGAGGCAGGTGTGCTGTCATTGTTGTTAGTTGCCAAGTCAGCTCTGATTCATGGCGGCCTTATGTATAACAGAACAAAATGTTGCCACCGTCATGATCACTGGTATGTTTGAGTCCATTGTTTGCTGTGTGTCAGTCCATCTCATAGAGGGTTTCTCTCATTTTCTCTAATCCTCTGCTTTACCAAACATGATGTCCTTTTATAGCGATTGGTCTTTTCTGATGACTTGTCCAAGTAAGTGAGCTGAAGTCTTGCCATCCTTGCTTCTAAGGAGCATTCTGGTTGTATTTCTTCTGAGACTGATTTATTTGTTCTTCTGGCAGTCCATGATATATTCAATATTCTTCGCCAACACCACAGTTCAAAGGCATCAATTCTTCTGTCTTCCTTTTTTGTTGTCCAGCTTTTGCATGCATACTGCTATCATTATCATCCCTCTTTTCCAGAGAGGAAGCTGAGGCACAGAGAGGTTTAGCATCTCATGCAAAGGTTTAGCAAGTCAGCAGCAGAGCTGGGATTTGAACCAGGGCAGTTCAGACCCAGCCTCTCACCCACTACACATACTGAGGACCAGGCAGGACCAGAGCAGTTGATGGCACTGGAATCATGATTGCTGAGTGGCTAACTGCCCTGGCCAGACTTTCAAGGTTATCTCAGAAGGAAATTTTACTGCTGATTCAGGGCTGGTTGCTCCTGGGTTCACCTTGGCAGCTCTCGTGCTATCATGTCCGCTGTTTGGAGTAACTTAGTCCAAGATCTCCACCTTGGCCTAAATGAATTTCCAGGACCGGCTACATAATTTGGTGGGCTCAGTACAAAATGAAAATGCAGGCCCCTTGTTCAAAAAATTATTAAGAATTTCAAGATGGTGACAGCAGAGTGTTAAACCAAGCATGAGCCCTTCAGAACACAGGGCTTTGTGTGACTGTGCAGGTCACACACCCATGAAGCCAGCCCTGTACATTTCATAAGTGTTTGGAATGGCAGAAAGATATGATTAAATACAGAAGGTGCTGGATTTTCCTTCTCTTCCAAGCCAGACACAGGAGAATTTTCAAGGCATCTCTTTCCATCTAAACGTAGCAGTCAGATCCTGATGCAATTCGAGCAAAATAAATCTTGGAAGGCTCGGCCATATCTCTTGTTCCTACGATGAAGTCATTCGAAGGACTGGGACTTGGGGTCAGAAGCTTCATTTTGGGGTCAGGCATCTTTCTCCATTAAGTCCAATCATGCCTCTCAAACTCCTCTCTCCTGCCTCTTTCTCTTCAGCCTATGAACCCACTCAAGGATCTCCCTTATTAACCAACAAGCCCCACACCAGCCTCCCCTGACTCCATGGTTCCTCTGCCCACCAGTCTCACTCTTCCCTCCCTGCTCAGCCAGGCTGGAAGGAATTGTCTGTCATCCCCGCCTCCATGTCCTCACTGCCAGAAGTGTCCCAACCCTCTGCCGTCTAGTCTTGTCCTTCATGATATCACTGATTCTCTTCTCAGTGAGGGTTACCTCCTAATTGCCAGATCTGGTGGTTCTTCTCAGTCTCCACTCTTCTAGACCTTTCTTAGGCATCTGACATCATTCTGGCTCTGAGTCTGTGCATGAGTCTCCTTGTCCATAAAACCAGGATGAGGTTGCTGTGAATAAATTTACCTGAAGTACTTAGAACAGGCCATGTACATGTAAACACTCAATAGCTGTTAGCAGTAGCTGTGACTGGCCTTGTCATCATTACTGCCACTATCATTGTTTCTGCCATCTTGAAACCCTACTCCTTTGGCTTTTGTGGTTCATTCCTGACTGGGTCTTTCTAAAAAAAAAAAAAAAAAAAAAAATTAGTTTCTCTCTTTCCATCAGTCTCTTAAGATACTGGTGTTTTCTGAGTTCTGTCCTATGTCCATACCTCTCTTCGTCTCTACAATCTTTCTTGCCACTTCTCTCCATACCTATGGCTTCCATTGCTACCCTTCCAACTCCAAAATCCATATCTCTTTCCCTAGCACCAGGTATATAAAGCCAATCCTGGACTGAACTCATTCTCTACCCTCCTTAAATCTGGTTTTCCTCCTACATCCTTCTACCCAGTTGCCCATGTCAGAAACCTGGGCAAAGTCATATTCATTCCTTCCTTTAGCTGATATCGATTGTCCACCACAAGTCAGGCCCAATGCCGGTCACTGGGGATGCAACAGTGTGCATACCCACAAGGCCTGCCCGCTTGCTGCCAGTGGGAGAGACACATATAGATCCATGATAAGTCCTGGGAAGGTCTTACCATAATTGAGAGATCTAGTTTTGATTAGTCCTTGGGTAGTGCAAATGGTTAAGGTGCTTGGCTGCTGACTAAAAGGTTAGTGGTTCAAGTCCACCCAGAGATGCCTTGGAGAAAGGCTTGGTGATCTACTTACAAAGAAATCAACCATTGAAAACCGTATGGAGCACAGTTCTACTCTGACACGCATGGGGTGACATGAGTTGGAGTTGACTTGATGGCAACTGGTAATTTTGATTAGAGACTTCTTTGAGGGAGGACATTTGAACCCAGGTCTGAAGGATGATTAAGTGTTAACTGGGTAAGTTGAGGAGGATGGGGTGGGAGGAGGGAGCATTCCAGGCAGAGGGAAGAGCTTATGCAAAGACTCTGTGGTGGAAGGAAAAATTTTTAAGAAATTAAAAGAAGGCCAGTGGGCAGGAGGGCTGAGAATGAGGCAGAATATGGTGTCAGGTGAGACTGGAGAGGTAGGCAGGGGCTTGATTGTGCAAGGCCAGGGAGCCCACGTTAGTCTTTTTAGGTTTCTCCTTGCTGCTTACACCCTGTCCCTCCCCACCAGAGTTTCTCTGTTTAGCCCACGTCCCACCTCATTCTTCCTCTCCATCCTTAAGTCCTCATTGTTTCACACGCAGGAAATTAAAATAGCATCTTACCACCTTCAAATCCATCTTCTGTACCACGATTTTAAGTGGTATTTCCAAAATGTAAATCTAATTAAATTGGCCCTCTAAATAAAATCCTTCCTTGGCTTCTTACTGCCAGGATAAAGTCCTGCCCTGCTTCCTCTCTTATTAGTCCCCCTCTCTTCCTGCCCCAACACCTCCTTCACATTGGCTTTATCAAATGTCCCCAGTTCCTCAGATATGCCAGGCTAAACATGCTTTTGGGTCTTTTTTTTTTTTTTTGCCAGTTGCTGTTGAGTCAATTCGAACTCACGGTGACCCTATGTGTGTCAGAGTAGAACCATGCTCCATGGGGTTTTCAATGGTTGATTTTTCAGAAGTAGATCACCAGGCCTTTCTTCCGAGATACCTCTGGGTGGACTCAAACCTCCAATCTTTCAGTTAGTAGCTGAAGTCATTAACTGTTTGCACCACCCAGAGACTCCAGTGGGTCTTTACTATGCCTGGAATGCCCTTCCCTCCTTTGCTTGGTGAATTCCTGCTCATCTCACAAGTGCAGCTCCAGTGTTCCTCCCCTGGGAAGACATCCCCATCACACTGAAGCCAGCATGCTGGCCACCTCCTTTGTGCCCTTCTTTGCCTGGTTCATGCTCATGCTGGTGCCCATATCCCACTTTCCCCTTGCTTATTTACATGTGCATCTCCTTTGCTGAACTGTGAACTCCTGGGGGCAGGGGGCTGGGGCTCGTTTATCTTTGCCTTTCTGGTGCCCCAGGGCTGGGCACATATTTGGTGTTTCATAGATGTTTTGTTGAGTTGAAGACTTGATGATGAAGGAATGGCATGATACAAGCAAACAATGAAACTCAATCCAGAGAGGGCTTCATAAAGGGATCATGGTAAAGGAGTCTGGTTTCCAGGACCTCCATGTGCTGTCTGCTTCTGTTTTTAATAATAACCAAACCCAGGCCTCAGGATTGCCTCCCATTGCCTGTCATTCCATCCATCCAAGAGGGCAGATGAACACAGGGTGGGTGGAGTGAATCCTACATATATTCACTCTCCTAGCATAAGCAAAACCAAATCTGTTGCTGTC
>NW_004443946.1:25489906-25506003 GCF_000243295.1 Trichechus manatus latirostris | reverse complement strand
TGAGCTCTTAACCACTGTACTCCAGGGCTCCTTCTAGCATAGTGGTTCTCAAAATTTAGTGAGCATCAGAATCACCAGGAAGGTGTGTTAAAACACAGATTGCTGGCCTCCACCCCCCCGCCCCCCACCCCAAGATTCTGAGTCAGTAGGCCTGGGTGGAGCTAAAGAATTTGCATCTTTAACAAGTTTCCAGATGATGTTGATGGTGCGCGTCTAGGGACTACTCTTTGGGAATCTCTGCTCTATCTAGCAAAAGGATTTGCTTTAAAAATTACTCTCTATGAGTGTTGAGGAAGCATATAGGGAAAGCTTTTTACTTTGGTTTTGTAGACTTTAAGAACTATTAGTGTTAGATTAATGTGGATGGATGGATCATATTCTATAAGATTACCTCCTCCCCAGGGGCCTAGCTACGGAAAATAGTGCCTAGGGCAATTAGTTTTAAATTGCTGAATGATCTCTCACAGCTGGCCATGGAAACGATGATGGCCAATAGAAACTGCTCATTGGCGCACTGCCAGCACGCACTCTACGCCCAGGGCACGGGGAGTCCTACCCTGCCCCCGAGTTAGGCCTCTCTCCTCCCCCATCTCCTGGTTTTCCCACAGTGTTTCTGTGTTTGTTCATCAGCCATTCAACAAATATGTTTTGAGGGTGTAATATGTACGTGGCAACATATGCTCTGGAGTTGTTGGTGATATCAAGATGAAACAGACATGAACCATCCTTAAGAGAGATCTTCCCGTGCAGTCATAGCTATAATTCAAGGAGTCCAAAGAGGAACTGGATAATCTGATGGGTAGTGAAGTCTCCACCAGTGGAGTTGTCCCAGACAGGCTTCTAGAGTATTAACAAACCAGTTGCCGTCAAGTCAGTTCCAACTTATGTTGACCCCATGTGTGTCAGAGTAGAACTGTGCTCCATAGGGTTTTTAATGGCTGATTTTTTGGAAGTAGATTGCCAGGCCTTTCTTCTAAGGCTGCTCTACGTGGACTCGAACCTTTCAGTTAGCAGCCGAGGGTGTTAACCATTCGCACCACCCAGGGTGTCCCTGTAGAGTATTAGTAGGAATAAAATAATTTGTGGTAGGTTGTTAGACCAAATGTGATTAAGGAAGACTGACAACTGCCATAACAAAAAAGCACAAATGAAAGGCTGTGGAGATTATAGTGGGGAGATGTGCAGAGGCAGCTGAAGCCTCCTCTTGTAGATACTGATATTATTATCATTATTTTGAATATTCTTCACCAACAGAATGCTTGGTGGCTAAATGGATTTATATCCAATTACCCCATAATTTGCTGTTTATTGACCTCAGATAATTTAAAAGGTTAAATAGAAAAAGCCACAAGAAGTCCCAGAGTGCACCTCAGGGACCTCTTTAGGTCCCACTTCCAGAGTCAAATGGAATTGTGATGTATAGCACCATTTTACTTTTCTGCAATATTTACAACAAAGAGCAAGAGGGAAAATGTAAGTAGCCAATTTCAGGGCTTGAATTTATAGTTGCTAGGTCATCAACTTGAATTTCAGACTTTCATCTTACCTTATTAAGGAAGTCTAACTGATTGGCAGGTTCCATAGTATAAGGCAAGGGTCAAAGTCTCTCTTTCAGGAAGATCCAGCACTTATGATGTGGCAGACCAAGCTAAGCCTCTCCCCCATCATCACTATTTATCGAGCACCTATTAAGTGTAGCGCAAATGGTTTGCACTTGATTACTAACTTAAAAGTTCGCGGTCTCAACACACCCAGTGATGCCACAGAAGAAAGGCCTAGCAATCTGCTTGTGTAAAGATTACAGCCAAGGAAACCCTGCGGAACAGTACTACTTTGACACACATGGGATTGCCGTGACTCGGAATTGACTCGATGGCAATGGTTTTGGTTTTCTGATTTTATTATGTGCTGGACACTGAATGAAGTGCTTTAGAAATACTATTTATAATCCTTTAAACCATTGTCCAAGGTGAGTAATATTATCCTTACTTTCCTGAAAGAAAAAAGGCACAGAGAGATTAAGCGTCTTGTTCATCTTCACACAGCAGAACTCCTCGATTCATTTTTGGAAGTCAACATAACCATAAAACCAAACCCTGATAAAAACTGTCCAAAAATTCTACATCTATCTCAAGTGTGAGTATACACACAAAACGCATTATGAGCAAATAGAATGCAGTAGTATATCAAATGGATGATATACTTTGACCAAATGGAGTATATTCTAGGAATGCACAAATGGTTCCATAATAGGAAATAGTAGGAACTTAACATACTTCACCATATCAACAAACTAAAGGAGAGTCATATATTCACAGATACTGAAAGGGCAGTTGATAAGATTCTCCTATAATAAAAAAAATCTAAAACAGGAATAGAAAGATTTACTTAAATCTGATAGACTAAAAATTAATCACATACATTACACTAAATAGTGAAACACTAAATCCAACTTTGTAGCAATGGGAGATGCTTGCTTTTGCCATTTTAAAATATTCTTTTGGTGATTCTTAAAAGTAGATTAAGGAGATAAAATAGTTGGTATAAATATGGGAAAGAAGAGATGACATTATCTCTTTTACCAGTGATTGTATACCTAAAAAGCCCAAGAGAATCTCATAAGAAACGCTACCAGAAGTAATAAGGGAGTTGGGTACAATGACGGGCCAATGGCTCTTCTCCCTACTATCAGGGTCACCTAGCCAGTGAGCAGCGGCACCGGCACCCAGCATTTGAACCAGGTCTGATGCAGAGGTCTGCTGCTCGTTCTACCTTGTGAAGCTTTTATAAACCAATCACGTCGGCACCAATGGGAGAGTCTCTTAGTGCTTGCAACCTCAGGTGCTTCCGCAGAGCCGGTGGGGTTTGCTCTGCTGGGGAGCGGGGAGACAAGATTAGAGGACTGACATGGGATTTTGACTGTGAAGAGCCTCAAGGCTTTTGCTACCAGCTGAGATACTGGGCTATGTGTGGGTGGAGGTTGGGAGTGGTCGTCTGGGCTTCCCCATTTAGCCAGACTTCTTCTTCCCAGGCACGGAGCAGCCAACCAACTGAACTGCCTCTTTCATCTTCCTGTCTCCAAGAAGGCATAGTTATGTTGTTTGTTGCCTTTGTCTCAAGCTGTCCGTTTAAGGCGTAGTGCTTGTGAGGACCCATGTTTAGAGGATTTCTGGGTATCAGAGGCCTGCCTGGGGCATCAAGGGTACAATCTTCTGGGTTGTTACATCTACCAGGGTTGCCTTGGCTTTGTGATACCTCAAAAATATTATCCCTGTAAAACTTTACTACTTAATAGAGAGTCAGCCACAGGGTGGTAGAAGAAGCAGTGTATGGGAATCTCGGAGACCTGGTTTTTCGTGGCACTAACTAGCTGTGTGTTCCCAGGCAAATCCCTTAGCCTTGCCGGGCCTCACTTGCCTCATCTATGCCATGGGGTGTTGTTGGGTTGGATAGACTCCCAGTGCCCTTTGACTTCAGCGTTATAATAATCATCACCGTTACCTTATGCGTGGCACTGTTCTAAAAGCTTTGCATAGATTAACTTGTGACAACAACCCTATGAGGTAAGTACTATTATTATTCCCATTTTACCTCTGAAGAAACTGAGGCGTGGAGATGCTGACTTGCCCAGGGTCTCACAGCTAGGAAATGGTGGAGCATTTGCACAGCTCTTAGACTCTATCCTGTTATGTTTTTTTCTTTACGGGGCCCATGTTGTTATAGTGGTGTTATCCTGTGGGTAGAGGGAAGGGGTGTTGGGGTCGGAGATACTTCTGAAGAGTAAATTCAGCTCTAGGGTGGATGGATGGGGTCACTGCCTGGGACGATGACAGCAGTGGCTGTAGAGGTTGCTGATATTTGCTGTTTCCCTTTCTTTCCTCTTTCCCTGTCTAGTCTGTGGCAAGCGCTACAAGAACCGGCCGGGACTCAGCTACCACTACGCTCACACTCACCTGGCCAGCGAGGAAGGGGATGAAGCCCAAGATCAGGAGACGCGGTCCCCACCTAACCACAGAAACGAGAACCACAGACGTGAGTTCCCAGTTGTTAGGTTGGGAGAGTGATGGGGGGGCAGGGGCCAGGGCTAGGGAGCATTCTTTTTCTTCACCTCTGGCATCTTCTGGTGACAACTGTTGATTGACCTCAATGTCCTGTGGTGAGCTGACTTTTTCACCTCAGCCAGTCAGCTGCCCCTGTGGCTCAGTTGGGCAGGGGTCACACACTCCGTTCCGCTCCCAGTGGAAGGAAGGTGAGTGTTAAGGCAGAAGGGAAAAGTCCTTACCTGGCCATTGCCAATTTCCAGATCCACTGCTCTTTTCCATCAGATCCAGAAGACCTGTTCACAGCTGCTAAACTGTGCTGAGCCATCGCCTTTGGGTGTGTCAATTCGGACAGACATTCCAAATGTCTGCTTGGCCACCAAGAGCTTTAGGAGAATATTCTTGATCTATTGCCTGGCTTGGTTATAGGTGCCAGAGTTTTGGTACAGGGCTCTTCTGCCTTGGAAATATTGGCCTGAGCCTTCATGCTCTTTGCTTGTGCACTAGATTGGCAAACGTGATCTGGGTGGACTTGTCATTTGGGATGTTGGGCACTGAAGACCCAAAATGATCCTGAAGATTTGTGTTTGCATTTCTACTCTTTCCTTCCTCACCTTCCAGTTATGAACTAGGGAGTCAAAAAGGGGCTTAGTATTTACTACGTGGCTTTCCTCTATAACATTTCTTATCATCTCTGGGTCTACATAAACCTCAAAATGGGATGGGATAATGCAATCTTGGAGGGCTTGCTTCAAGATGTGGGTCATTCTAAGATCATTTGGTGAAGAATATTTGTGGACGCACCGTGTGTTTTGTATTTTGTTTACAACATTTGGCAGTAGGTGCGCTTAAAGCAAACAATTCAATGTAATTAAAGGGATTAGGCCTTTTAAAATATTCAGACTCTAGGATGTGAGTGTGACACGCATTTCAGTCAATCCATGACAGTTGGTCACCTTTACCAAATATTTGTAATAATTCACACATCTGTGGCCAAGACCTTTTTTTGGATTTGTGTGTCTTTCCCCGACCCCTACCCCACATCCCTCTTATAACATGGCCTTTAATTTTTACTCACTTGTAGGGTTTAAGTCTTTAGCGTGATAAACCCTTATGCTCTTATCTACTCTTGTCATCTGGACAGCATCTCAAAAGCTGGACAGGAGGTGTCTGACAGAGCTTTGCCCACCTCCTTCCTGAGCTCCTGCGTAGCTGCAACACTGAAGTCCCTGTCTTCTCTCTGGGGAGAGGTTTCCTCGGTCTAGTCACCCTCACCTTCCAGGAAGGAAAGTAGATTGACCTTTCCTGGAGCAGCTGGCATTTGTCTTTCCCTGTCTCCCTTCTGCCTTCTCTGCCTGCAGAAAGTACAGTAAGAAGTGACCAAGTCACCACTGTTGTCCCTGCCACAAGGAGGCTGAGAATATTCTCCTTTGATTTGGGTTGCTATCTGGAAAGTATTTAGTAGAGATTGTTGCTCTCTCTAAAGCACGTATTACCTGTTACTCATTGCTGTCAAGTCGATTCCCAGGTGCTACAGAGTAAACTGCTCCATAGGGGTTTCTTGGCTGTAATCTTTTACAGAAGCATATCACCAGGCCCTTTTCTGTGACGCTGCCAGTTGGGTTTGAACCACCAACCTTTAGGTTAGCAGCCAATCGCAAACCACTTGTGCCACCCAGAGACTTTAAAGTATGTATTAGTTTGATTTCTCACTTCCCCCAGTACTGGCTTATCCTTACTATATCCCTTCTCCAATGCCAGCCATTTTGTTCTGTGAGGTGCTTCACTCACATGATAGGGTTTGCAATCTTCTCTTTTGTCTGTGTCTCGCGTCCCCCGGTTCTCCTATAATCTTGCTGCAGTGAGGGTATGTGTGTGTGTTTATGGAGATGACAACAGCAGAGGAAGGTTCCTCGTGGTGTCTCAGGAACAGTTACTGCAGACCCTACATGGAAGGAGGCAATCTCCTCCTTAGCTATTCCTGTGGTTCCCTTTAGGTTGGCTGTTGACATCGAGGACACTGGCATATTTTTGGCAGTCCACCAGGATCCCCTCCTGTGCTCTCATCGGTTGGTGTCTTTCTGCCTCTTCACCTCCTCACCTTGCAGCCAGATAGCCTTGCTTAGTAGAGAAGCTGTGGTTTTCCCCTCCCAGGTGGAGATGCCTCCCTAGAAAATCTCATCCTGGTGTTGTTCTCATCTCTGTGGGTCATCAGGGAGCATGCTCATTGCAACCTGCCCCTGCTCCTTCTCCCTTCCTTGCCCTGCTGATGAGAAATGGGGTTCTTCAAGGAGGATCATCTGGTTGTCCAGGGGTTTTAAACCTGGTGGATCCAGGGCCTCCTCACACGGAGGAGGCTCCAGAGCATCTACAAACACCTTTTTAGTAACTTCTCTCCACAGCATCCCCTGAGAACTATTTGACCCCCATTTTGCTAGCAGGGAGGGTGCAGCAGAAAGACATTTAGTGTCTCCTGAAGCGCTTATCTCCCCCTTCCCAATTTCTCTGGATAAATCCGAGAGATGCTGCTCCTTCTGGATCCTCTCACCACACTCCACCGATTTGTTTGTTGCTCCGAGTGTGCTCAGTCCCTCTCACATTCCCCTGGTGAGCAGCCCCCAACTCTCTTCTCGTGGAGCGCTAATTGCCAGCATCATTAATACCCAGTCATTAGCTGCTCCCACTGTTTGGGGAGGGGGGAGCTCCCATCCATCCTGCCCCTAAATGCCACTGAGCCCGTGTGGTGAATTGAACGTGACAGCTCTGTCACATCCTAAGGTCTCAGCTTCGAGATCCTTTCTCAGCAGGGCTAACCGAGTGGGGGAGGGAAGCAGGAGTGCTTAATCCGAGAGGCTAATCTGCAGTGTCCCCAGGAGAGGGCCTGAGCTCTAGTGAAGGAGGGATGCTGACTTTCCCCCCCTCAGCAGAGTGGCAGGGTGACCTGAGCTGCTTACAAGCGAGACCTAATGCAAAATCAGCCCTGCAGACCTGACAGGGCCATGGGCACCTGGGTTTGCACCACCGGCAGCAGTAGAGACCTTTTGACTTTGGTTTTCCTGCTGTCCCTTGCTCCATTCCCCCAACTGTGTCTCCAGCGCAGCCCATTACTCATCCCTGCGCCTGCTGCTGCTGACAGGGCACTCAGGGCAAAGCCAGCACCGATGCCCACCCCCAGCCCACTCTGCCCCCATGCTGCCAGCTCAGCAATGGGCTGCGATGCCGCCTGTCCTCCTGTCCCCCTCCTAGCAGACGCTCTCCCACCTTTGTTTCTCTCCTAGTCTTTCATGTTCTCCTGATTATATGTTTCTCATCTCTCCCTTACATTTGCCCCCTTTCCTCTGTGTCCTTGCTGCTCTGCCTCAACTGCAGGCAGCCCAGGGACACTTGAAGCTCAAATACTTCCCCTTGGGAGATAGTGTTTTTTGGATGGAGTCTCTTCCAACCCAAGCCGCTGCCCTTCCCCTCCCTGTGTGATCGTGGATTCTTCTTCCTGCCTTATATATTTCCCACCACCATCATCCAGTTTCTCCAAATGGGATCATCATGTGTGTGTGTGTGCGTTTGTGTACATGCAGACACATATACACACATAGCCTTATGTATATACGAGTAACAAGAGGGAGAGCTTGGGCAGATTAGGTCTCTGAGAGAGTGGCTACTTAGAAACATCCGTTGTGACTCTTAAAATATGACCTTGGTGCACAGCCCTGATGGCGCCGGGGTAGCAGAAAGATCACTGGATTAGAATTCAAAACCCCTTTGACACAGGCTCACGCCGTCAAAATCCTTCTTGAATTTCTTTTGACCTTCTCTACGCAATGAGAATCTATGATAAATGATGTTTTCAAGTGACTTTTTTTATTGGGCAGGGGTGGAGGGTGGTGGTAGGCATCTATGAAGTCCTGGGCCTGGATGAAAAAGCTGTGTAAATAAATTCAGTCCAGTGCATTCATCTGTCCATCCATTCACCTGCCCATCCATGGGTTTAATAACCATGTATTGAATACTGTCTATATGCTGGGGCTGGGAAATAGGCATGAATAAGACTCGGTCCTTGTCCTTGAGGAGTTCAGAGTCCTGGGAGGGCAGACTGACATGTAAAACAACTATAGGAGGACATCAAGAGTGTATAATAGGGGTGGTGTCATTTTCTTGCAGTTTAGGAGGCTACAAATCTGAATTCAGAGCACCGGCTCTAGGGGAAGGTCCTTATTCCTTGGCTTCTTGGTGATCTTCATGTGGCATGGCGTCTCTGCTTCCTAGCTTGCTTGTTTAATCTCTTTTATATCTCAAAAGAGAGAGACTCAAGAAATACCCTACACTAATCCTGCCTCATTAACAAAGCAAAGACAACCCATTCCGAAACAGGATTATAACCATAGGCATAGAAGTTAGGATTTACAACAATATTTTGGGAGGACACAATTCGGTCCATATCAGGTGTGAACAGAGGTCAAAGGACAGGGCTCAAGGGCACAGTGTACTTCTATACCTTAGGCATTGGTGCTTCAAGCGTGGCATCAGCATCACCTGGGAACTTGTTGGAAATGTAAATTCTTGCGCTCCATTCCAGACTTCATCAATCAGGGACTCAGAGGCTAGGGACTAGCAATCTGTGCGTTGAAGAGCCTTCCAGCATATTCTGGTGCATGCTAAAGCTTGAGAGCCACTGTGATGGGGGATTTGCAAAGGCTTCACTGAGGAGGTGATATTCAAGTTAGCCTTGAAGAAGGAATGGGAATTTTCCAGGAGGGAGAGGGCTTTGCGGGTAGAGGGAACTATAGGTACAAAGGCTCGGAGGTATGAAGTAGCATGGTGCGCCAGGCAGTTGGTAGTAGTTGGGTCTGACGGTAGCATTGGATTCTGGGGGTGTGGAAGTGTGGTGGAAATGTAGGCGGAGGCCACAGCTGGAAATGTCTCCTATGCCAGGCTGTTTAGTCTTTATATTATAGGAAATGGGCAGCCACAGTAGCAATTGTTAGAAAGCAAGAACAAATGATTTATAAAGAAATCCACTTGGAGTATTATTAATTGGTAAATAGTATATATCTTTAATATTACAAATGAATATAACATGCTCTCTATAACATACTTGGAGCCCCTAAGAGGGAAGTGTTTTTTTTAAAACATGTGTCTTTAAAATTTATTCAAGCCTATTTCTCAGGTCCATGGACTTGAAGTTGGGCTGTTCAAGATCCCTGGAGGCCTCATATTTTGTCTAAGGGTGGCACGCTTGGCACATAGTAGGCTTTCAGTGTCTGTTGAAAGAAGAAAAGGCTCACCCCTAGTGCACCTTTGGAGGGCATGTTGTACTGTGCAGAACTGAAAGAGGAGAACTGACTTGATTAAGGGTCATGTCTGCTGATTAGATAATATGAAAATCAGTCTGACAATGTGCAAATTATCTAAAAGAAGCACATGATGTTGTTGCCACACTGATGGAGAAAGATCTAACAGATATTAGTCTTCTGACATCTCTGTCCTCTATCATATGGCCCTGGGACAACTAATACACCTTTAAAAGACAGAATGAATATCCCCTTTGAAACAAGCTTAAAAATTTTGGATCACTCTGAAAGGTGCCTGAAAAGCTATAAAGTCCACACAGCTAACCACTTATCCAGCCTTGACACAGAAAATTCAGGCTTTGTTACAGGGAGATAAAGGAAAACTCAGATACGGGGCTCTGTGTGTCTGGAAAAGCGAGCCGTTTCTGGCTTCCTGAAGAGCAAATTAGAAAACTAGCAACAGGTGTTCTTTAGGTGAATTATTTAACTAAACCGTTTATGAACTACAAAGCACAGAAGGACCCAAGGGATTGCTCTGGCCCTTGAAGATATCAAAAAAAAAAAGTTGATGTTGAGTTGACTTCAATTCATGGTGACCTCATGTGTGTCAGAGTAGAACTGTGCTCCATAGGGTTTTAAATGGCTGATTGTGGAAGTAGATCACCAGGCAGGCCTTTCTTCTGAGGCTCCTCTGGGTGGACTCGAACTTCTAACCTTTGGTTAGCAGCCAAATGAGTTAACTGTTTCCACCACCCAGGGACTCCTTTGAAAGGAAACTTAGAGTTAATTTTCCAGCCCCATGGATTATCCATACCCTTGACCCAGTGGCTAAGAAAATGGCCTTGGAATTGTCCGGCCAGTGTGTGCAGCATGACATGACCCTGCTGCCCTGCCATCTATCTCCTAGCTGTGTAAATGTGGGTTATTTACACTTCTCTGCTCCTTAGTTGCCGCATGTATAAAAAGTGGATAATAATCATACTGACCTCCTGGAGTTGTCATGAGTCTTAAATGAAACGATATGGATAAGTATTTGGCACTCTGCTTGCACATCCTGAGTGCTAATATCATTTCTGTCCTATTTGGACCAACAGAGCATTTCTATGACCACAGATGGCTAATCAGAGTCAGGGGACTCTGTCTGAGGCAACGTGATAGGATTTTTCTATCACTGTCAAGCTAACTGCCGATGGGGTATCATTGGCTCCTGAGCCTGACCTCGTCCTGGCACATCCTTTGCAAAATCTTAGGTATGGAACACTGATCCTTCTATACAGGTAAACATGAGTATTTATTGAGTACTTACTGTATGTGTGCCCAGTTGTGGGGCTAAGTGTAACTGGGCCTCCAAAAAAACATAACGTGTCTTCAGCCTTAGGAGTACTTTTGGTTTAACTGGGGAGATCAGATGGATGCAGGACACCCAGAGAAAGCTGTGGAACAGAATCTAGCCAAGTGTGGCATCCTTTTATTTACCATCCCCATCCCATCTCCCCAGGATCATCATCCACACACTTCTAGGCTTTCTATGAGCCTCTTTTACATCTCTCACATTTTTGGCCTAATTACCTAAAATGTTTAGGATTGAAGAATTCCATGTATGACAATAATAGTACTTGCTAACATTCCTGGACTGTGTCAGACACTGTGCTAAGCAGGCTACATCTATCTCATTCACTCCTCTCAACAATCCGATAAGGTAGATGTTGGATCCCCCAGAGGATACCAAGGGACACAGAGGCCAGGTAACAAGTCCACAGAGGCCAAGAGTGAATGTGAATTCACGAGTCATGTGTCACTTCTTGGGAAAGCTTATTTATTTAGCCCTTTGATTTCTTTTCTTGCCTTATCAAAAATAAAATAAAGAAATGACAGAACACGTACTAGGTGCCAGTACTTTGCACACATTATCTCATGTAATGTTCACAGCGAGGCCTTGAGGCATGTGCTCCTACCCTCGTTTTACAGATGAGGAAACTGAGGCTCAGAGAGGTTGAGTAACTTGCCCCAAGTCACGCAGCAAGATGGGAAGCTGAGATGTGAAGGTGTTTGAGTTGGGCACCAGTTACGTTAGGGCATTGGAATCCCCAAGTAATGATCCCATTCCAGGCTGGGATCTTTCTCACGATCCTACTTGTTGCCTCTGACTTTTCAAATGCATCCAAATATCAAATGCATCATATTGCACAGTGGCTTTTTGAAAAAAAAAATGACTATTAATGGAGACCTTTAGTCTTCAGAGGGGATAATGGTGGTTCAGTGGTTAAATTCTCACCTTCTATGAGAGAAACCCAGGTTTGATTCCTGACCAATGACCTCATATGCAGCTACCACCTGTCTGTCAGTGGTGGCTTGTATGTTGCTATGATGCTGAACAGATTTCAGCAGAGCTTCCAGACTAAGACAGACTAGAAAGAAAGGCCTGGCAATCTACTTCTAAAAATCAGCCAATGAAAACCCTATGGATCACAATGGTCTGAGTCTCAATGGATCATATTGAGGGTCTGCAGTATGGGAGGTGAGAATTATACCACTGAATCACCAGTGCCCCCCATGGTGAAGATAAGTTAATTCATATCAAGCACAGTATTAGCAGAAAATATGTGGAATACAATGTGATATAATATGACTCACATGTTGTGTTATAGCAATGGGTCTCAAACTTGAGTGTCCATTGGAATCAACTAGAAGGGTCCTTAAGACACAGACTGCTAGATTCCACCCCTAGAGTTTCTGAAAGTCTAGGATGGGAGTTGGAATTTGTATTTTTAACAAGTTCCCAGGTGATGCTAGTAGTGCTGGTGCTGCTGGTCCAGGGACCACACTTTGAGTACCACTGCCTTAGAGAAATCCAGCTCTAGAAGATCCATATTTTATCTATTCCTTTTAATTCTTTTTTCTTTTGGATGCACTGTGTCAGGTAACTGGCCAGAAATTAGGTTGTGCTGTTATCCTAAAAGGGTAAGGTTGGTTTTCTTTCTTTTTCTCAAGGCTCCGTACTACCTAGGGCAGTGTCTCTGTGGCTCCCAGCACGTCTTCCTGGCTTCCCTCTTGCAGATGTCTCCCCTATCTAAGCCTTCATCTGTGGGCTGTGCTACCCCCCAGCTCTGTGGTCTCTTGACTCTTCCCCGATCCCCAGGCATGCAGCCTGAGGCTCATCCTTTTCCCTTTCCTGAATTCTGCTTTTCAGTCTGAAGGATACAGAAGATGTTGGTCCATTTGTAGACTGGTTGGGTTGTGGAGGTGGTGGTGAGGAAGGGTGGGAAAGGGGCAAGGCAGGGCAAAAAAAGAAGGGGCTTGCTGAGTTCTAATCATTACAGTAATATCCAGATAACTTAAATGGATGAAGCTCTTCCAGCTGCAGTGCACCAAGATGTCCTGCAGTTCTTTAAGGGGAATTACATTAAATTCTTTAAGGGGAACATTTGCCCAAAAGCAAAGATGAGAAGGCAGAAAAGGGTAGAAAATCAGGATGAAAGGAAATGGGGAATCTAGGATGGAAATGGGGAGAAAAAAAGAAAAAGAAAAAACAAATTCTTTAAGGGGAATTACATTCAGAGCCATGTTGACATAGTTACCCTCAAAATAATGCTTCCTCCTCAACTGACTCATTTGGTACAAATAACAAGTTGGTCCACCAGGGCCTGAGCAGACCCACATGACCTTCCACTGGAAACTGAAGTATCTTATTGTGCATTCCCTAATTAGCACTGAGAAAAGTAATGGCAGGCCCAGGCTCCTCACCTAAGGTGTGTGCAGAAAGCACATTACTGATGGGACATGTGACAGTCTAGCCCCAGAACTGGTAGCATGGTGTTTAAACTCCTGGCAAATTGCAACCTTTTGGCAAACTGCAAATTGCAACTCTGACCACATACATCCATCAAGAAAGAGACATCAGTGTCAACAGGCATATGTTGACCAAAAGACAGGGCCTGTTTTCTCACTGGCTACTGTAGGGCCCTTACGGAAAGACTGAAGGTGAGGAGCATGGGACTCTCGGGCCAACTGAGTCTGGCAGTTCTTAATTCCTTCCATCCTGGTTTACCAAGAAATACCTAAGGGAGAGGATTCCTGCGGGACTGCAGACCCACTGGTTTCCTCTACCTCAGCTTTATCCTCTCCAGTGGGTTCCCCATTATCCTCCCATTATTCCCATTATGCCTTAAAGTGGTTACTCAGCTCATTGGGGGATTTTGCATCCACTCAATTCCTGGTCTTTTACTTCCCTTTGCCGGGCAGATTTATTTATTTTTTTCCCCAAAAAGCCTCTGTGAAGATTTGCCCATCCTTTCATTACGTATTTATTGTCAGCTCTGTGTCAGTCACTGAGCCAGGTGCCAGCGGAATCAGAGATGAAAGGCAGGGCTCCTGCCCTCAGGGAGCCCACGGCTAATAGGGAAAGAGGCCCGCACACAAACATAAAACAACGATGAAAGGCTGAGTTCTTCTGGGTTTGGAAAACTTCACTTTTCTGTCTCTCCTTTCACCTTATTGTAATCCGCAAATAATAAGTCTAAAAGGGACCTAAAGACGTCATCTAGAATATTCTCTTACCTCTAGACAAGCGTGCACTCAAACCTTTTCTGTGAGCAGAGGCCTCTTAAGAGAAGCGCTCTCCTCTACCCAAGCCTTTGACTGTTTAACCGCCTTCATGGTTCGCTTCTTGCGGCAGGTGCAACCATTTCAGCGCATTCTGTCTCGTGTTGTCCTTGGCAATAGGAAAGTTGGCGATACATCAGCCCCATCCATCAACTCTCTAAACCAGCCCTTGGCCTTCTTTTTTTCCTGGCGGACTAATCTCAGTGTCTGGCCTCATTCTTTAAGAGCCCCGCCCCTTTTGTCCTTATCGCAAATTCACATTGTCCTGGTGCTGGATGGCAAAATGGCAGGTGAGGAAGGGCGAGTGATCTGCTATTGAGGACTCTGATGGTCTAATGGTCATGTGACGAGTGGACGCTGGTGTCCGTTTTCCCGCCGGGCTTCCCAATTCCCCAGCCTCTCCGCGTTGAGGGAGGAAGACTTCATTTGTCTTTCTCCCGGAGTCCTGCAGTGGAGCCTGAGTTGCTGTTAGGTGGCCCACAAGAACCAGCCTGAATGGAATCCCAACATTTTTATTCCTTGAATCTGTAGGATTTATTTTTTCATCAGTTCTAGGGAAGCAATGAAAAAAGGTGTCAGACCTTGGGGATAATTTATATGAGTAAACACGTAAGAAGCAGGGCGAGCAAGCGCGTGAGAATTAAGGCCATTTATCCAGGCTTTGATGCTCGCTTTGCCCTCTGGTCCAGGCTTCTCCACAGTCTTTCTCGCGCCACTTTTAACCCTCTCCTTGCTCTGTTCCACATGGGCCCGGCATAGAGCTCTTTGCAGCTGCCTCTCTCCCCCGCCCCTCCCGCGGCCCTCATTAAAGCCCGAGTAGAAGGTAGCAGGATGTGGCGGTGGCCTCCAGCTGAGGCCTGCTCCCTGATTCTGAAGAGAAGGCACGTTGCTCTCCACCCCCAGCGGCCAGCCATCGAAGCCTCCTCCACGAGCCTGGCTGACCAGTGTGTCCTGTGTGGCCAGCCTGGGCTGCCTTTCTTTCCACGTTCCCACTATTCTCCCCTTGTCTTCACTCCGTCCTCTGAAAATGCGCTCTGCACAGCCAAGTGGCACCAGGCAAGGATGCTTTACACTTGAGAGATGAAGTAATAACAGGTGGCAAGACTGGAGGCTGCCGGAGCGCAGGATCCTGGTTGCCATGGAAACGTGTCAGACCTGTGGAGGGATGGGGACTGTCAGCTGTGGAGGGTGGTGAGGGAACCAATGAGAGGGACGAGTAGAGGCACATCTCCTGGAGGGCTCTGCTGACTGCCTTCAGACTCCCCCAAGGGCTGCAGACCCCAACCAAGCAGGCCTGGATAAAGCAGCTGCTTGGCTGGGGCTGAGGGGAAGGCTCTAGCGCAGTGCATGTTTGTGCTCAGAGGCCCTGGCAGCCGGTCTGAGCTTCTGCTCAGGATGAGTGGCCACGCTTTTGTGTGTGTGTGGTAAGCAGGAGCCCAAACTTCTGGCCTGGTTCCTATTTCCCTAGGACACTTGGGATGCAGCTCTGGTCTCAGCAGGACCCAGAAGAGGGGGTATTGCTGGTAGCCTAACTCCCTGCCACTCGTTCTTTTCATGAATGACACATCCACAGCAGAGATCAGACAAAAGAGGGAAAGACAGCCCTGTCTGGGTGGTAGCTTTATGGAAGATTTGGCCTACCTCTCCACAGACACTTGTTAACTGTCCTCTAGTCGGCCCCTGACTCATGGCAACCCCATGCACAATGGAATGAAATGCTGTACCATCCCCATGATCGGTTGTGGACCATTGTGATCCATAGGCTGATTTTTGGAAGTCGATCACCAGGTCTTTCCCTTTACTCTTAGTCTGGAAACTCACTGAAACCGTTCAGCATCATAGCAGCACACAAGCTTCCACTGACAGATGTCTGGAAGTAGATCACCAGGCCTTTCTCCCTGCTCTGTCTTAGTCTGGAAGCTCACTGAAGCCAGTTCAACATCATAACAACACACAAGCTTCAACTGACAGATAGGTGGTGACTGCACAAGAGGTACATTGGCCAGGAACCAAACCTGGGTCTCCTGCATGGAAGGCAAGAATTCTACCATTGAACTACCACTGCCCCTGATGTAACTCAATTCTGAGGCATGCACTAGTAACTTTCCAAAATAATTCTCCCTTCATTGAGAGTGGTGATGGCATTATCAGAGGCATAGCTTTTCCT
>NW_004443946.1:25403914-25489806 GCF_000243295.1 Trichechus manatus latirostris | reverse complement strand
CTTTATTTTTTCGGCAGCTTACTTGTATCTCTTGTATGATCTCAGCCCATGAACATTAATCAACAGGAAACCAAATCCATCATTACGGACACTTCCATCGAGATACTAGACAGGTCTTTGCCCTCCCCGTCATCTTTTTCTATAAATCGGGACTCAATTTCCTATACACAGAAGCTGAATCTCTATTTAAATCCCACTTGCAAGGTCTGGGTGAGCTTCCTATTTATAGTAAAATCCTTTTCATAATGATCTCATATACGGTACCAGGAAATTGCTCGCGGCTGGGTCAGGCCATAGACCAATATAGCCACGGACTGAGCTTTACTTAAAAAAACTCCTTCACAAGCCCCCAGAATTCTTAGGAGAAGAGTTTTCGCAGAGGATGTGATGATAATCAGGATCACCCAGGATGGATTACTGTGGTAAGGATGTTAAATTTAAGTTCAAAGAGAATTTCCGCTTGTATCAGCCAATCCCAATAATTTTTATCACGTTGGGCTTCCTTAATAAAGTATCGGGTGAACCAAGTTGACTCTAAGAGATTTATGAAATATTTGATACGCAAAGTATGTTCAGAAAGTGTTTGCCATTGGAGGCAGAGAAGTAGTAAGAGTCCCACAGTCTCTGGGGACACAAACAACCAGGGTTCAAATGCTGGCTCTTCTACTTCATAACTGGTGCCTTGAGCCAGCACCTTAATCTCTTTGGACTTCAGTTACTTCATCTGACAAATAATGCCTACTTCACGTTTTTTTTTGAGAAAATTATTGAAATGATGTATATAAAAGCTTCCTGCATAAGGTCCTCCACATGTTTGGAGTGTAATTAATGTCTGATTCTTTTGTCTTCAAAAAGCAGTTGAACAAGAGAGAGGCTGGAGGGATACGTGTGACCTGGTGGTATTCCCTTCTTAGAAGACAATGAATCATAGTCTTACACTGTTCTTGTATGTTCATATATAGAATGATGTCTCACCTACAATGTTGTTCTTCCAGCAGACCAGGGCTCTCTGCCACCCACTCCTGTGTACTCTGGGAGCTGGACATGAGATGAGGCCGGAAGACCGACCAATCCATCTGGACATGGACCAGCTCTGATCTCTGAGGATTAGGGAAATAAACCAGGGGCAGTGAGTGATATTCAGAGCCACAGATGATTCTGCCACAGGGAAGCAAAAACAGTGCTCTTCCCCGCCGCCACCCCACCCCGGGAGAAGGTCCCAGGGCATCACTGTGCTGCCTTCTTTATATCTCTACCATCTTATCTAAGCCATTCATTCCATTCATCGTTAGCCATTTCCTGGGTGCAGAGCACATAAGTATTTCAATAATGAGTTAGACATGGCCCCCAATCTGAAGGAGTGGATCATTGAATATGGGGAGGTAAGGCAGGTGGCTCAGTGGTTAAGTGCTCAGCTGCTAACTGAAAGGTTGGTAGTTCCAACCCACCAGTGGCTCCATGGGAGAGAAGACCTGGAGATCTGCTCTCATAAAGATTACAGCCTAGGAAACCCTATGAGGCATTTCTACTCTGTCCTATAGGGTCACGGTGAGTCAGAATCAACTCGACCTCACATAACAGCAACAGATATATGTGGCACAGGACTGGGCAGTGTTTCGTTCTGTTATACGTAAGGTCGCTGTGAGTCAGAGCCTAACAACAACAACAGCCACACATATATGAACAAGAGAAGGGTCATAACAGAGATATAGACAGAGTGCCTTCCCTGAGGTTTGCCTGATCATTTCTGGTTGGGGAATTGGGAGAGCTTCATGGGAGGGCCCTCACCCTGATACCAATCCCAAATGCCAAAAGGTATAAAAGAGACAGATGCATAAGCTATTGATTAGTTCATTCCACTGATATTTTACTAAGATAGAAGGATACTTCAAGCCAACTATGGTGAGAAGAGAGTAGGAACTGAAGCAAAAAGATTTTCGCGAAAATGCAGCATAGCTGTTCACTATCACTTTGTATACTAGACCATTGCTAGGCTAAAAAAGACATCTGTCTCTGTGCTCCTGGGATGTCACAATCACATACCAGGGCCTACAACTGAGATTTTAGCATTTCCCCCTCATGCCGTCGGCTAGGTACCTTTATATGGTGAATAACCAACATGAATATATTCGGGCACACTTCTCTGACTCAGTTTCCTCAGAAACTTCTCTTCAGATGAATTAAATTCTGTTCCTTTGGTCTTTTTACATAGGAACGATGTCTCCATCACTGTTGGCTTTGCTCTTCTGGATCATCTCTGAATTTTTTGTTTCTTGAAGTATTTTTGCCCTTGATTCAATAAGGTGCTCTACCAGTTGGTGGTGAATACTGTAAAGAATTATCTGGAAATTTTTATATTCTATATTTTATTACTTCATCCTTACATATCACAAGGGATACAGTGTGTTGGAGGCAATCAGATTCTTTGATTGCTTAAAGGTTTTGTGAATGGGAAGTGAGTCAGACACAATGGGAAGTCCCTAAAAGAACAGGAGAGACAGATGACAAGAGTGGACTGCCTGAGAATTTTAGTGGGATGATGTACACGAGGTTCTTTGATTGCCTTTCATGCAGGAAGCTACCTATGTTGTGATTGGCATCTCTACATTTTATATCCAATTCATATCAGTGATGGAACTTAGCTCTGGTTTACCCTTTGCCCCTAAATTTAATATACCTTACTTCTTCTTTCTTTTGACTATTTGGTAGATTTCCATGATAACTTCTTGATAAGGACACTCTGAGTTTGTTTGCTTCATAGACATGCTTGGATTTTCATAAGAGAGTTGTAGAAATAGTTAAGTTGGCAATTGAATGAGAAAGAAGAGACTTCAGTACTTCTGAATTTGGCCTATGAAAATTTTATAGGCAGAGTAAAATTTTTGCGGATGATGTGGTATTTGGAGTTTATTTACAAAACCGTTCTGTATGACATGGAGATGTCTTTGAAATGCAGTGAATGATGAAGAAAAACCCACCCTCAACAGGCCACAGGGCATGGCCAGCTCCCCTGTCTCCCCCAAATAGCAAACACTTTCTCTTCTTGCAGAGAATTGTCTGCCTCCCTGAAGATGAAAATCAATGACTTAGAAACTGATTAAACAATCCAAACAGCAACTGATAAATGGATTAACCCTCTATAATGTAATTCTGCAAGCTTTTGTCTTCCGCCTTCCCCAGGTAAGTTTTTCTATTCCTGGAGGCAAAGCAGAGGCAGGGAGGAAGTGAAGGCCAGAGGGAATCATATTAAAGTGGGTGAATCCGTTTATCATTTACTGTCTGGATAGTATTTCTGCTCACATATCTGCTTCCTTTTACAGATTTGTACCCTACGGGACCTTGATTAATGTTAGCCTGTGAATAATGAAAGATAACATTTGGGTGTGGCGAGGAAGTAGATACCCTAGTGGTTAAGGCTGATCCCATAAATGAAAAGACTTTTCTTCTTAGGTACAAACAAGGAGTGTTAATGATTCCTTTAAAGGTTTTCACAAAGAAGTGTCCACAATTGGGATAGAAAAACAGAGAAAAATGGAGACATTTCTCCCCATGCAAAGAACCTGTCCACGGCTTGGAACCAGCCCCTAGAAATGGAGAAGAATTTCAGTGCTTGAGGACAAGGGCTGTTCTCACAAGGCTTTGTTTTTAAGATCATGTCTCAAGATTTTTCTTTGTCTTTGTTAAGGAGAAAAGACTTTCAGCATTGTGGGTTATGACTTAGGGTGTTCAGTTACTTGTGAAAGTCTTAAGCCTAAAGATGTGCTCAGTAACTCATTATTCAACCCATCTCTGACACAAGCCTGAGCTCAGTGTCTGGTAAGCCTGGGTCCAGTTCTGATTCTAGGCACTTGGGGCCTGCAGACTAACTTGTCTTGGGTGCTTTCTATGACCAATGAGTTGGGACTTCAGGGAGGTGAGTCTGAACAACAGCAGACACCTGTGTATCTGCCAAGATGCTCATCAAAGTCCTCAAGAGCATCTTTGATTTCCTTCATGGAAATGACTGTCTATCAGTGCTTCTTTGTTTTCCTTTGCAGGGACAGGAGGAATGTCTCCTAAACAAGAGCATCTTTCCCAAGGGCAAGGCCCAGGTATTGACTCTTCTCTCTCCCTCTAGTCACACCACTGTTTATGGTTGCCATTTAGTGCTGTTCAGTGCCGAGAGAAGTTCACTTGACTAGTAGAACTTCTGGATGGTTTGCTCATCCAGGGATGCAATCAGAAGAGCAGGGAAGTTGCTATAAAAATACAGGGCTGGGAAGTATTGGAAGATTACACTAAGTTCTGGATTACTTGCAAGGCATTAGTACTATTGAACCGAGAAGGATCAAAAAGAAAATCTAGCCCAATTTAACAACTTCGTTGTAACAAAACCTCAGGTTCTAAACTTCATATTCTTTCTGAAGCAGATTCTGCCACACTGTGGGAGGAGAGGTGGAGGCAGTAGAAACCCATCTCAGCCTAAGACTGGAATTTTTTTCTTAATGTTTTTACAGCCCAGAAAGGACCGGATGGGACAGTCATTCCCAATAACTACTGTGACTTCTGCTTGGGGGGCTCTAACATGAACAAGAAGAGTGGGAGGCCCGAAGAGCTGGTGTCCTGTGCAGACTGCGGACGCTCTGGTGAGTGTGGCCCCTTCTTGCATCATGTGCCCATAGACCAGGGACTGTTCCACTTGCATCCTTGTGCCATCCTGGGGAGGATTGAAGGGCAGAATGGAGAAGTGGTAGTGATGATTTTGAGTGGAGAGGGGTTGTTAGGGCATTTTGATATTTTTTTTCTTTGGGTCTTAAGAACCAAAACTTATGCCTAGGGAAAAGAGCAAGGAGAAATTTTTGATTTGTTTCTGGCCTTTCCATGAGGTGTATATTTCTTTTGTGTGTATTTTGCAAACAACAGTGACCTAGAGTGAAAACACGTGGAGACACAGGCAACATGCTTTCTTGTATTGGATGATGTGAATCTAACAAAAAGATGTGTTTGTTCTGTGGAAGTGCCTGAGGCAAACAGGAAGAGTATGGAAACATGAATATTGGAAGAGCAGCCACACCTTGAATTGTGGGAGTCAGAGACCTGTGGGCTCCTGGATAGCTTCATAAACACCACCTCCATTGGCCACTCATCCCATTTTCCCGTATGGAACAGACAAAAGAGACCCTGATAGATCAAGGAGGAAAATGGGCAGGTGCTCCTAGGGCTAATCTGGAGTTGTCTTGGCGTATTTTCTTTTTCGTCATTTAACCTATCTGGAGATTAAAGTTTTTTTCTTTTCTTTTTTTAAAAAAAAGAGACTTTGGTATTGTTCCTTCATTCTTAAAATGAGTTCAGGTCTTTGAATGTTGTACAAGTTGTTGTTTTGTTTTTTTACTTCTAACCAAACCATTATTTTTGGCTGGTCATGGTTGGTACTATCTATTTTTCAAATTGTTTTATGTCATAACTAGACCAAAGTGCAAGGCAGGGAAGAGAGAGGATTTCAAGCTTATCTTTATTCTTATCAACTACTGACTAGTAGGTGAAACACAATTCAATTGAGTGGTCATTTCTGGCAGTGAGGGTCACTGTTCCTGTCCACGTTTCTGCCTAGTCTCTTTTCTACTCCCAGTCCACAAGAGAAGGACTGAGATGACCATACCTTGGCTTATCGAAGCTCTTTAGTTCTTCCCTTACTTTATCTGTAAACCTCAGCGTTAACCATTTTATGTTACAAAGTTAGGGTTGCTTAGGGCTTAAGACTGACTTGGCTACAAAATCAGTAATTAGAAAAGGACTGTGGTTTCTGTTGCATACAACCCTCCACATTTAGCTCCCAAGGACCCTGGTAGGGTGGCTTGTTTGTGCAATTCTGTCAATTCATTTACTTTCCAGACATGATACCTAATATGTGGAACTTTTTACTCTATTGGTGCTGGCTTAGAAGGCAGGGCCTACTTGTTGGTGGACTCTGGTTTTTAGATACGTAAAAAGAAAATGAAACAAATGAAAATCAGTTTTTAAAAAGCAAGCAATCAGGCAAAATCTCTATTGCTAGAAGCAAGGTCACTTGGCAGAGTGATATTCTAAGTAGAATGTTATGGGCTACTGTAGGTTTGGGGTGGGCTAGAGAGGGAAGTTTCAGAATTCTCATTGCAAATGGCTGTATTTTTTCCCCTCCCTTTCCTACAAAAAGTAGGGTACTTGAATTTGATCCATGGGGGACCAGAAGCGGGCAGTTAATTTTGTCTGCCCAAAGCCTATCCCTCCACAGCCTTCACTCAGCTTTCTCTTCCCAGAGTAGTCCAGGTATTCTTGTTGTATTTGCTGAGGATTAATTCTGGTGGATCATTTAGTCAGAGCCTAACTCTAATGTTCCTGAAGTAGTTGATACCTTGGGAATAAACAGGTGGCATTAACCCACGGGATATGTTTGTTAAGGCAGGTGGGTGAATACTTCCGTAGGGCTTCCCTGGGATCCTTGCAGGGAAGCGCAGAAGAGCTTCCTTTCCCTTCCCATCTACCCCAGTACTTCTGTTTCCTGGTAGAAAGTAGGATTCCTAAAATTGGCATTATAAGTGGAACATGACTGCCTTATTTGGGGGCCCATTTAGAATGTGAAAAAATGTAAACCGAATTTTATAGATTTCAGGATACTGTATTTTATTAATTTTTTGTACCCCTATTTCTCACCTTCGTAGTGCTCTGGGTTAGATTTGACAACTCTTTGATCCAAGTAGCTAAGTAACTAAGACCTGGACATGCTTAGTGGCTGGTATTTGTACTAACGTGTGCGTGTGTGTGTTAGCGTACCCGCGTGTGTGTGTATATACATGTATGTGTGTGTAAATCACAAAAATTTCTTCCAGTGATTAAAAAAAGGGAGACGCTTTTATTCCTTACCATTTATCAGACTTTCCAACTTCGTTTTGCTTTCAGTGCAAATGAACTACATGGGGTAAGGGCAGAATTGAAAGGGTATCGGAAGAATGGGATTAGAAGTGGATAAAAATAAAAATGGATGGCGGCTTAACCACCTTGAATGGGTTATCTGACAGTAATACCTTTGTAAAGCGGACTGTCAAAGTGAGGGACAAACATTGTTCAAGGAAACACCCACCGAAAACACCAAAGAAATACCAACCAGGCTTAAAAACTACCCAGGGAAATCATTGTCTGGGGTGGGTTGAGTGAGTGTGCGTGCGTATGTGTGCATACGGAGGAGAAAAAAGATCATGGCTGAATCTTTCACTGTCAGAAGCTGTGCACATATGTCTTATGGTAAAGAATGATGCCTTTTCTCAGGAGACGGGAGGCTGTCTTCCCTGAAAATGTTTGCTTTGTCCCACTATCCCAAATCCCTGTCACCAGGTGATGTACCCGGTTAATCCCTTTTGGTGTGAACTGGTTTTCTATTTTGCTCTTAAGAATAACATTGTAATAGTGTAATAAGAATATTAATAATGATGTCTGTTGCTTAACCCATGTGCTGATATATTCATCATACATGTCAGCTCATTTGGGAGGAGAAGGCAGGAAGGAGAAGGAGGCAGCGGCCGCAGCACGCACCACGGAGGACTTATTCGGTTCCACGTCAGAAAGTGACACCTCAACTTTCCACGGCTTTGATGAGGACGATTTGGAAGAGCCTCGCTCCTGCCGAGGACGCCGCAGTGGCAGGGGTTCGCCCACAGCAGATAAAAAGGGTAGTTGCTAAACCCACGGAACAGACTCTGGGCAATTCGCCACCATCCTCTGACTTTGGTCATTGTTCTGGTTCTGATATATTTTTTTTAATGAAAGAAAACTTTAGGTTTTTCCTTTATCCTTTCTTTTTCCTCTCCTTCTCCGTGCGTCCCTTCCTCCCTTTCCCTCTCTTTTGGGTATGTACAACAGAAGCACAAACTACTGAACAAAACGGAACAAAGAGCAGAATGAGAGTCCTTCAAAGAGAGATGGAATCATGATGTACTATTTATTTTCCATAGAAATGGGAAGTTAGGCAGATTATTTCTTTTTTTGGGTGGGGGAGGGGATCTTTTTGACATGAGCAGAGTTGATTTCCTCAGTTTTCCTATTTTTGGCAAAATGAAGACAGGAGGAACATTGGGTTTGGAAACAAAGACCCAATAACATTTAAAAAATATATATTATTTACATATTCTAGGTATTATTAGAAACAGACTTTTTTTTTTTTTTTTTTGGAGAAGGGAAATCAAAGAAATCGAAGTAATATCCTGTTTAGAAGAAAGCCGCTGGGGGGAGGATTGTCTCAAGGAAACCTAGTCAGGATGATTTCCTCAATGGGAGATGATTGCACATTCTGTACCCCATGGAGTTTGTGGCTCCCCACAGCAGACCCCCTCCCCGTTTCTCCTCCCTGACCTTTCCATCTTCCTCCCTGCTTGCGAGAATGTCAGCAGCTCCAGAGACGTCAGGGGCTGCCAGAGCCCAGGCCCCTGACCAGCAGCCGCCTCCTCAGCTCCTCCTCCATCAGCACAGCGGCTGTTTTGTTGTTGCTGTTTTTTTCCTCACTTTCCTCCTGGTGAAGAGCAATTTCCAAATGCAGGAATGGAATATAAGCAGGACGTCATGGACTCAGCAGTGACAAAACGACCCCGAGGCCACGCTCATGGAAGAAAGAATGATACCTCACAGTACATTTCCCCTCCCCTCACCCTGTTTAAAACCATATATAAATACCTGTTGGATTATCAAGTCTCCCGTATTTCTTCTTCTATTTTTATAGTGCCCGCCAGGCACTTTGTTTTATGTCTCCAATAGCACCTCCTGAAATAAACCAAAGCAACACTTGCTCAAGGCCCCTGGGGCGATGGAGAAGACGTCCACGTCTTTGGCAGCCACAAGAACCAGCAGCTGCGTGGTCCTATTCGAAAGGTATGTCTTGGCTGGCCTGTCTTACAATGAGGGCAAAACCATCATGGTTTTTTTTAAGTTTTTTTTTTCCTCCCCCCAACCCCCCATTTTGTCTTTTGCTTCTCTGGGTTCTGACCCCCTTGGTGTGACAGCGGCTTCTGGAGGGTCTTGTGCCCGCCCTCTGCTGCCTGCGTGCATGCATACCTGAGCACAGGTGTGGGAACTGAGGCTTGCTTGGAACATGGAAGGGTGCTGTGTGGAGAATGGTGGGCTTCTGGCTTCTGGCTGTGAATTCAACTGCAGGAGAAAATGGCTGGGGCAGTGCTTGACTAACTCTACCTCCCTTGGCGAAACCTGGAAATTGATTCCAGGGAACTGAGGTTGGAGTAGGCTGCTGGATTTGGGTAGCAATGAGCAGATGTGGCCACAGGGGCCTGCATGTCTAGGGTGGTACTCCATGCTCCGGGTCCTGATTTCACAGCCCAGGGGATGACTTCAAATTAAAGATGCCTCATTAGGCACAACACTAAATTGTGCTGTTTGGAAGATTCTGAGCTCCCACAGAGTGTGGCTAGGGTCTCCAGTCTCCACGGGAGCACAGGTCCAAAGACACTGCCATTTGGCTTGGGTTGGGAGATCTGAGTGGCTTCTCAGGCAACAGGCTCCTTGTAGGTGTCTGGAAAGATCTGCTTTGACAATCCAACTTTTGCTGCTCCTCATGAATTGAACCACTCATTCTAATAACAAACCAACCAAACAAAAGCCAGGACCAAGCAAAGAAATACACAAATGGACCCTCTGTGCTTCCCTGGTAGCCTGAGACAGAAAGGGCTTCCACTTTTCTCCTGCTTGAGATGTGGAAGTGCTGGGCCGGGCATTTGTGCTCAGTTGTGAGAGAATGAAGGTAACAACCCCACCCACTTCTGGGATGTTCTGCCTAATCTGTTTGTGGTCCTGTTCCCAGAAACTATAGCATCAAATCCCAACATTGTAATGCTCCTGCATGCTCATAGGTGTGAATAGGCCAATATAATTGGTTCAAGTAGGTCTCTATTCAGGGGAACAATCTGCCCGTGTCATCTACCTCCTCTTTACTTTGTCTATTCCGTTACTTTGACTTAGATATTGGATTCATAGCATTACAACTCATTGATGAAATGTGAGCTTCCATGTTAATACAGATATGTTCAACCAATCTGCACTATCACTGGAAACCTGTCTCTTTGTGTTTCCTGAAATTCTCAATGGCAGCATTGTTTTGAATTTGATTTTTTTTTTTAATCCACATAATTAAAAATTATAAAAGGCCACCTGACTTCAGAGTCTAGCTTGGGGTTCTGAAGGGGACCCAAGAGTGTAGAACTTTCTAAAGAAGGCAAACCTCCAGGGAAGTATTTATCTGAGGATGGCTATTGCTCGCCTACTTTACCTTTGCCTAGTAGAATTTGATTTTCGGTGTCTCTTGTTAGGGGTAGTAGATGTCCTTCTCAGTTGTTGTAGCACATGTGAGAATAGCAAGGTCACTTAGCATTGCCTGAATACCTTGCCTTGCCTTGTAATAGACTCAAAGCTTACATATATATATATGTTTTTTTAAATAACCGGAAGAGACTTTAAAGATGATCAAGTTCAAATCTTTCACTTTTCAGTTGAAAAAAAATTAACCCAGAGAGGTTAAGTTTGAGAAATTGGAATGAACATTGCTTTGCTATGTGTTGGAATAGACTCCACGGTGATGGGTTTGGTTTGGTTTTGGTTTTTGGAGGCAATGTCTTAAGGTGAAGGAAGTCAACTCTAAGAGGAGATATGGGAGGAGGAAGCTGGCTGGCTTGGGTTTCCAAACTTGAGGGTGGTTGTTTTCGTATCTTTATCCCTCTTTCTCTGATAACAATGGTCAGCATTTATGTGCCAGGTATTGTTTGAGGGCTTTTTTTAGAATACCTCATTTAATCCTCATGACTACCCTATGAGATAGGTGCTAGCATTATCCCCAGTTTACAGATGAGGAAACTGAGGCTTGGCAATACAGTTAAGAAATATGCCTAAGGCCCAACAGCTAGCAAGGAGTCAGGTTTTATTTCCTGGCATCCTGACTCCACAGCCTGTAGTCTTTGCCATTGCTCTCCTGCATATTCCTAGTATACGTATGTATGAAATAGATAGGTAGATAAAATATACCTTGTGCGCTCTCTCTCTCTTTCTATATGTATATCTATATAAGTGTATACAGAGAAAGGTATATTTTATCTACTTCATATATGTGTATATATATGTTTTTTGTCAGTTGCAACTCAAGAAAGGAGTATTTATAATGTGAATGTAGGTTTAAAAGGTAACCTTAATAAAACACAGTTTAAATACCTGAAAGGTAAACAATTAGATTCTGAAAAAGAGAATTCCTGTTAGAAATGTGTACCAAATATTATAGATAACTCATTTTCTAACAACCATTTCTAGACATGTCCCTCCTAGACATTAGGGACAAAGATGTCTCCTTTTGTGTGACCTCAGGAATTGCAGGAGCTTGTGGGCAGTCAACACACGTATCTTTTTATTGTTGACACCGTTAAATAAGTATCACTACTCAAATTTTAAAAGAAAAAGAAAGTAGAATCATCAAGGAAAAAATGATCAGACCAGTTTTGTTTCTTTCTTTTTTTGTCCTCAGCTCAATAAAGCACCATCCGAAATACTTCAGATATGCCACCTAATTTTCAGAGTCCTAACCTAAAGATAGGGGTACTGAAGATATAGAGTTTTCTGAATTTCCTACAGTATTCAAATATCCGGGGGATAGAGTGGGGCCCTGTTGATGTGGAGGTGACTATTGTTGTCTATCTGACTTTTGTTTTCCTACCTAGAACAATCTAACTCTTTATTTCTATTACCGAGACTATGTAGAGATCAGATCTGATAATCACTATAACACTGGGAGTGAGAAATATGCATTTAATTTTTTAAAGGTCCTTTAAAGTCAGTAATGCAATTTGCTATGGTATTTTAGAGAGAAAGATTTAATAAAAAATATGATGTTCACATCAATAGTATCCCTTTAAGTCTTCCTGCTTACTTTGCATCTCTCTTTGCACCTAATGGGCTGCAGCCTGATACTGCCTTTATACAGCACTTGAGGGAACACAAGATCATTACTTGGGGAGAGAGCTAAAGGCTGTTTGGAAGTTCTCACTTCATGGTGGAATAAAATTAATTAATTTTATCCCAATATGCCTCCTGTTACATCTGATGAATATGATCTTGAACATGCACTTAAAGTTTGAGCAGACTCATGTATTAGGAATTTTTCCACAGGGGATTTTGTTTAGCCTTTGAAAGTGAAGTTATTTGTGTTGTGTATCTTCTGAGTGAGGTATTTTTCATCTGGTGAGTAGAAGCCTAGATTAGAAATGAAAAATTCTGGAATCTGGACTCAACTCACTATGTGAGTTTGTCCCCATGAATCTCTGCCTCAGTTTCTCCATCTCTATGATATAGCTGTTTCTTTTCCCATCGTAATATGTAACGAACATTATGTCCTAATGAGTCTTAAAATAGCCCTGTCAGGTAGGATAGATGTTATTTATCCCCATTTCACTGAAGAAGAAGCTGAGGTTCTGTTAGCTCCGATGAGTGGTCTGAAGTTCAGGTCAGTAGGTGGTATCTGGGTTGTCTAATATTCTCCTCAGTCATACTGACCTTCTCATAGATCGCACTTTGAAGGTTTATTGAGTAAAATCTGTAAAGGACTTTGAGGTCTTTCATTCAAGACCTTATTGGATTAGAGTAGGCATTTGACGCTGTAAAAAACAAACAAAACTCCAAACCTATTATCACATTAGAATCGTGTTGAGAAGTAGTAATAAGAGTGTTCTAAATCCTCATGAACTTTTCCAAAGAACTAAGGTTGAGCTTTCTAGAAGGTCAGTGTGGTGAAGGGTGGGAGGAGGTGACGGTGGCAGAGAGTCAGCACTCAGACCCTCTTTTGGTCACATGTACAAGTGCCTAACACTAAAACATCGAATTATATAATACTTTTGTGCTTAATAAAGGTGATTCTGACTGCTCGAAAATAGCAGTACAGGAAAAACATTTTTGCCTGACTGATTTCCAAAACAGCTGAAAATCATGGAAGATCCCTGTCAGAACAGAATTATTAGCTAAAAAGCATTGACAATTAGGTTTTCAAAGTATCTGAACCCGGGCCCTCAGCCAAGGACTCAGACATTTAAAAAATTTTAATCTTGAAATAATTTCAGGCTTACAAAAAACTTAGAAAAATAGTGCAAAGAATTCTCATATACCCTTCACCCAGATTCTTCAAGGAACTGCAGTACTGTTATCACAATCAGGAAATTAACATTGCCGTAAAACTATGGACCTTATTCAAGTTTTGCCAGTTGTCTCACTAATGTCCTTTTTTGGGTCCAGGATTCAATCCAGGGTCACATGTTGCATTTAGTTGTCTTATCTCCTTAAAGTCCCGAGTCCTTAGTTTCTCTTTCTTTGTCTTTCATAACCTTGATACTCTTAAAGAGTACTGGTCAGTCATTTCATAGAAAGTCTTGCACTGTAGGCTTGTGTGATGTTTTCTCATGATTAAAGTCAGATTATGCATTTTTTGTAAGAATACAACAGAAGTAATATTGTGTCCTCAGTGCATCGTATCAGGGGTACATGATTGATTTATCCCATTGCTAGTGACTCAGATATCTGGCCTCCTTTAAAGTTTTCCTGTGCCCTTCCTTTCAGCTGAGGTTTCAGGCTAGCATTTTTATAGACCTTGGATGGGAATATTTTTATTCCGATATACTTTTATTCATTTGTTGACTAGGGACTGAGTAACAAAAGTATGTGTATGACTGTGTAGCCCTGTGAAGGATAGGATGAAATTAAACATGAGCCCAGTGGACTTATTGAACAATCCATTTATTGAACAATAAATTTATTTGGGATCTAGTTGGGCAGACCAGGTAAGGGACACAAATAGTCAAGAAGTGTCATAGGGTAGTATGGGATTATTTTTGCTGTGGACCACAGTGGCCAAGGAAGTTTTCTTGGAGGAAGCTGTGCAGTAAAGGTCTTTAGACTGACTACCGCAATTCAGTCTGTAGGCAAGAATATCTGCTGTTACAGAGAATGGAGACGGAGCTGAACAAAACCTAAGAATCACAACCTGGTCATGTAAAATGGCAAAAATGATGACCCGAAAACAAGTTTAAGTATTGTTCTGTAGCATTTTGTTCATGCCACTAGATTAGTGCTTCTCACAACATATTATGATTGTTGGTAGTCTTTCTCATCAAACAGATGGCATGTTTCTTGAGGGCAAAGGTGATGTCATTCACGTCCCTCAGACTGTGCCTGATACCAACGTGCTATAATCATCTGCTGAAATGAACTGAGAGCTGAACAATATTACTGAGCTAATTAGTGGAAGGATTTAGTGTCTCATTCTGTACATAGTGGGTGCTCAATAAGTATTGTTTACAGAAAGGTTGGGGAAGTCATATCGGAACATGGCATCTATAGGTCAAGTTAGAAGCAGGTAGATGAGATCCAGGAGGCAGTGAAATGGTGGTGAAGGAAAAAGCGGGGAGAATCAGGATGTGCAGACAGGAGTGAGGATCAAGTTGAAGTTAGTGTGTAAGGATGGAAAGCTAAACCCCCTTGGAGGGAACAGAGAGCAAAAGATGGAGAACACTGTAGGACATTTTCAGTGACCTGCAGTTGGCCAACCAGAGGATATGAAAGAAAAAATAGTTGTTAAGAGTACAAAGTTGGGAACTAATCAGATATTTTCTAGGTGACTTAATCAGAGCAAAAGAAGAAAACTAGGGGTAGATGAGCCAAGGGTGGAAATTTGAGGAAACCAAAAGGACGTGGGGGTATGGTTATGAAACAGACTCACTCAAAGAGTGGCAGGTGACATCTGACCAGAGGGGCTGGGAACATTGAGGAGAGGGTCAGAGAGACTCCTGGCAGGGGGTGAAAGTCAGACTGGATCAGGAGAACATTGGCACGCTGTCTGTGGGCGGTCAGGAGAAAGGCTGCACTGATATCACTCAGGTGAAAGGGCTGGAGGCAGGTGGCTGCGGTGAAGAGGAGATGAGCACTAGGGAAGAGGAGAGAAGCCTGGGAAGGGGCACCAGAGAAGGAGATCAGAGACAATGGGATGGGATGGAGAGTAAGGAAAAGGAAGAGGTGTGGAGAGAGAACATGGAAACGAGGCCCTTTTCAGCCTTCCTTTGAAAACATAAGTAGGCTTGTAGAGTCTCAGCTTTGGAAGTGCATCTAATCCAAACCTGTACACCTAAGCAGTGAGTAATCACTGGGTAGTAGAAGGACAGAGTCCCTTGGTAGTGCAAACAGTTAACACGCTTGGCTGCTAACTGGAAGGCTGAGGGTCGAGTCAACCCAGAGGCACCTTGGAAGAAAGGCCTGGCAACCTACTTCTGAAAAATCAGCCATGAAAATCCTATGGTGCATAGTTATACGTACTAGGACACACATGGGGCTGCCATGAGTTGGGGGTTGCTATGAGTTGGAGTCAACTCATCAGTGACTGGCTTAAGTAGAAGGAGATATGGTTGACGGGGACAGGAGTTTCACCCTGGAAGAGGCTGAGTTGCTCATTTGATTTTGAACTTTCTCTTCTTGGTCATTTTCCATGTGGGCCCCTCCTCCCTTCCTTCAGGGGCACACAGCTTGACTCAAGCTGGGCACTGTGTTGGGGGTACCCATCTCTGCCCTCCGGAACTGCTTCTGGGTTGAAATGTAATCATACTTGGTTTTATTGCTTACTCCTTTGCACCAACTACTCCATTCCAAAGACCAAAGTAACCTAGCAGGTTTCATTTCATCTAAAAGCAAAATCTTTTTGTGGGCACCCATCCAGGCTCACGGACCCACCTGGTATGAACTGCCACCAGACCCCAAGGCTGACACTTGGGATCACTGGACTAGTTGAGAATTGGAATGGATTTCTGGGCTTGGTTCTCTCTCTGAGTAATTCTGGAATCACTTGGGATAGGGTAGAGGGTATGTGGGGCATTATCCTTTTATCCTTATGCCAAATGGAGTGTCAGTTGGGGTTTTCTGTGGCTGCAACAATCCTATACCATATAACTACTCATTTCCACCTAGTTGACTGGAAGAAATATTGCATCCTAATAGTCCTTTCTAGGGCGTTTTAAAGGAGCCCTAGTGGCGCAATTGTGAAGCACTCAGCTGCTAACTAAAAGGTTGGGAGTTCAAACCCACCTAGCAGCTCCACCAGAGAAAGACCTGGTGATCTCCTTCCGTAAAGATTACAGCCTAGAAAACCCTGTGAGGCAGTTCTGCTCTGTCACATGGGGGCACTATGAGCTGCAATCAACTCAGTGGCACCTAACAAAAACAGGGTGTTTTAACAGTGAAAAGATTCAGTTTGTTTAGTTCCCAAGTGGAAGGGGGGAAGAAAAGATTTTGCTAACACCCCATTTTGCCTGCTGCACCACCCAAGAACTGGAAATCCAGCTGTGTTCTCTCTGTGTCTTGTGTCACTCAGTTGCCCAGTAGCAGCTGCCCCATTCCTGGCTGGTTTCTGGCTGCTGATGTTCAAGGCATAGGAGACACTAGCCTGGTTCTCACTGCACACAGTCTCGCTAGCCTGGCAATTAGTTGGTGGTTTTTCTTTTTCAGCCCCTTTTCAATTCATTTCGTTTCCGCCGCCCCCATAATTTTAATCTTTCTTTTTTAGGTAATTGTTCTGTGCTGTTGTGTTTTGTTTTACCTTTCGTTGCCTTTCCCTCTGCAGTCATCTCTATGACCTGGGGACTCCGGCATCCTTCAAGCAAGCCATTTCCGAAGAAGGTGAAAAGAAGCCAAGACGATTTGCACCACCACCTCCTCCTTCTCCTTCTCCTCCTCCTCCTCCTCCTCCTCCTCCTCTTCCCTTGCCCGGCCCCCTCCTGTGCGTATATTTCAGCCAACACAGGAGCCTGGATTGTGGAAGACCCTCCAGCCCAACTCAGCTCAGCTCAGAGAAGTCTCGGGAACGGCCTAAGTTTGTGCAATAAGAAGATGTATTTTTTTTCCTCTTTTAAATTCTTCATTGCATTCTCTTTAAGTGTCTATGAGAAAGTACCCAGGTCAGACCGGAATTGCTCTGCAGTAGAAATAACTGAACACCAACAAACTGACAAAAAAAAAAAAAAAGAGTTAACTACTTTATTTATTTCAATATTTAAAAGAAAAAAAGTGCTGACATGGCACAGTATTTTTGTTTAAAGTACCTTCTACTTCAAAAGTTAAAAGCAATTTTGTGAAGACACGAAATCAAAAAAGTACTTAATGTCAAATAAAGACTGAATATTAACTCTAAGGAAAAATTACCCCACATTTTTAATAAGAAAATAAAGATCAACTCTGCTCTCTCAGGCTTTTTAAGAAGCCATTCATGTATGTGCTTTAGGAATTTTTTATTTCTGCGAGTTGGATGTGGTGAGGAGTGATCAGGTTTTTTTTTTTTCCTTCTTTTTCAAAAGTCTGTTGGACGTGTTGGTGATGTTACATGATTATCTGTTATGGCTTGACTGAAATAAATTAGCCACAAAGGCTATCAGCTGTCTCCCTCCCCCAGCACTCTCCTCCTACCTCAGGCAAGCCCCACTGAGAAGCAGCCTGCCTCCTGGTTATCGAGTCTGATGATGCCTAGTTCAGAAAGGAATTCTATCTAGTGATTGAATATCTCTCTGCAAGTTTAATGGATTTGAACTTAGATGGGTTTGTTTAAAACAATGCAGCGAAGAAAGAAGAGTTAAAAAGCAAAAAAAAAGTGTCTGAGGTGATGTTATCTCAGGTGCCTAACAACTCCTTCTAGAGGAGACTTGCAAAGGGAAGCCTTTTGCCTACCTGGTTTGGGGTGCCTGAGATTCCACTTCTTTCCCCAAGGGCTAGGAAGACAGACCTGAGTGATGGAAACCTCCAATTTGGTTTCTAGTGGGGGTAAAAGCAGGAAGGCAAGTGTTCTAACATGTCCTTTTATGGTCAGGTTGGTGGAAGAAAGAGTTACGGCCTGCGAAATGTAATTCAGCATTGTGTCTGCGGCCTAGTGAAGGAACGGGGCTGGCGGGCTGGCCTCTGGGTACTCCTCCTGGACTCCTCACAGGACTGGTCTTTTACAAGTCCATGCTCTTGAGTTTCCCTCACTTGTAAGCAGAGTGCTCATAATAAATGTACAATCTAATGCTGGATACTCTTGTCAGGAAAGGTCCTTGAATCACAGTGTTACTGAAATGGTTCTGAGCACGAAAATCTCTCTCTCTTTTGACTTTGGAAGGAGCAGTTGGGTGGGCACAGCCTGCCTGCTGACCCTTCCAGGTTTCCCATTCAAGGCCAGTCCTGGGGGAGAGATTGCCAAGACTGTCTTTGTATCATTCTGTAGCCCTTTTCTGTGACATTTTCTAATGGAAAATGTCCCTTGTCGAAATGCTAATAATTAATAATCCACTCTTCAGCCAACTCCCACAAATTACAACATGTGTAGAATTGTGATAAAGCTTTGCATAATGTAGGGTTTGTATCAAGTTTATGTAAGTTTCTGTTAAATAAAAGTCTGTTTCCAATGCTGCTATAGCATCTCTGTAAATTTTGCTTTACCAACCTCATCCTACATGAGTTAGCTTTTCACACTGTCATGTGGAAAGGACTATTGAGAGGATTCTGCCCACTTGCATGCCTATGATTTGTTGAACCCTATTGTTTTATTTAGAAGAACAGTCTAGAACAGCAGTTGCCACTGGCTTGGCAGACTAGGGGTGGCGTGGAAAGTGAACAATGCCCACGGTTGGTGCCAGCATCCACATTCTGAGCCGAGAGTTGCTGTCAACCACCCACCATCACCTCCGCCATCATCACCCTCTCCGTGGCCAACATGGGTTTATTGCTAGCCTGGTTATGTGTATAGTACTTAATATGCCTGATCAATGTTGCCATCATATCAATGCTAAGGACAACAGTTTTGCACAAATATGCAAAATTTAGGGTGTACTTGGAAAAAGAGGAAATGTTAATGTTTCCATTGCCTGAAAGCTGCTTTTGGTGTAGCCTCCTCAAGCTATCAGTAGGTGTGGCTGTGAGCTTGACCCCCTGTGACAGGCTTTTCCTTGCATGTGAAGGTGGACAGTCTTCTCTCATGGATCCTCAAGGTCAGAATTTCAGGCCAGGTCGTGACCTTTGAGCATTGCCAGCCGACGTCGGGGCCAGGTGAAAGTGGAAAGTGGCAGAGTGCAGCTGGGACATTGTAATCCTGCTGCTAGTGTGTTCTCTCTTTTTTCAGAACAAACAGCATGACATTCATTAGGGACTTAATAAATTTCCCTAGCAGTAAAAAAGGAATTTTATATATTTATTACACACCACCCACTTTCTACAGCGACTCAAATTTTGAGACACTAGACCCAATTCAGAGGTCACCTAGGGGATTAAATATCATCTTAGGAGGAAAGTGATTGATTGCACCTGACATCTTCCTTCTACTTTAGACCCCAGGAAAGGGTACCTTGATTCTGATAGGCAAACACGCTTTACCTAAAGTGTGTCATGCTTCATGACTAAGGCTTTCTTGGTAGATATCATCTTGGGGCTGCTTATAGGGACAAGACATCTGGCATGGAGCTGTAGTATCGATGTAAATAGCTAAGGATAGAGAAGACCTAAGAGAATCAAATATCCATAATGCTGGGCCATGAGGGAAGGGACCGCCTGTCTCAAATGTTTGATAGTGAGTTGTTGGCAAAGCATGTATGTGCTTTGTATCTATACAGGGGCGGATTACCCAATAAGCAAGGTAATCATGGGCTTACTGTGCTTACCTCCTAATCTGTAGTGAATAACTGCACGTGTTTTTCACCACATCGCTTGTGCTTACCTTGCTCACTGGGTAATCTGTCCCTGTTAGGGATTGTAAATTTGAAAAGAGGCTTTGATTCTGCAGGCAGGTGCTGTGGGGTTGGGAGAGAGACAGATGCCAGCCATACTTAGAAGCAGAATTGTTGATGTTGTGAAAAAATGTGAAATTGTTCACTACAGATAATCTGGTAAGCAAGGTAAGCACCATGTTTACCTTGCCTATTGGATAAGCCACCCCTGTATCTACAGATGGTCACCAGGAATGGATCACCCAATAAGCAAGGTACACACAGGCTTATTTGTGCTTACTTACTAATCTGTAGTGCACAATTTCACCTGTTTTTCACCACAAACAGGTGAAATTGTGCACTACAGTTTAATAAGTAAGCACAGGTACCTTGCTTACTGGTTAATCTGCCCCTGCTGGTCACTGACCCAGAGGGAGAGAAAAAGTGTCCATATGAGCCAGAGTATGAGAAAGAGGAAAACAAAAACAAAAACGCCTAACCCTACTTTCCTTATCCATGTGGAAATAGTTAATATGAAGTGTTGATTCTGGGGCTGAAGATGCCTACAGAGCAGGTATCTTAGAGTGAAGCAAGCCAGTTGTGAAAAAAAAATATCAGTACCAGGGAGGTGGGGCACAGCACTTGCTGCTCAGCCTGAGGTCAGCAGGGAGACAATGGGGAGAGGTAGGAAGTGTATTGAGCCAGAGAGCACTTGTGCTCCGAATGGGACAGCCCCTGTTCAGCTGAAGGGATGCTGCTGCAGGAACGTGGGCCCAGAGTTCCCAGGTGTTCTAGGTTTTCAAAAGAGGCCAAAAACTAAAAAAAAAAAAATTTGGTAAAATCTCCTCATTTAAAAATGTTGACAGTAAATGAAAACCAAACACCGAAGATCAACTTTGTGTAGACCAAGCCAACCATGACTGTGCACCAGCCACCCTTTGATGGCTTTGGGGCAACTTCTCCCCCAAGGGCTGCCAGGCTGGGGAAGGTTGAAGTGAAGGTTGAAGTGCCTTGATCCCACGCCTTCATAACAGTGGGTCTTTGTCTTAACCTCTGGGTACATCTAGTGGTATCCTGACATAGAATTTTATGTGATGGAAATGGGTCCCTGGGTTGTTCTCTGGATGGAGCTAAGCCATTGGTAGTGATTCAAGATGCAGTCCTAGTAGAAAACTTTCCCCATCCAGTCCCCTTCCTTCTGCTTGTAGGTGAAAGGTCTTCCCTGAGTGGAGTTGTATGATGTAGAGTTTAGAGATTTTTTAAAGTTTCACTTTATTTTTATCCCTGACCAGCCGTCTATTATATCACATTCTTTTACCCTTCTTTCCTTTCCTACGAACCTCAAATCACTCCATTTGACTGGAGCTGAATTTGAGTTTTTTGGTATCCCAAATCAGCAAAGTCAGGACTTCCTTTGATTAAAAAGAGTGTTATGGATTAAATTGTGTCCCTCCAAAATACGTATCAATTTGGCTAGGCCATGATTCCCAGTATTGTGTGATTGTCCACCATTTTGTCCTCTGATGTGATTTTCCTATGTGTTGTAAATCCTATCTCTATGATGTTAATGAGGCAGGATTAGAGGTAGTTATGTTAATGAAGCAGGACTAAATCTACAAGATTAGGTTGTATCTTGAGTCAATCTCTTTTGAGATATAAAAGAAATGAGCAGAGAGACAGGGGGACCTTGTACCATCAAGAAAGTAGTGCCAGGAGCAGAGTACATCCTTTGGACCCAGAGTCCCAGCACTGAGAAGCTCCTAGACCAGGGGAAGATTGATAATGAGGACTTTTCCCCAGAGCCAGCAGAGAGAGAAAGCCTTTCTCTGGGAGCTGGCACACTGAATTCGGACTTCTAGCCTTCTAGACTATGAGAGAATAAATTTCTCTTTGTTAAAGCCATCCACTTGTGGTACTTCTGCTATACAAGATAACTAAGACAAAGAGGTATTTATTTCTCCAGAATTTGTATTTAAATTTGTTTTTTAAGTATTTTATATGTTATATGCATCTTATTTCAGAGGATCCTTTGTAAGAGAGGATGCAAAGACTATTCACTTGGGTCAGGGTTTGTTTTCTTTTGTGTCTGTGGGGGTGTTGTTACTCTGAATACACAAGTAGTTTCCTTATGATTTAAAACAGGGGCTGGCAAACTTTTCCTGTAAAGGTCCAGATAGTAAATATTTTAGGCTTTGTGGGACATATATGGTCACTGTCACAACTCAGCTCTGTTGTTGTAGCACAAGAGTAGCCATAATAATACATAAACTAATAGGCATGGCTGTGTTCTAATAAAACTTTATTTACAATAGCAGGTAGCTGGCTGGATTTGGCCCACTGACATAGTTTGCTGATCCCTGATTTAGAAATAGAGGGTATTATACTGTTAAATTGGGGAAAGAGTAATGTTTAAGGCATTTTCTAAGCAGTAGGACTAAGGAAAGGGAAGAATTTCATGTCACTAGGTGTAGGGCCAGAGGTGTATTTCATGGTCAGTAATGTAAGCTATATGGGGCCTAATGTGAAAATGTTTCTGAGTCAAAAACAAAAAACCAAACCAAACCAAATAAAAAAACCCCACCAGAATATTCTAGAAAGCTGTCTATTAGATTTTCTGGTTTGGGTGCTGAGTGCAATGCTTAACGAAAGTATCTATGAGTAATCCAGCCATAACAGTGGATCTCTGAGGACATGATGACTGATATCATTCATCTCCAGCAATTTAAGTATGAAAAAAAGGCCAACTATAAAATAGTTATAAAGAATGAATTCATGCAGATGTCTGCTATGGGCTAAATAAACATAGTAGAGCTTTGTCTGTATGAGATAAGTGATAAAGGACAACTTGGGAGGGGTGGCGTTGTTGCAGTTAAAGAAACAGCCTTTTTCTGATGACTACTGATTCTTCAATGGCTGTGGCTCCCTGAGAATGTAAATTATGGCATGTTGAGGACACTGCCAAGATGCATTTCTTCCAAGAAGTCAGATTTTTGTGATTATATTCAGTATCACAACACTTTCCCCCACTTTTTAGCTCATCTCCCAAAAGATTCATAGAAAATAATTTTCTTCCTTGGATAGTAAAGAAGATTCCTGATACCAGATCTACTTACTGAATTGAAAATCTTCCTCCTGATTGAACATGAGATGATCCTGAAGTATGGTCTACGAGCTAGTCATGATTGATGGCAGCAGCCATGCCAAATTTATTGAAGAGGTGCTCTTTAGCCATTGTTAGAGAATATTTGTTAAATGATTTGAGAGGATCAGTAACTTCTTAGACTTAAGGCTACCAACCCTACGGGGCAATTTTACTCTGTCCTATAGGATGGCTATGAGTTGGAATCAACTCGATGGCAATGTTTTTTAGTGTGTGTTTATTTTTGTTTTTAGTGGGGTTTATTGCTAAGTCCTTGAAGTGCCTATAAATTTCCTTAAAAGGGGCAGTAGTTGAGATAGACCTGATAAATGTATGCTCCATTTGCTGTAAGCTCCATCTTGTTATCAAACCTGAGGTCTAGGCATAGAGTAGAAGGATAAGGATTCTTCAGACCAAAAGTTAGAAAACCCTGTGTTTTGTATTGTATATAAACATGATGTGAGGGGCACAAATACCTTGGTTACCTGATCTTTTCTTATATCACGGTAGGAAATATCTTTCTTGGGAGGCAATAACAGTGGTCATCAATGGTTTAGCAATGACCCGATTAATACAATTATGCTGACTGTACTATTAGTGATCATCCGATGAGACATAATCATAGCAAAAGTGGATCTGGAAGTCCTAGTGGAGCACTAGCTAACTGATTATTGTGTTGTTTATTTTTAAGTAAGCAGGGTACCAGGATGTGTTAAATTGGAAATAATGTGCAAGAGCCAGGAAGTAATTCTCCAGCTCTATTTAATATTTGAATTATGATGCCTTTGAACTGTGGTGTTGATGAAGAGTATTGAATGTACCATGCACTGTCAGAAGAACGAACAATTCTGTCTTGGAAAAAGTACAGCCAGAATGCTTCTTAGAAACAAAGATGGCAAGACTTCGTCTTATGTACTTTGGACCTGTTATCAGGAGGGATCAGTCCCTGGAGAAGGAAATTATGCTTGGTAAAATAGAGAAAGAACAAAAAAGAGAAAGACCCTCAATGAGATGGATTGACACAGTGGCTGCAACAATGGGCTCAAATATAGCAACAATTGTGAGGATGGCGCAGGAGGGGTAGTGTTTTGTTCTGTTGCACATAGGGTTGCTATGAGTCGGAACTGACTCTACAGCACCTAACAACAACAACAACATTTGATATTTGATACTATCCTGATAGAATTAGCTGAAAAAGACTGTGGAAGAAACAGAAAGCACAGAGAAGATCATTAGCAATGTTTAAAGGGCTGGACAATAAGCCCTTTAAGGAAAAGATGTGGGGTTGTTTAATGTGGGGAAGAGAAAGCTTAGGGGTCACTTAACCATCGTTGCGTGTATCATGAGGACAGTGGCTTTTCATCTCCAGAGTGGACAAGAGAAGCACCTTGGGGCTTAGAACAAATTAACAAACAGTTCTTTGGACACCAAGAATTTTTTATTATTGCAGTTGATAATGGAAGTCACCTATAGCCTAGCATTTCTCCTGTACAGTTAGGGGCATGGGCTACATGACCTCTATGGTCCTATCTAGCTTTGTAAAACTTTGAATTGTAGCTGGGTGACCTAAAAGAGTTAGTGCCTAACTCACCACCAGGGAGTGGAGAGGCATGGGGAAAATTAGTTTCGTGAATGTGTATTAGGATCATTAACTAAAATTACCTTTCTAGGCTTCATACTGAAGCAATGTCCAGAACTCTTATGGGGACTTCCATTGTTTTGTTAGCTGAGACACCAGCTGAAAAGTGAATGCAGTGGCAAGAGATATTTTCCACCAGAGAAATGCCAAATATATGAGAAAGGAACAATGAGAAGGACAGTAGAGTCAAAAGGCCACAAAGTGAAAATGGTCTGCTGAAAACTCCATCTGAATTTCACTCCAGTCCTCTCACCTCTTTGGTCTCCACCATGTCCAACATCATCCCTGGTGCATGGATGTCATAATTGCCCATAGGACCTGGATAATATTCTCAGCTTAATTTTGGTTCAATGACCTCATTAATATTTATGGTTGTCTACTCCCCTCTACCCAACTTGGTGTGAGAAGAAAAGTCTTAGAAGACAAAGTCAATTTTATATTTCTCAGGGAAAAATTACAGCCTGCTTGGGAAAAGAAGTGATCAGGATTCCTTCTAAATAACTTAGAAAAGAACTCCTATAGAATAATTTTGCTCTGTGTTGGATTTTAAAAAGTAGCAAGAATTGTACTGTATTTAGTGTGCAATGTGAGCTTTTTGTGGACCAGAAATATAAAGGAGTGTGGGAATGGACATAACTTGTATAAGAAAGAGTGAAGGAGGGGAGTGATGGAATTGCCAGCATGAGCATTTATACTGACATTTCTACTTGGCTGAGTTATGGGTTCAGAGAGGATGGTAGTTTGTAATCCTAAAACATTCCTTCGTTAAAATCGATGTTTTCCCTCCATAGACATCAACCTTTCGTCCATAACTGAAAAATTGTTGTTGTCAGGTTCCATCAAGTCCATTCCGTACCCTATGTACAACAGAACGAAATACTGCCCCAGTCCTGCACCATCCTCACAATCTTTATGCTTGAGCCCGTTGTTGCAGCCACTGTGTCAACCCATCTCATCAAGGGTCTTCCTCTTTTTTGTTGACCCTTTACTTTACGAAGCATGATGTTGTTCTGTAGGGACTGATCCCTCGTGATACCATGTCCAAAGTATGTGAGATGTAGTCTTGCCATACTTGCTTCTAAGGAGCATTCTTGTTGTACTTCTTCCAAGACAAATTTGTTCATTCTTTTAGCAGTCCATGGTATATTCAATATTCTTCACCAACATCGTAATTCAAGGGCGTCAATTCTTCTTCGGTCTTCCTTATTCATTATCCAGCTTTCGCATGCATATGAGGTGATTGAAAACACCATGGCTTGGGTCAGGTGCACCTTAGTTTTCAAGGTTACATCTTTGCTTTTCAACACTTTAAAGAGGTCTTTTGCAGCAGATTTGCCCAGTGCAAAACGTCTTTTGATTTCTTGACTGCTGCTTCCGTGGGTGTTGATTGTGAATCTGAGTAAAATGAAATCCTTGACAGCTCAACCTTTTCTCCATTTATCATGGTGTAGTTTATTGGTCCTGTTGTAAGGATTTTTGTTTTCTTTATGTTGAGGTGTAATCCATACTGAAGGCTGTAGTCTTTGATCTTTATCAGTAAGTGCTTCAAGTCCTTTTCACTTTCAGCAAGCAAGGTTGTACTATTAGCGTAATGCAGGTTGTCAGTGAGCCCTCCTCCAATCCTGATGCCCTGTTCTGCATAGAGTCCAGCTTCTTGGATTATTTGCTCAGAATACAGATTGAATAGGTATGGTGAAAGGATACAACCCTGATGCACACCTTTCCTGACTTTAAAGCACATAGTATTCCCTTGTTATGTTCAAATGACTGCCTGTTGATCTGTGTACAAGTTCCTCATGAATGTGGGAATTATCGAACAATATCATTAATATCACACCCAAGTAAAATTTTGCTGAAGATCATTCAAAAACAGCTGCAGCAGTATGTTGACAGAGAACTGCCAGAAATTCAAGCCAGAATTCAGAAGAGGACATGGAACCAGGGATACTGTTGCAGATGTCAGATGGCTCCTGGCTGAAAGTAGAGAATACCAGAAAGATGTTTACCTGTGTTTAATTGACTCTGCAAAGGCATTTGACTGTGTGGATCATAACAAATTATGGATAACATTGCAAAGAATGGGAATTCCAGAACACTTATTGTGCTCTTGAGGAAACTGTACATAGATCAATTGAAAAATAGATCAATACATTTTGGCCACATGTTACTTTGTATAATGACACATCATTTATTTGTTTGCTTGATACTACTGATCAATTAATGAAACATTTATTGAATGCTTCTGTGTTGCTAACAGTGTACTAGGTTTTGCAGGACGTAAGAGAGAAGCAAAGGGGAACTAGAACGAACTTTTGAGGATACTTTCTCTGCGGTTGGAGCCCTGGTGGTGTAGTGGTTAAAGCACTTGGGTGCTAACCGAAAGGTCTGCAGTTTGAACCCACCAGTCGCTCCGCAGGAGAAAGCTGTGGCAGTCTGCTTCTGTAAAGATTTACAGCCTCAGAAACCCTGTGGGGCAGTTCTACTCTGTCCTATAGGGTCGCTATGTGTTGAAATTGACTCCACGACAGTGAGTTTGGTTTTTTGGTTTTCTATGTGCTAGTTGCCAAGTCTAGGCTTTTGATAGATGTTAGTTTGTGAAAGTCACATAACAACTCATTTCAGGTTATGATCACTATTCCTGTTTTATAGAAATGGAAACTGAGGCTGTGGGAGATCGAGTTGGCAAAGGTAGTAGTGACAGCTGGGAAGGTATGATTTTTCCAGTCAGTGGGTGTTCTGGCTCCAAAACTCTTTCCACTGTTCCAGATATCTTTTCTATTCTTGAGGAAGAGAGACAGGTGGTTAACATATTCTTCAAGACAAGACCATTTATAATTACCAATGCGGTGCAGAATGTGAGTGCCCAACGTGTTCAGCAAGTAGTGGGGGACGTCATCATGGAAACTTGAATAGTTGGGGTGGACGTAGAGGAGATGGCAGGCCAGCTGAAGACACAGTCTGAGCCAAAGCTCAGAGCTGTGAGTGGGCTCTACAGATTTGGAGCCAGAGCAGAGATGAGCCTGAAGCGGTTATTGGGAAGACCCTGAGCTGTGGTGTGGAGTCAAGCCTATGTAAATAGCACCCACATTGTGTTGGGGCTTGATACACAACAAAGGAAACAAGAATGATAGAAGTAGGGGGCTACATGAGTTCTTGAGCAGGATGAATGTGATGTTTAGGATGGTTATGAGAGGGCAGCTGAACTGGGCTTGTCAAGAAGTTTGGGTTCATTTGCTCTTCCTGACCAGGTTGTCTCTGATCCCACTGTGGTGGTAGGATCCCAGTCCTTGCAACAGAACCCCAGGATACTGTGTCTTCTGTGTGACATTTGTCCCACTGATGAAATATTAATCTTCTTGAGTATTAAACCTGGAGGTTGACATAATTTCATGGGCATTTTCCATCCGGTATTATTCAGAAACCAGAGAAACTGCTACTATACTACTTGTTGGTTTGTGGTGCATTTAGGGGATTATATGATATTCTGAGAGGCTGTTTGGATCTAGAGAGTGTTGTACCTGAGAGGGTAATTTAAATTTGGGATCAAAATCAATGATTGTCCTAGTCAAGTTGGAGAAGGGGCCACTGAATGTGAAGTGAAGAAAAGCGAAGGAAACCAGATTCAGATTCTGGCCAGTGCCTTTGTTTGAGAGTAGAAGCTCTTTGCAGCACATTGTCTGGGCACCCTTGAATGATTGATTTGCATCTCAGAGGAATGAAGCCATCCTGAAATTGCAACTCCTGAGCCCTCACCTTTATTTCTACCACCTTTTCTCTTCTGTCCCCACTTCATCTCATTGATGGGCTTCCTCACTGGCCCCTAAGGCCATGTGTAAGGAATATGGATTATGATCCCAAAGAATAGGGCCATCTTCTCCACAGTGGCCAATGTTGGCTGGTGCTGCCTGACATGCTAAATAATAGTAACCACACTTGCAATGGAATCTTCCTAGCAGCCTTGTCAGAAATGGTTGTCCTATTTAGTAGATGAGCAGACCAAAACTTGGAGGGGGTTAGTGACTTGGCCAAGGCTACGCAGCAGTGGTAGGGCTGAGACTAGATTCCAGGTCTTCTTTCTGAGGTTTGCCTTAGTCCATTTGCCCTTGCATGTTACTTCCTAGAATGTTCAGGGACAATTGCCTTGGCTTCAGACAAGGCTAAGAATGGAGAGCCCTGGACTGAAAAAGGTTATTTGATAGCATAGAATTGAAACCCACAGTAGAAGAATATCCACTTTCCCTCCGAGAAAAGGGTAAAAAAATTGGGCTGAGGGCCTTTGGATCCACATCTCTTCCTCCCTCCCCCATAACCTATTTCCTCTCCCCGTTCCCCATCATTTATACACCATCTGGGCCCTGGACGGTACTGTCTGACTGAATCCTTGCAAAATCCCTCTTTCTTTTATCTGACTCAGATTGTAATGTGTATGGAGGTCTGGTACCGCCCTGTGTTAACTATACATTCAATGCAATGGGCAATATTCTGTGTGTTTCATGTACCCACCTATATCATCTATGTATGGCTTGAAATTCGTTGTGTGCTCTGCAGAAAACATCCCAGGCTTACCTCTGATGGCCATATTATGTACATTGCAGGCAACCTTCAGAGTGATTTTGCCCTGCAGAGGTTGAGAAGGTTTCAAAAGAAGTCCTTGCCTGTGACTGGTACAGAGAGAGAGAGAGAGAGAGTAGTCCCTCTTCCGAGACATCAACTTGCCCTCCTGCTCCCTCTCCATTCATTCCAGGAAACCCTCTGCAGCTCACCCTCCCCGTACTCCCCCTGGTCCTTCTGGTCTCTCCGCTGTGCTAATCACAGCTCGTTTTCTGCTGCAAGCCTCATTTGGGGGAAGAGTGCTTCAGAGCTCTCAAAATGTGGGGAAGGAAATTAAGGACGGTGGGCCAAATGAGTCAGCCCAGCAACCTGAGACTCAGACTGCCCTCCTCTCTGCTTCTGACAGGCCCTTGTTCCAGGGCTCACCAGGGGAGCATTCCCCCCTGGGCTTTTCATCTGGGCCAGGTGGTGCTGGCTCTGTATTCCAAGGGAAAGAGGGGAGCTTGGCGCACTGAGTGCCAGCTACACCTTATCTTAGGTTCTCTAGTCTCATTATCTTCTTTAACACCCTGTGAGGAGGGGTTGGCCCCATTTTGCAGCTGAGAGAACTGAAGCTGAGAAAGGTTAAGTAACTTGCCCAAGATCAGGCAAACGCAGATATCTATTTGACTTCAAGGGGTTTGAATCTATCTCAGAGGCTCCTCAGAAGAAAGGCCTGGTGATTTGCTTCTGAAAGCTCACAGCCTTGAAAAGCCTGTGGAGCACAACTCTACTTTGTAATACATGGGGTTGTCATGAGTCAGAATCGATTTGATGGCAAATGATTTTGGCTTATTTGACTTCAAAGCCTGTGTTCTTCCTTTTTTAGCCATTATGCAGGAAGTGGTGACCCCTCTTTCATCTCCCCCTGCCCTTTAAGCCAAGGGCTCTGGGCTTCTGTTCAGTTTTTTTCCCTTCATCCAATTTCTTCTGGCAAACCTTAATTTTCCTGTAGTAGCAACAGTCTTGCTGGCCTCTGGGAGGAACCATCTTGGCTGTGAGTCCTATTGCTCATTGGCTGGTCAGCATTGTAGGATAAGACCAGTTTGCTAATGAATCTGGGCATCCCAGCCAGGGCAAACTGGGTAGTTGAGAAGAGCGAGCTGCCCTCTGCTGACAGCTTTGTCCGACTATTCAGGTGGCTGGGAGCCTGTCAAAAGGAGCCCTGGTGGCACAGTGGTTAAGTGCTCGGCTTCTAACCAGAAGGTCAGTAGTTCAAACCCACCAGCTGCTCCATGGGAGAAAGATGTGGCAGTCTGCTGCTGTAAAGATTACAGCCTTGGAAACCCTATGAGGCAGTTCTGCTCTGTCCTGTAGGGTCGCTATGAGTAGGAATCGACTCAATGGCAATGGGTAATGGGTGAGCCTATCAGGTTGGAAGCGAAGAGCTCCCCGCCCCCTCTCCAGCCAGGGCACTTGTTCTGGGATTTCTTTGCCTCTCATTACCTCATTTTAAAGCCACAGGCATCAGCTGGTTGACCTGCTTCAGAAGAAATACGGTCTACACCTTTGCAAATAATGAATCCAACCTGGTATTAGTGAAGATGATGTTGAAAGTTCTAGGATGCTAGTTTGGAGAGAATGTGACTTAAACAACAAACAACAAAAAAACTTTCTTTTTTTCCCAAACCCCTGTCTTCGTGCCTTACCTCCATTGACCAAATAGAGGAATGCTGCTTAGAGAGGCCCCCTTTCTGTGAAAGCCTTTTAGAGCTGTCCTTCTGGAAATTTCTCCCTCCCAAGAAGGGAGCTGGGTGCCTAGTGGGCGGTACCCGGGAATAGTTTGGCTCTGGGGTTCTGATATGCACTTTGAAAAGCAGGATGAGGAAGAGTCAGTCATCTGGGCGAGGCCCCAGGGGCCCTTGTTTGCTGTGATAGCTGAGCAGAAGGAGCAGCAGCAGGAGCAGGAGTGCCAAGATTCTAGACTGTCTGTTCCACCCAATCCCAGACTCAGTATTTTCTCCCTTCTCCCCTCATGCTCGATCATATTCCCTCAGGAGCCAGGGCCATGTGGTAGAAAGATTTAGCAGACCTGGGTTAGTGTTCCAGCTCTGCTGCCACCTTGCCCTGTGACCTTGGGTAAGTCACTTCATCTTTTGGGGGCTCAGTTTCCTCTGGTATTTAAAGAAGAGGTTGGACTAGGTGGTCGCCAAGATTCACTCAGGTTCTGACAGTCTGAGGTTCTGAGTGGATCAAGTAAGGGACATGGGATACTGCTATCCTGTTTGAGAAACACGCTTGCATTTTCACTGGGGCTTTTTGGAAGCGAGGTCTGTGAGTTAGTGGAGTAACTTCTGTGGTGGAAGTATCAGGCACTGTTACATGTTACATCACCGTTACATCACCAAGCATGTCTCAGAGAATAGAGATTCTCTCTGCCCATCTACACCTGTGACCCCCTCTGACCCTATATCTCCATCTACTTCTTGCACTGACTGAAGAAGCTGCTGGAGAAATGGCTTGGTTAAAGTTAGATGGGGCCTCTTCTCTGGGGTCCAGGGTGGCTGCAGGGCACTCAATTGCAGAGAATTGCTGGTCTCTCCCAGCTCTGGCCTCACAGAGGTCAGGTCCCATGTCCCACAGGCTGGGGGCCCATTTCAGATGATGCCGTATTGGCCACAAGTGTCACCCTACCCTAAGCTGCTGGCTGGGTGCAGAGAAGAGGCCTTAGAGCTGATCAGATAGGGGGAAACTGAAGCACAGGAGAGCCATTGTCAAGATGGCAGAGCTCCACGGGGCCTTGCCAGGCCAGAGTCTATGGACTCTCAGTTCAGTGCTCTTTTCCTCACTGGGTTTCTCCTCCAGCTAACCCCTTAGCCCAGACTCTGTTTCTCCCCTGTCCATTTCAGGGAGCTAATTAACTTCTTTGCCTTATAAATCAAAACCAAACTAATTGCCATGGAGTCGATTCTGACTCGGCAACCCCATGTGTGTCAGAGCAGAACTGTGCTCCATAGAGTTTTCAGTGTGGATTTTTCAGAAGTAGATCGCCAGGCCTTTCTTCTGAGGCACCTCTGGGTGGACTCAAACCTCCAACCTTTCAGTTAGCACCAGAGAGTGTTAACTGTACCACCCAAGGACTCCCTTTGCCTTCTAAGCCAGTCTGATTCCTCACCTGTAACTCTGTGGGGGCAGGGTTTGGAGGTGACTTTGACCTGGTTTTGCCTTGGAGTATTCTGGTCAGATCCTTAATCCAGGATCCTAATTCTGGTCAGATCCTTAATCCAGGATCCTAGATTAGTGGTGAGGGCCGAGCAGAGCATTTGCCCCTCATCCCAAAGTCCCCCATTCTGAGGCTTATGTTTTCCTCAGAGGCATCCCTGGAGAGTGGATGGGACAGGATGGTCATGGAAAGGGTGACAGGACTTCATCGCAGGTAAGCAGGCATTTCTGACCCAGTGCTCTGACTTGGGAGGCCACTGGATGGTCAGACAGCCCAGTGGTCTCTGAGAGCTGCTCAGGCCTTCTGTGGAACTCATTGGCCCCTGGGCCTCCTTGTGCCAGGAGAAGGGTTTTTCCCCACTGCCTGTTTCTGGTGGCTGAATGGTGTGGTGGTTACTCACACGGAAGTTGGAATAAGAGGTGGGTTTGCATCCTGCCTCTGCCATCCCTTTGCTAGGTTGTCTTAAGTTACTTAACTTTTCTGAGCTTCCGTTTCTTTCGTTTATCAAACGGTGACAGTAATACCTGAGCCACAGGTTGTTTGAAGGGTTTAAGTGAAGGAAGTATGTTCAAAGTGCCTAGCACATAGGAAGCCCTCAGTACATTGTAGCTGTTAGTGTTAACAACACTAATGCTCCTCTGGGGATAAATCAGAGGAATGAGTTTCTGCATCTTTTTAAGATTTCCACTGGAATTCTGGTCTCCTGAATAATCAGGGACCAAAATCTCTTTTCCTAGTTGTTATTCTCCTACTTTTACCCATTCCTTTAGCTTCCTTCTTTGTCTCCCACCTTTTTTTTTCTTTCCCTTCTCCCCCGACCCTCCTTTACTAATTAGTAAAGGAATTAGCTTTACTAATTCCTCCTCCTTCCCCTTCCTCCTTTTCTTACTGTAGCTCTTCTCTCTGCTCTCACTCTTCTGGAACCCGTGGTGACCTGAGATGACCTCTCCTCTTTACTTACTCATGGTCTAAAGTGCATCCTGACAGTTCTGATAGCAGGTGCTGTCCAGCTGATTTCTGCTTGCTGTGAGCTCCACCTCCCGCCCCCACGAGGACAGCCCCCTCAACAAATGCTCCCCTCCTGGCTGGAAGGGTCCTCACTGCCCCCTTAGAAGGGAATTTTTCCATAATGATCCCTCCCCATCTTGGATCTCTCTTACTTTCTTTTCTTTGGGTTCCCAACCACCACGGCGAGTGGACAGAGGAGTCTGTAATTCAGGGGAGAGGTTAGTGCTGGCCATGTAAATTTGGGACTTAAGTGTATAAAAATCAGTTGCCATCGAGTCAACTGCAGCTCATGGCAACTCCATGTGTGTCTAAGTAGAACTTTGCTCCACAGGGCTTTCAATGGCTGATTTTTCAGAAGTACATCACCAGGCCTTTCTTCCAAGGCACTTCTGGGTAGACTTAAACCTCTGGCCTTTGGTTAGCAGCCAACCAAGCATGTCAACTGTTTGCACTACCTAGCTAGAAGAAAGAAGAGTCTAGTCTGGCTAGAAAAAAGAAGACTCAAGAGTAAGGAAGAAGAGGAGGATCCAGCAAAGGAGACTGAGAAGGGGCAGCCAGAGAGGTAGGAGGAGGGAAGGCAAGTGGAAAGGAGAGATGGAGAGCGCTGGCTCTTTCAAGGACTTGTGCTGTAAAGAGGAGCAGAAGAATAGGGCACTAGATGGAGCGGGATGCTTGGTCAGGAAGGGTCTCTTTGGAAGGTGAGAACTTTTACAGCATATTTGTATGCTGACAGAATGGTCTACTAGAGAGAGAAAGAGATGATGCAAGGGAGAGAAGGAAAGCTCTCGAGAAGGTGTGAGAGTCTGGGATCCAGGCAAGAGTGAGGGATTGGCCTTGAGTAGGAGCTGGGATAGTTCATTCCTGGTGATAGGTAATAGGAGGGAGAAAATGTGGGGGTACAGGTGCAGGTAGCTGGCAGGTGGGGCATGAAGAAGATGAGATAATTTTATTCTGATTGCTTATATATTTTTCAATGAAATAAGGAGAGTGTGAGAAAGGGGGATAAGGTATGGGAGACACGAGGAGATGGGGAGACATGTGAGATGTAGGAGAATGATTTGACTATGGAAATATGGAGGCATTGCCAAGATTTGTGGTCATCTTTTGAACAGAGACTAGTCAGTAGACGGGTGCATTTTTCTCTGTGTGGGTACAGGTGCAGATAGCTGGAGAGTTGGGCTTAACCAAAGTTAGGGTAAATAGGACACAGCGAGAGAGGGGTAAGCAGATCTATGCAAGGGTGTGACTTTAGGGATGGATATGGAATCTAAGACAGGTTCATGAGAAGGGATGATGCGAGGGGGTGGTGTGTGGTGAGAAGTGGGGGGGTCAGTGGATTGGGCCTCCTGATGAGATTAAAGAATTGCTAGTATGCATCTCTCGGTTTGGATCCACCAATTCTACTCTGTCCTAGAGGGTCGCTATGCAGTGGGGATAGTATCCATCTCACCGCTCTGAGTAAGTAAGGGCCAACTGACTATTACTAGTTGTCTTATTTAGTCATTTATTTTTTCTGAAAATACACATAAGAAAACATATGCCATCTCAACAATTTCTACGTGTACAATTCAGTGACATTGATTACATTCTTCAAGTTGTACAACCGTTCTCACTCTTTTTCCAAATCATTCCACCACTATTAACATAAGCTCACTGCCCCCTAACCAAAAACTCTCTTTTTTCCGCCTCCTTCCCATGCCTGGTAACCACTAATAATCCTTGGTTTCTATGTATTTGCTTATTTTATATAAGTAAGATCATGCAGTTATTTGTCCTTCAGAGACTGACTCATCTCGCTCAGCAGGATGTTTTCAAGGTTCACCCATGGGTGGCATGTATCAGAACTTCCGTTTTTTTTATGGCTGAGTAGTATTAGTTGTCTGCTTTAGATTTTGACTCAGTATATTCCTCTTGAGAAAGTTGAATAGGCACTCAAATAGAAAATAGTGAAAAGCAGCGCTTGTTCTGGGGCCCTTTAATTCATTCATCATTTAATGAGTGCAATTTAATTAAGCTGCAAAGATATACAATGGTTCACACAGACACAATGGAAACTATATCTTAAATTTTTCCTACCCTAGACAGATCAGTCGATTTAGTCCACAAACACCGGCATGGGCATTTGTGTTTGTTCTTACTGATACTGAGGAAGTATTCTAAGTGCTCATCTAAAGGACTTCATCTTGGGGAGAGAGTGTACTGTTTGTTGCCCATCTCAAGCTGCAGAGAGGAAGTGAAGGCCTGTTTATGCACGAGGCCCACAGGTCTCTGGCAAACAGAACTGCTATCAGGAAGACAGCTTATGTCTGAACCCTGGCCAGTGTGAATTGATGTCCTTTGCATTCAACAATCACAGGACTGTCTGAATCACTTAAGAGTATGTTGACAGTAGGCTCTGAGGTTAAGAGAGAAATATACAACTTCCAGGAATGGAAATAGAGGTTTGGTGGTGCCAGAAGAAAGCAAGAGTGGCGAAACCTTGCCCTTTTTTTTTTTTTGAATAGTGTTTTCCAGTTTAACAAAGCAATGGTATATACCTTATCTTCTTGACCCTTGAAACAAAATGATCAGCAGGAAGTATTTTAGAACCCTCGTTTGACTGAGGCAAATGTAAGATCAGAATGTTTGGTGGACTTTCCCATGGCATCACATGCCTGCATTATAGCACAGCCTGCTCATATGCAGAGTCCCTGGGTGGTGCAAATGGTTAAAGCTCTTGGCTGCTAATCAAAATGTTGGAGGTTTGAGTCCACCCAGAGGCACCTTAGAAGAAAGGTCTGGTGATCTACTTCTGAAAAATCAACGATTGAAGACTTTGTGGAGCACAGTTCTACTCTGACACACATGGAGTTGCATGGCAACTTTTTTTTTTTTTTTTTAATTGGACAGCAGAAGAAGGCTGCACAGAATGGGGCCATTTGGGCTGGACTTGAAGGATGAATAGAGGTTCTAAGGGCAGGCAAAAGGTGGAAGTGGTATTTCATTTATTCTTTTGTTCCTATATTTTGTTGTTGTTATTGTTAGGTGCCGTTGAGTTGGTTCTGACTCACAGTGACCCATGTACAATAGAACGAAATCAATTCATACATGAATTGATGGATTTACTTATTCGATGATGGCTGTTTTCGTGGAGAGGTGGGAAGTCTGATTAGAGAGAAAGAAGACTGAGTATCCCAGAGAAGGGAGAGAGTGAATTTAGGGCAGTGTATCTCAAAATTTGCTGTATACCAGGTTTTTATGCAAATAATGCACACGTTATACATTTTTTGCAAACCACAGCAACCCCCCCCCCTTTATTTTTGTAAGCCTTATTTATGTGAGTGCGTTATTTACATGGGTGCGTTATTTACTTGGGTGCGTTATTTACATGGGTGCATTATTTGGGAAAAATACGGTACACAAATCACCTAGGGATCTTGTTAAAATGCAGATTTTAATTCAGCAGTTCTGGGGTAGGCATTTCTAACAAGCTCCAGGTGAGGCTGTACTATTGGTCCATGGGTCACACTTTGTGTAGCCAGAGTGTAGAAAACCTGTTTGACAGTGAATGGGAGTTGAGGGATAGGATAGAGAGACCTTCATGTGCAAAAATGTTAAGTATACAAACACCAAGTTTTTCAGGGGAAGGGGTGTGGCAAGTACTTTTCAGTGTGACTGTTGCATAGGGTATAGTGGTGGTTGAGGTCAGTGGTGGGGAAAGAAGATGAATCTAAAAAAAGGCACCCATGACCAGATGGCAAAAGAGACTTGCAATGCCAAGGAGCTTACCGTATTTTTCATGCAAATAATGCGCACCTTCTGCATTTGTTTGCCAGCGCTCCTCCGCCAGCAAGGCATCTTCACAACACTGCTGTGCTAATCCTGCTCCACATGTTGCTGTAAAAAAATTAGCATAGAGCACCTGAAAAAATACCTCAGGGGAGGGGGTTGGTACAGGCCAGCAAACAAATGCAGAAGGCACGAGTTATTTGCGTAAAAATACAGTACTTCATGCTGCGGCCATGAGAGACAGGAATTACTTAAGAAGGGATGGGTTGAAACTTCATTTTGCTGAAGAAAAAATATTAACTACCATTTTAAAAATCCCTTTTAAGAAAGGATCTTTCATATTATTTTCTGTGAAAGAGAAGTATTTGACTGTTAGTTCAACCATAAAAACAAGGCCATCATTTGGTTTGAGACCTTAGTTGTTTTGATAGGGTCTCTACTCACAGAAAGGAAAACAGGAGTAAAATATTTGATCAGTGGCTGGATTAATGTTTGAACCCTTAATTCTTACCAAGGACAAAAAAAAAAAAAAAAAAAAGCAGTTGACACAGATTCATGGCAACCTATGTGTGTCATAGTAGAACTCTGTCCCATAGGGTTTTCAGTGGCTGATTTTTTGGAAGTAGATCACCAGACCTTTCTTCTGAGGCACCTCTGTGTGGACTCAAACCTCCATCATTTTGGTTAGCAGATGAGTGCATTAACCCTTTGCACCACGCAGGGACTCCCTTAGTTCTCACACAAGGCTTTTAACCTATTAAGCTTAGTGTGTCTAGCTCAGAGGTAGCAACTAGGTTTCTTCTTGCATGCAAATTCACAGACTGGTAATGGCTGCTTGGAGTGCTGTGTTGAGGAGGATCCTGAGATCTCATCTATGCATATTGGAAGAGAAAGTTAAATTGATTAGTGATGTCTGTCATGAGTATGGGATAGAATAATGGCACGTGTGCCACATATTAGGCTATCCCTGAAGGAGAGTAAGATTTCTGGTGATATATTCCTAATTCTCTCACACCAGGGCCATTTCAGCGATAATCAGTGCCTTCATTTCCCTGGTTCTGAAATGGAGTTTATCACTACTTATCCGGAAGGGCTTTGTGAATCTTCTAACAGTTGTGGGTTCTTGTCTACATTTACAAAGTGCCAGGAAAGCCCCTCCTTCCAGATACATGCTTGTCCAGTTTACTCTAATATCGATGGGCATTTTTGTACTGAATAGACTATGTGTCTTAGGGCGTCATTTCTATTAAATCTGAAGACAGATGCTGGTAACTGGAAATAGACATTGATTTGCTTTCTCTTGTACTATCCCAGCTCTCTAATTTCTCCAGAGGAAGAAAATAAAACGCATGTAAAACCAACTCCTTTAGCGTTCTAAGTAAATAGTGAGATCAATTCTCCTTCATGAATTTGTTGGATAAATGTTTGTTTGATTGCAAGGAAAAGTCAGATTAATCTTAGATGAAAATTTGGCCCGTGGAAAATGATCTCTCAGTTGGGCTGAGTGACCAAAGAGGCAGGATGAGGGCAGAACTGGCAGTGCCTTTGCACTGGGAGTTCGAAGCAAATGCTGACTTAATACAAGACCAGATGGTGCTGGGTTTTGACGTTCTCCCATGGAGCCCCAAGGATGTTTCTCCTTTAAGTACTGTTAGTTCAGCTAAGTAGTGTTAGTTCAGTGTGATGTGTGTTTCTTTTTGTTCAGGGTGTTGAAGGACATCAGTGGCCTCAGGGTCTCGAGATGTCTCTGTGAGAGGCTTCAGGGAAATCTGGTTGTCACCATCATCATCCTCATTGTCCATTCTCCTGCCATCACAATTTGGAAAACGAGTTAGTGACTTGTGGAAATTGAAGGGTGAGAGTAAAAGGTGGAAAAATTGAAAGGAGTGAGCAAGCCTTTGTTGTTTCTTGGGGTGGGGGTAGGGTTGTAGACGTCTTGACTGTGGTACCTTATCCACTCTTTTGTTGCTCTCCTAAATAAGGTGAGTAAGGAACATGCCTGTCCTTGCTTGTCTGACAGTGTAATGGAGGTGTCTGGGCTGACGTCAGCTCGGCTCTGCTCTGGATGCCAGACTTCTTTTTATGCTCTTCTCAGAGGCTTCACAGGGAGAGCTGGTGCTGGGCAGTCCATTCAGGGTGGCCCTGGGGGGCACATGGACAATCGGCTCTGTGTGGGAATAACAGGTCCAGCAAGACTGAGTGGGACTGGGTGGGAGAGAAGGAAATGACAGCCTCTCACTCTAGTCTCTGACCTAGGAGCTGTGGAGAATGAGGTCAGGGGATCTGTTGAGAGTCTCCGGAGACAAAGCCCACTAGCCCAGCACTGGACTACTCCCTGTAGCCCCAGCAGCCCCTTTGTGAGGGGCTATTCTGGACACTTCTGGGGGATTCCTCCCCAGCATTTTCCAGGATTAGTAACTGCCAGATGGTGAGGACTTGATGTCCTGCCTCATATAAACAAACCTACCCAACTCCTGAGGGATTTTGTTAGAAGTATGCACCATGGGGGCTTAAAGGGGTTTTAGGGGACAGCTAGTCTACCCTCATGTGGTACAAACTGAGGAAACTGAGGCACTGAGAGATTTAATGATCTTACATCATTGTGCCTTAGCAAACTTATTGTGAATGAAAGGGAAAATGCTGCTAAATTCAACAGCTTAAAGTAGGAACTGAACTGAAGTTGGGCTGCTGCATTTGGGTTAACTGTCCCGGGACATGATGTAGTGAGAGATAAGAGGGTGAAGTAGAGTCTAAAGGACTAGAGTGTGAAGACATGGATTGTAGCCCTGGCTCTACAACTCGTTGACTGCCTGAGCCTTAGTTTCCTCACCTGTAAATTAGAAATAGTCATGCCTGTCCTGCCTATCTCATAGGATTATCGTGGGGAATCAAATGAAATTCATAAATATAAAGATGCTTACTTTAAAATGTTCTAAGTAATTATCATTAGGGTGTCCAAGTATTGTTTTCTTTAGGCCTAAATACTGGTTTTAGATTGTTGGTCGGCTCATATCAGTTTGGCAATACTTCCAGGAAGCCCCTGACATTCTAATATTGGGGGCTTCTTCCAGGGAACCTAAATGGAAAGCCTGTTGGAGATGAGAGGTCGGTTCAGACAGGTGGAAGGAAGGTTGACTAAGATGAAGGTGAGATGGAGGAATAGAGGACAAGACCAGAGGCCAAAGATGGTGGCTTATGGTGGAGAGCGTTTCCTTGGAGTCACACTGGGTAAATGAGTTGGTCCCAGGAAACTGAAGGTGGATGCCCTCATGTTGCCCCAGATTGTGAGTGTTCACACCTTATTCTTTTCTTTTTTTTCAGTCATCCCCACAATGGTAGTTGCGTTATCTTAGTTCCCAGTATTAGCAATTTTAAAGAAGATTGATTTAAATAGCACTCCAGGGAGGAGAGAAAATCAGATGAAGTCCCACACCCCGCTTCTGCCCTTCATTGGCCAGCCCAGCGCTGGGCCTCACCGAGCCTGGGAACACAGACTCTGCCTAAGCAGATGTCCTGTCAAATGTCTGGGTTTCCAGAACCATTCAGGCAGTCTCTTAACTGTTGCTCCTTTGCTTCTGTATTAGTTATCTATTACTGTGTAACAAATTAACCCCAAACTCAGCAGCCTAAAACAACAAACATTTATTAACTCACATAGTTTCTGAGGGTCAGGAATCCGAGAATGGTGTAGCTGGGTGGTTTGGGCTCAGGTTCTCTCATGAGGTTGTAGTCAAGATGTTGGCTGGGGTCACAGTCATCTCAAGGCTCAGCGGGAGCTGAAGGAGTCTCTTCCACCCTCACGTGTTGTCAGCAGGACTCAGTTCTTCATGGGCTCTTGGTCTGAGGGCCTCCATTGTTTGCTCTATTGGGTGGGGGCCACCCTCAGTTCCTTGCCATGCAGGCCTTTCCATAGTGCAACTCACAATACAGCAACTGGCTTCCTCCAGAGTGAGTGATCAGAGAGACAGAGAGAGAGAGGGAAACCACAGTGCCTTTTTATGACTTAGTCTCCATAGTTGCGCGCTGTCACTTCCTCTTTATTCTACTTGTTATAAGCAAGCCATTAAACCCAGCCCATACTCAAGTGGACAGGAATAAGCTTCACCTCTTGAAGGAAGGAGGATCAAAGAATTCATGTACTTTTTAAAAAACCACTCCAGCCACCAATATTGCTGCCTGGTGATCTTTTCTATTCTTGCCTCCAATTCGGTCAGTCTTACAGTGCTGTTCCTCCTGCCTTTGGTCCCGATTTCCCTCCTGGCTCTCCCACTCCTGAGGAATTTGCATGGCTACCACTTGCCCAAGGAGCCCTGGTGGTGCAATGTTAAGCGCTTTGCTGCTAACCAAAATGGTGGTGGTTTGAACTCACCCAGCGGCTCTGTGGGAGAAAAGACTTGGTGATCTGTTTCCGTAAAGATTACAGCCTAGGAAACCCTGTGAGGCAGTTCTGTCACATGAGGTCTCTGTGAGTCGAAGATCAACTCGACAGTACACAACAGCAACAACTGCCACTTGACCAGATTTCTGAGGCTGTGTTTTTTGAACCCTATCTTGGAGAGGCCTCTACCAGGATCTGCCCCAACCTAGTGGGTAGAGCTCAGACAGACACCTAGGACTGAAAAGCTTCAATCAAAGGTCAGAAGGAAAGAAATGACTTCCAGTGAGACTGGATGCATCTCTTGGGGGAAGGTCAGAAATGGATGCTGTCAGGGCCTTATTAGGCCATGGAACCTACAATCAAAAATCACCGTTGCTATCAATGTATGGAGTCAGAAATAGACAGCATTCCAAAGACTACTTTTACGTGGTGCTTCCAAGCTTGAGCATGATGGACAAAGCCTGTGGAGAGTGATGATCTGCAGATGTCATGGTGTTCTGAGATGATCTACACATGAATTCTTTACTCTACAATGTTGAAATCATCCAGTCAGGCATAAAGACCCACTACTGCTGGAGACTGCTTTAGTTCTGATCACGAATGGCTTGTTCCAGTTCTTATCTTACTTCTTCTCTCACTTGATGGTGATGGCGACCCCTTCCTCCTTCTTGGACTGCATAAACTGACTCTCTCCAGGTTCTCCTTCTTCCTTTCTGACCACATTATCTCGGTCTTTCTCAGTGGATTGCTTCTTGATGCCCTTTAACGACTTCAATTCCAATAATTACCCTTCCCCTAACCTCAACTAGCTCCTTTTTATTTTTCACTCTGTGGTCTTTCCCTGAGTATTTTACCAAGTTCAAAGGTTTTATCTACCACTCCAACCTGATGATTTCTAAATCTACCACTCCAGCCCAGTCCTCTCAACTGGATATAGACCCACATTTTCTCACTGCCTTCTGGACATCTCCACCGAGTGTCCTATCTGCACAACAAAAGCAATGTACCAAAATCGAACCCATTATTATTCTCTCCAAATGTACGGTCCTCATCTTGGTTAACAGTGTTATCATCTGCCCGGTGACCCAACCTAGGAACCTTGGTATCATTTTTGACTCTACCTTCCTCCTCACACCCATATCCAAGCAGACATTACGTCCTGTTGATCAGTTCTGTTTCTCAAATAATTCCTACATTTATCCCCACTGTTACTAGGCCTGTCCTAGACTAATGCCTTCACTAGAATATAAGCTCCACAAGGGTAGAAAGTTGTATCTGTGTTATTTGTCTGTATTATGGCTCAGTATATCACATGGTACTGGGCACATCATAAATGCTCAATAAATATGTGTTGAATAAATGGATATTGCAACACCCCCTAACTGGTCACCTTGCCCTATCATCCCCACTACATCTACTCTCTTCCCTGCCACCATAGTCATCTCTTTAAAGCATGACCATGAGCAAATCAGATCCCTGCTTAAAAACCGCTATGGAGTCCTCGCTGCTTACAGAGACAAGTTCAGATCCTTACACTTGGACAGGAGGCCCTTCACAATTTTCCCTCTTACCTCTCTAGCATCATCTTCTGCTGCTGCCCATGCCCTATGTACATAAGCTTTTCCCTACTCCATTCCTGACCAATAACCACCTATAACTATTACATATTTTGCTCTCCTTGAGCTACTCTGCTTTGCCTGGTGCACAATGCACCTCATGTTTCCTGCTGTTTCCTTTCCCTGTAATGCTCTGTCTTCTTTGTTCACTTAGAAAATTCCTGGTCATCCTTCAAGGCCCAGCTCAAATGCTACCTTCTCTCAGTGTCTTTCCCTGACCTCCACTCCAACATTATTTATTGCTCCCCCATCTGTAAGCACTTTATTCATTTCCCTGTTATAGCACTTACCACATTGTATTACAGTCATTTTTTAAAAAGTGACTCTCTCCCTATAATAGTTATCCATTGCTGCATAACAAATTACTCCAGAATTTAGCAGCTTAATACAACAAACATTTAGTATCTCACAATTTATATGGGTCAGGAATCTAGGCATGGGTTAGAAGGATGCCTGTGGCTCAGACTCTCTCAAGAGATTGCAGTAATGCTATCAGCCAGGGCTATGGTTTCATCTGAAGGCTTGACTGGGAGAGGATCCAATTTCAAGCTCACTCACATGGTTGTTGGCAGGATTCATTTCCTCCTAGGTTGTTGGACTGAGACCTCCCATTGCTCTGTGCCATATGGACTTCTCCATAGGGCATCTCACAACATAGCAGCTGGCTTCCCTTAAGAGCAAGCGAGTGATAAAGCACAAAGAGAGTGCCCAAGATGAAATCATAATCTTTTTATAACCTAATGTTGGAAGTGACATCCCATCACTTCTGCCATATTCCATTTGTTAGAAGAGAGTCAATAAGTCTGACCCACACTGAAGGGAAGAGAACTACACAAGGGTGTGAATACCAAGAGGTGGGGATCATTGGAGCCATCTCAAAGGCTGTCTATCATACCCACTAAACTTGAGCTCCTTAGGGCAGGATCCATGTCTCATTCATCTTTGAAACCTTAGCACCTAGTACAGTGCCTGGCAGGTAATAGGTGCTCAATGAATTTGGTCAAATTAAATGGAATTATTTTTCTATAAGAACCTGATAACAATCAAGTAAATTGCAAAGTTAGAATCCTCAAAATTAGATGAAAAAAATGATTAAAAAGAAAAATGATGTTTCTAATTATCCTGGGCATACTATGAGGTCTTTTTCTTCCAGGAATTTTTATGATTGCTTCCCAGTCTCACATAGAAAATGATGGAAAAGCAAGAAAGTATCTTTTTTTTTTTTCTCATTTGACTTAGCACAACTCTATGAGATATTTTAGAAAGGAAAAAAATAAGAATACCACTTCAAAGGTCCTCAGACAACCCAAGAACAAATGGACCACTCCTGAATCCCTCTTCCAATTCATGAAAATTGAGCAGTTGAAGGATCACAGACAATCAGGGGCTGACCCATCATTGCTATTTTCCACCAGGTGCCCATCAATTACAGATATCATAAGACCTGGACCTCCAGGAATTACAGGGTCTCCAATCTGAGCAACAATTTCTTCTTCAGCTCCACTTTCCTAAAGAAAAGCAAGACCCTTATCAAGACCCTTTAGCCAGCGTCCATGACTGGATGCCTCTGATGTCCAGAGAGGTCTAAAATGCACAACCAGTGTCAAAGATTCACATCTGAGATTGATGGTGGGCTCTGGACAGTGATTCAGGCTGACCTCCACAAACTACTGTAGGGCAAGCATCCCTTTGGCAGATGGTTGCCTACAATCTACGATTCCAGCTAAGAATTTAAAAGGAGACTCTACCCGAGTTGCTCATATTCAACACCCTCTTTTCCCTCTCCCTGCCTGGCAATATCTTGCCATTGTCACACAGACCGGCTCTATCCAGATCTAATATTCCTCAAGGATAAAACCTTACCCAAGGCCTCTGTCTGCCTGCAGATTCATGACAACCCATCTGTTCAGTCCCAACCTGTTGCATGGAGGTGGGCGGTGTAGTTGATGAGAAATGCTTTAGGTTTCTAGGGAGATTTCTTTTGCTTTCTGTCATGGCCATTTTTTGGTGTTGATATTGGGCTAGAACTGGGCTGGTTAACATGGGAAAGTTGACATGAATTGTAGCAGTACTCCCTAGCTATTTTAATTTCCTTTTTCATTTTTTTCCCTGAGCTTTAGCTGGCAAACTTTAAAGACCTGTTTATCCCACCAGCCAGATGGGCAATTTGGTATCAACAGTATCTAAATATTCTGCTTATAGTGACATAGATACATTCACAGCTTCATGGATATCAGATTCCAATTCTTTAACTTAATACAGTGCAAAACTAATGCCCAGATAGACAAAGTGATTTGCCCAAAGGACTCGGATGTTGTAACGAACCTCAAATTGTGACAGTTGCTCCATGAGGGCAGATACTTGACTTTTCTCCCCGCTATATCCTAGTGCCTAGAAGAGTGCCTACCACATTTATTTATTCAACAAACATTGTTGAAGGAATACATAAATGAATAAATTATCCTTCGTCCTCAGCTGCAGTGACTAATTAGGAGCTCTGGGGCCATTACTGTGGCTGTCAATATCTTTCTAGTGCTGTGCCTCAGCCCCAGCTTGACCCAGTCAGGTATGTTATATAAATCCAGGTCAAGGCTACCTCATTCCATTATTTCACTGCAAGAAAATTAACCATAATGCCCACAGGTTTATAGATGGATATGGGTCCATTTCCAGGGGACTCTATCTTGGACCATACCTGACCACGAAAACTTGGAAAATTTCTAGGGTCCTTTGAGAATGGCACCATGAACCCTTAACTGTTTAGCCCATTAAAAGTGCCCTTAATGCTCTTGCATGAATGCGCTGTGTATGATTCTTTATAATAATGATCACTGCAACAATCCCTGTGGTTTGCATCCTATGTGGTATCTGGGTGGTGTAGAGTTTGACAGCTTTAAGGGAAGGATAAGCAGACCTCTAAGATGAATTGAACTTGCTGCACATTAAGGTGCTTTGCCCAAGCAAAAGGCAGCCAGCTCACACCATCATTTATTTTTAATGTGTTTTGTTTGTTTGGTCTTTGTCATTCCCATTCTCTTTCTCTTCTTTGTCCTCTTTGAAGTACATTAAAAATCGCAAGAAAAAAAGGGAGCTCAGGTGTTTCTGGAGTGCCATTGTGGTCATTGATTTGTAGATGTCTTAGTGTTAAATAAGTCAGGGCAGATAAGAGGGGAGCCTGCATTCTATTGCAGAGGGTTTACAAAGCAGGGCTTGATAAATAACACACTCCAAGAAGCAGTGCCTGGTTAACATATTTATTATAATGTGTGTGTAAAAGGGGTTGAATTCTTGATCGCTCAGAATTGGCTCACCTCTTTACAGATTAAGCATAGTGACTCAGAGCCTGTCCCTCTACCTGGCCAGCTGGGTCTCAAATGGGGAGTAGAATGGAGAGGGAGGGGGGAAGGGAGAGAATGAATGAGAACGAATGAATCTGATTGAATGAGATGGCCTCTCAGAGTGAACTAGTAATATTTTTTTTTCTCCTCAAATTACTCTTTAGCATGGATAATTTGGATTTGACTGTAATTCGCATAAAAGCTTTAACTAAAACTTCTTACATATTTTTGCAATATGTAAATATTAGAAATTTAATGTTTGTATGAATGTAGAGAACTATTAGAAATTTGAGCTGAATTATTTTCTAATGAGAGTCCATAGAGACTTGTTTTTGGTGCTATTTCAGATTGGAACTGATTCTATGCATTTTATATAATGTAATTTATATAAACAAGGCATCAAACCAAGGAACACAATTTGAGTCTTGCACTAACTTGCCTAAGAACCATGGGTATTTAGCTTCTCCATTCCTAAGAAATTAGTTTTTAAGAGATCAACATTGATAAATAAGGTAATAAAGTATAATTAGATGTTTATAATTTCCCAATGAATAAATAATAGACCACGCTAGTACCACAGTTATCTGTATTTGCTTTATTTATGTTTTCAGCACATACCTAGTGATAGAATGTATTTTTTCTGGAGTTCTAATTTAATCAGTGATGTTGCTTAGCCTAGTCCAAATTAAATACCGAGGATAATGAAATAAAAAACTCTTTTAATAAGGCTCATAATGTAAGAGACACAAGTCATAGCAGTTTGTATATTTCTTTTTGCCCAGAGTTTGTTGAAAATGAGCTGTGTTTCTCTTACTGGGCTGAATCTCTATAGAGTGATATTGGCTGGTTAATGACTTGTGTTAGCTTCTAAGTCACAATCATAATGCGAGCTTAATCAGCAAGGTATATTTAGATATTTTCTTCCCGAAAAGGTTGGAAATATCCATGCGTGGGGGCAGTTGTGTGTGAGCATGTGCGGACGTTGGCAGCTGCAGATATGGAACTGGCACTGGTTTTGCCTGAGTGTGTGTGTGCCTTCTCATGCAAACGCCAAGAAATTCCATTTACCATCCCTTGATCCCTTCTCAGCGTCTCTGCACAGGCGTTCTTCTGTCAGGGCATGAGATGTGTCCTTCCAGTGGCAACACAGCAGTCACTGCTTCCAGACTCCTGCTTTCTCTTTTTACTAAGCTCAGTTGACTGTAGTGCCATAAACACCAGGTTCTCCCAGCCTCATGAACAATCTTCTTCTTTCTGAGAAGCTTCCAAAGCTCCATTGGTTTCCCCTTTGTTCCTATCTGTTGAAATAGCACCCTGAAGCCAAATCCCCATTGTCTGAAGACCCTGTCCAGCAGTTAGGTCTCTGGCACATGGTGGCCATGGGTTACAGTTTCTGCTTTAATCTCTAGGGAGGATTGGGCAATTTTGGAAGGGTGGCACAATGGTTAAGTGCTCGGCTGCTAACCAAAAGGTTGGCGCTTCAAAACTACCAGCTGCTCCACGGGAGAAAAGACCTGGCGATCTGCTCCCGTAAAGATTACAGCCTAGAGAACTCTGTGGAGCAGTTTAACTCTGACATATAGGGCGGCTCTGAGTCGGAATCAAGTCAACGGCACACAACAACAACAAGGCTGGATTAAGAATGCATCTTCTTACCAAGTTCACTACTGGGCCAACTAAACACGCGTGGCAGGAGATTTACTGAACCCTCCTGAGAGAACAAATTTGGAGGAACATTCAGGAAGGACTTGGTTTTTAATGATCTGGCTGGAATGAGTCATGCACATGGCACCACTTTCTAAATTCATTTTGGTAATTGGAATCTTATAAATGTCCTGTTGAATCATCTCACCCCGGGGGACCTGGGAAGGATTGTCTTCTCTTCACTACACTGGGCTATTTAAATAGCAATACAGGTTTCCCTTGCTTTAAGAAAACTAGAGGTATGAAAAAAAATCTAGATTTCTAAGGCACGTACATTGGGGAATGATTAACTTTAAAAAGAGATTAAGATAGGAATCTGTAAGTAGTAAGCGACCGTAAGTAAATTGTTTTATAGCAATGTACCTTTCTTTTCTCCCACCCTTGAATTGGGAAGACTGAATCTATTATCCATTCACTTCCAAGGACTTTAGGAATTAGTTCTGGGAAAAAATAAAGAGTTCTAGCAGTGAGACCTTGAAATGGACTTTTAGCACTTTCCTTAGAAACTTTTCCTTTTGTCCAACAGTGTGCATTTTTTAAGTTATTTTCGTGGTAGATAAGATGTCTTATTCTTGCAGTTTTATTTGGTAAATGATTTTTCCATTCCTTAGAGAGACACGCAACAGATAGCTCACCTGTTAGAGTGGCACAGAGAGGAGGGTTTCATTCTGGGCATGGTTTTTGCACCTGCTATAGGGTTGCTATGAGTCAGAATTGACTCGATGGCAACAGGTTTGATTTTTTTGTTTGTTTGATGGCTGCTTGTAATATTATTTTTATTCCCTGATTTTCTCCAGCACATAAGTGATGTCTTGCGTTCTGAGAAGGAGCTCAGCAGCCAGAGCTGAGACTCTTCTTAGTCCTGCATTTTACCAAGGGGCTGGAGGCTGTGAGAGCTTAGTTCCCTTCTTTCTGGCTTGAAGGTCTTTTAGAGATGCTAATGACTTTCCAAGATGAGAACACAGAGAAAAACCATACAATTTTTTCAGAGACTTTCAATGGGAGTTTGCAAAGCCCACTTGCTACCATTCGCTGGTCAGAAGCTATCCCAGAGGATAGCTGTCTTCAAAGCTTAGCACATTGGGCTAAGAGAACTTGGACACAGAGCAGGCTCTCAATAAATATTTGTGGAATGTTGCTGGATGCGTGGAGCAACCCCCTCACCCCCACCCGGAGGCAGCTCCAGATGCCCAGTTGGCTGCTGAGTTCCATGTCATGCTCTGGAATGTGCTGACCTTTCTTCCTAGGGAAGAGAACACTACTGAAGAGTGTTATTCTTCGTAGGGCAGCGTTTGCTCTGATCTGTCAACGCTCCCCTCACTCAGGGTCTTTACTGAGCAATGACAAACTCAAGAACCTGTGGCAGTCAATGCAGCTGATTGCTTTCTGCTTCCCAAAATCTCTTCTTTTGACTGCTGTGACCTGATACTTGCCCAGTTTGCTTCTTACCTCTCTAGTCATCCTTCTCAGTTTCCTTTGCTGGTTCTTTCTTTTGATATTTAAGTGGTTGAGTTCCTCGAAGCTCAGTCCTAGGCCCTTTTCTCCCTTCCCTTCCCTTCTCTTCTCCTTTCCCACTCCTCTCCCCTCTTCCCTTTTCCTAGATAGTTTCATTAATTCTCATGGTTTCAAATACCATCTACTTAGCAAAAACTCTTAAATTTATATCTCTAGCTCATACTTCTCTTTTGAACTCTATCAACTGGCCTCTTGACATCTCTACCAGGAAGCCTCACAGACTCCCTGAAATTCAACATGCTCCAAACAGATTGTATCCTCTCCCTCCTCCATTTGGTCCCCATACCCTTTCTATAGTCCTCCTCATCTGAGTAAGTTTTACTGCAATCCACCTAGTTTCTCTGGTCAAAAACTTGGGCTATTTCTCGTCTGCTCTCTTTCCCACATTCCCTGCATCCAAACAATTGTCATTTCTGTCAATTATATCTTTAATGTTTCTCAAATCTCCAACTTAGTCTAATTATCCCTGTCTCTTTCCTGGTAGCTGCATCAGCCTCCTAACTAGTTTCCTGTCTTACATCTCTGCATTCTCCTGCCCGCCCCTCCCCACCCAACAAATTTCCTAGACAACAGCTTTTTTTTTACTTTTCATTTTGAAATAATTGAAGATTTGTAGGATGCTGCAAAATATAGAGAGGTATTGTGTACCCTTCACGCAGTTACCCCAAATGGTAACGTCACACATACACTGATAGTACATTATCAAAACCAGGCAATTGACATTGATGCAATCTACATATCTTATTCAGATTTTCCCTGTTTTATGTGCACGCATGTATGTGTGTATGTATGTATGTGTATAGTGCTATGTTATCAACTTCTGTAACCACCACCACTCTCAATCAAGATATAGAACTGCTTCATCACCCCAAAGGTCCTTCCTGTGAAAGAATGCGCCATTAAAAACACAACGTGATTCATGTACTGCCTTGCTTAAAACCCTTTAGTGACTTTAAAGCCCCAAATCCTTGAGTAAGGGCTACGATAGCCCATGTAACCTGGCTCTAGCTACCTCTTGCTCCTTTCCCTTTGCTCACCAAGCCTCTGCTCACTGGCCTTCCCCTTCTTTTAAATTTGCCAAATGCCTTCACCTCTCAGTCTCCACGTGTGCTGTTTCCCCCGATTGGAATCCTCTCCTACCCAGCTAACTCCTTCTTATCCAGAGGTATAGCTTAAAGATCTTTCTCAGGAAAGCTTTCCTTGACATCTCAGACTAGATTAGGTCCTCCTCTTGTTTGTTTTAATTGCCAATTATGCTTTTCCTTCATGGCACTTATCACACAATTGTGAGTAAATAGCTATTGCGTAGTTTATTAATTTACGGTTCTTTGGTTAGACGAGAAGGACTTGTGTGTGTCTTGCTCGCTGTACTTTTTATGTCTAGTGCAGTGGCTGGCCTAGTAGGTGCTCAGTAGATACTTGTTAAATTAATGAGCAATTATGAGTTGACTGGTTGTGGCTGGGTGTGGCCTGAGATCAGGAACTAGGCAAAGTCAACTTGACTAAATGGACACATGCTTCATGGTCTTGACTTTAACCTTCCCAGTGGCGCCTTGTCAGAGAACCTGGACACCCCCAGAATCTCAGACTCCAACATTTTCTCTCCCATTCCCATCCCAGCATTCCTGAGTCTAAGAATTCAGAAAAGGAAACAACTTTGGCCAGTGTCCTTCGTAGGCATATCTTTGTGATGCTTTCAAAGAGTCCCAGCTAGATATTCATCCAGGCTTCTAATGTTGGGCGTCTTTCTCTTTGGGGCCACTGCCATAGCATCACCTTAAGAGAGCTATTAGTCCAAGAGCTGTGGGAGTCTCTAAGTTGGATGTCATCTAAGAAGTCCTTGGACAGCTTTTAGATCAGCCTTGTCCTTGATGTTTCTAGCCTGCTATTTGCTAAATGTCCCCCCCACCAACAAGTTATTTCCACCCCTACCCTCACCCTCTCAGAGACAGTGTAGTGTAATTTGTATTTTAGAGTCCAAAATTTGAAGGGTTGTCTGAGTAGAAAATATTTTACTCAAATGACTGTGACATAACCAGATCTCTGAAGATTTGAAATGGAGGAAATGGGGGCCTCCTTTTGGGATGAGACTTTGCCAAGGGACGTGGGGATCTCATGGGATCCAAACTTGTCTGTGGAGGGCACTGGGTTGGTGCAGCTAACCCCAACTGGTACCCCCTGTCTGCCATATCCTTTAAAGTATACAGTCCTTCACATGAATGAGGCAACACGACACACTGCATAGTGGGTATCACAGAGTTGGAAGCTCTGGAGAATGCTGAATCCCCAGCAGTAGGCAAAGCTGTCAATTACTTTGTGAGAGAGGCAGTAATGGACTCTGTGCTGGGTGCCTTGGGCAGATTCCTGTCTGATTCATAGCACTGGGCAATCTGGGAGCATCATTCAAATTTCCCTTTCCTACCAAATAGAAGTCAAAGGTCTTCCCTTGCTACAGATCATAGTTGTCCTCTTATTGCTGGCATATCTCTTTTGAGTGAGCTATGGCTGAGGATGGAGTCCAGCCTCAGATGTTGGTCCATTGGGACTATGTGCTCAGAGGTCCTGGCTCAATGCCCCTCATCTTGCTATTGGCTTGACTAAACAATATGATACTGGGATGGAGGAAAGACTTACAACAGTGACTGGTCTTTTCAGGATACGTCTGGCTATGGTGTGCCTTTCATTTTGAAGCTCCACTTCTTCACCATCCTGGCCTAGACACTTCCTACTGTAGTCCCTGTTACTGTTCGGAACTTTTGCTAGCCTCATGGCATGGGCATGGATACTTTAGATGACACTGCAGTGCCTCATATTGCCCCTGGCACTGTCCCTGGAAACCATACATGATCCATCTGACCTTATTTCCTGTGCCCCCAGGCCATGTGAAAAACTTTTTGGATAAGAAGTTCCAGCTCCAAATTGCTCTTATGTGTTGCTCCTGCCACAGCTGCTGCTGGGGCTTGAAGATGGTGCTGGTGTCTCTCACGGCGCTGCCTTATGCTGGGCGCTCTGCAATTTCCTTTTTGGTTCTCACTGATCCCCACTTTCTGTCCTCTTCAACTGGTTATAGCTAGGGGGGCACATGCTATGAGGGTAAGGGGTCTTGGATGGCATCTATCACCAGTAAAAAGGACAGTGCCCGTTTTCTCCCCTTAGACCTTGACCTGATATAATTGAGGAGGAAGTGGTGGTGAGGCCCCCAGTTTGTCTCCTGACGTGCTAACTCCCTGATTTGGGCATAGATGTGTTTTTGGTTAGTGGTGGTGAGGGGTAACAGGTCAGACTCTCTGGCCCTAATGCTGCCCTTTCTGGCTTCCTCCAGGTCACCCAACCTGCCTGCAGTTCACCCTGAACATGACCGAGGCCGTCAAGACCTACAAGTGGCAGTGCATAGAGTGCAAATCCTGCATCCTCTGTGGGACCTCAGAGAATGATGTAAGTTTTGGGGCTTTCCCTGGTGGGAGAGCGAAATCCAAGGAGGAGTCCTTTGAGAAGTGGAGAGGAAGGCAGGGCTGTCATTACTCACTGGGCTCCTGGGGAAAATGTCAGTCAGGATCTTCCACTTGCTTTCTGCCCCCAGGACTCTTGGGACCCTTGTAGTATGGAGACCTTGGGTGTTCTTTGTGCTTGTGGAGAGAGAGATGCAGGAGATGTTGGCCAGAGGCTGCCTTGCTGGCCGTTTGCCCTTTACTTTGGAACTCAGGAGCTCCCTGGCTATGAACCTTGGAAGTTCAGTGATTGACAGTGGTGACCACTACCGATGGATGGGATGTACTTGACTGTTTACACGACATTCCAGAGTGCATGATTTCATCCGGTCTAAATGTTAAATGTAATAAATTCAGAATTAAAAAAAAATACTTTTTGTTATGGACAATTTCAAGCATATACAAAGATAGAGAGAATAACAAAACTGATGTACTCCAACATCAGCATTAACAATGACCAATACATGCCCAATCTTGTTTCATAAATGCTACTTCCTCCCCCCACATAATAGCAGTCATATATCATCTCACCTGTGAATATTTCATATGTATCTCCAAAAGATAAGGACTTACTTTTTATTGGCATAGTGAAAAAAATCAATAATTCCTTAATATAATCAAACATCTAGCCAGCATTCATATTTCCTTAATTGTCTTATAAATGTTTTTATTACAGCTTGTGTATTTGAACTGGGATCCAAATAAGGACGATACATTGCAATTAATTGATAGGTCCTTAAAGTTTCTTTTAATATATAGGTTTTCCCTCCATCTTACTCTCTCTCTCTTTCTTTGAAGAAATCAGATCATTTGTTCATTAGAGTTTCCCAGGACTATATTTCTGTATTTTACTGACTATATCAGGTTTCTCTCTTTTTGTGAAGTTAGCAGCTATTGAGGCTCATCAACTAGACTGATTATTTAATTAGGGGTTGCAAAATGGTGACATTCTTATTTTATAATTCCTTCTTTGTTTGTTAGCTAGAGTAATTCTATAAAGAAAAACTTTCCAAACCTCATATTTCCTTAACTCAGGTATAGAGCATATAGAAAAAGTAGGATAAATGCTTGAGTCCTTCCCTTTACTTATCAGTTTCCAAAATAACAGGGAATTTCAGAAATCATTTGTGATCAAAACACGCAAGAAAATAGAAACTGTGGGATACCTTCTAAATGTGATAAAATATTTATGCCTTAGGACTAAAGCCACTGTCTTATTTAATGGAGAAATACTAGAGGCATTTCCACTAAGAGCAGGAACCAATAACACTGTCGACTATCTATACAACTATTCAACATTGTTCTAGAAATATTAGCTAATGCAATTAGACAGGAAAAGTCAATTAAATGCATATGAATGGATAACAAAGAAGTAAAACTTTCTCTATTTAATATGATAACATGTCTGGAAAAACCTAGAGAATCAATGATAGGCACACATATATACATATGGATAGATACAGAAGTGAATATAGATATATGCACATATAGCTACATATACATTTTATTTCTTAACTCTGTCTATTGGGAGGACCTAGAAGGAATGACAACCCAGAAGCAATGAGTGTGCATAGCACCCAGATCTTGGTTTCTGAATACCATTCTCCAATAAAAGGAACCAGGGATCCTTGGAGAAATGGCTGATACCAGGGCTGAGGCAGAAGAGATACAAGAGGAGCTTGGAACATCTTATGGTGCCAGAAAGTAAGGAATTACTCAAAAAGTGATGAGGCATGTCTAAAGGACACAGGAGCCAACCTAAAGGAATTTCCAATGGCCAAAGCTGGGACAATTAGAGCAAAAAATAAATAATGAAAGTATTGGATTATAACCCAAAGAATAAAAGAAATATACATACTGGTATAAATTAATAAATAAATAAATTAGTTCTTCATAGAGAATTGTATTGAAAGGGACCAGGTGGCTAACAAGCAAACAGAAAGGAAACTTTGAATGGGGAAGAAGAATAGGAATTATAGTTTATAGTTTTACACTTAGGAGATACAAATTATGGCCCTTGCACTAAAATCATTTTGTTTAGCCATACACATAAAGTTTGATTCTGAATGCTTTCCAGTGGGGCATGCCTGCCTTATCTGGGCACTCACTTCTCCCATTTATATTACCAGTCTGAAGCCTAGTAAAGGGCATTTTATTTAGTAGTCTTAACTTGAAATTCATTTCCCATTTTAATGAGTCAATACCTTAAATACCTTCTAGATCTTCTATAGGTCAGCCGGGTGAGGGGGGAAAGCAAAGCCAAACCTTCAGGACATAAGCCTGTCTGTTGATACAATAAATATTCATCAAATGCTTAGTATATTCCAAGGAGACAAAGATGAATAAGGTCTTATTCCTGCCCTTGGGGTTCCAACAAACAGATAAATAATTGTACTACGGCATAGTAAATTATGAGAGTTGAAGGACTTACAGTATTACACGGTCACAGAGGAATCCCTGGGTGGTGCAAACTGTTAATGTGGTCAGCTGTTAACTGAAAGATTGGAGGTTCGAGTCCACCCATAGGCATCTTGGAAGAAAGACCTGGCAATCTACTTCTGAAAATCAGCCATAGAAAATCCTGTGGAGCACAGTTCTGCACTGACATACATGGCATCACTTATAGTTCTTTAAATTCATATACTGAAGCCCTGAAAGTTCTGAGGTGTCATGGATGTATGGTTGTTGCCCATTTCACAGATGTAAAGAGTGAAGCCTGGAGGAATTTAATTAAAACTCTCAAACATTTAAAGTACATCCTATACACTAAATAATCGTCATGGAGGAATAAAAAAATGCATAAAATTAGTTTCCTGCCCTTAGGGAAGAGTAAGTTATTAGCTTCTGGAGTTCAGAAGGAATCCCTTTAAGCGGTGATCAAGGAAGGTTTCTTGGAGGAGGAGCAGAACTCTGAACTGGGTGTAGTGTTATTGTTTGTTGCCCTTGAGTCAATTCTGACTCATGGCAACCCCATGTGTGCAGAGTAGAGCTGCTCCATAGGGTTTTCAATGGCTGTAACCTTTTGGAAGCAGATTGCCAGGCTTGTCTTCTGAGGTGCCTCTAGATAGGTTCAAACTGCCAACCTTTGGGCTAGCAGTCAAGTGTTTGACCATTTGTGCCACCCAGAGACTCCTAAAGTGTGGGTAGAATTTTTTTTATAATTGGGGAGGTAGAGGGGGATATTCCAGGTGTGGACAAAGCACAAGACATGTTCAGGGACAGTGAGGACTCTAAATGGGGCCTGGAATGGGGTGACTTAGGGAGGTTGACTTAGGGGAATACATCTGGAGGAACAGGTCCTAAATAATTCAATCTCTCTCTCTCTCCACCTACTCTGTATTCCATCAGGACCAGCTACTCTTCTGTGATGACTGTGACCGTGGCTACCACATGTACTGCCTAAATCCCCCAGTGGCTGAGCCCCCAGAAGGTAATGATGATGAAGTCAACAATAACAACAACAACAGCTACTCCTACTACCACTTATTGAGCCCTCACTATGGTGCAGGCCTTGGGCTAAGGGCTTTACATGTCTTGTCTCATTTAATCATCACAACCCTATGAGGTAGGTATGACCACTACCATTCTACAGGTGAGGCAACTGAGATACAGTTCAACCAGCTGAATTTTCAACTTCAAGGCCAAGAAGATACTTCACAGACGTGAGGCTGAGACGGTGGGGAAGTGTGAGCTTCCAGGGGAACTGGCCGAGGCCAGGTGACAAGCTAGGTTAGAGGCATGACCAGGAGTGTGGGTCTTCACAGCAGTGCAGCCAGTCATCCTGGAGCACTTACTATTATCTGAGCAGGACTTACTGTCTGTTGAACAACGGACTCCACCATGTTTCCAGGACTGGGACTTGGTCTCAGGATCGTGAAAGTCAAAAGAAAACAGGGCTTATAAGAATTTAGGGCCACTGGGGTGGGGCTTGAGGGTTGGAAGAGGGGCTGCTACTCACGCCATCTTGTTTATTGTAGGAAGCTGGAGCTGCCACTTATGCTGGGAACTGCTCAAAGAAAAAGCCTCAGCCTTTGGCTGCCAGGCCTAGGGCCCAAGGTCACAGAATGTGACTTGCCGCTGGAGAGCTGAACCGGAGCTCAGTTCAAACCAGATCAAGCCCCTACTCCCATATATCCAGACAGACCAGCAGTAAGGAAAGTAATAGTCACAGAGGGACATGGACATGTGGAACCAAGAGGCCGAGGTGTCTACTTACCTCCCACACACAGGTTTCAGCACTTCAGCCAACCCCTCCTCGTTTCTACCAGAAGGATCTTGCACTTTTAAAGAACAATTCCAGCCCTAGCCCTCTGGAAACCCTGTCACTTTCACCCTAGCACCACAGCCCTCTCACTGGCTCCCATTTTAAGGGAAGCGGTTTTGTGACCACTGATCAGTCCTACGTGTGTAATTTGGTGTTTTCTATTTATTATGTTCTAAGAAATCTTCACATAGCTTCCCTTCCCCACCCCCAGCAGAGGCGCTTCACCCTAAACTTTTACCAGAGAACAAAGGGTTGTAGAGAAGTTGTTATTTATTACAACCCTCACCTGGAAACTCTTAGACTTGGAGCCTGGAGGCCATCTTGAAGGTGGAGCCCTGGAATCCCTGCTTGTTCCTTGGTTTCTGTGAAGAGGAAGAAAAGCTGCTTTCTAGAATCCCAGCAGATAGCCAGTGGTGTCCACAGCCTGGGTGGTCTTGACCCACTGATGAGGAAGTGGAGACACTAAGGGATGGGAGAAAACATTGTGAAGATAACACTGGGGCCCTACCTCAGCCGGTCAGTATTGCTATCTATCAGGAGAGGCTTTGCAAGAAATCAGGCTGTGTGGGTTCTTGACCTTGAGGTGAGATAAGTCACAGCCTATGAACAGAGTAAACTGCTTAACAATTTGCCTCCCAACCAACCTGCGCCTAGGGGCCTGGTTCAGCTTTTCCTGGTGGCACTCCAGAACCAGGAAGATGAGTGACAGCTGCCCAGTCAAGTGTCTGACTGTTGAATACAACGGATTGTGGCTCAGAAAAGCCCTTCAGTATTGGTGTGACACTAAAAATCCCTGTCCCAAGTAATTTATTCTTTTCCTTATAGTGTATATTTGCCATTGTCCACCGAGACCTGACTCTGGAAATTTTAGGATGGGGGAGAGATGATTGTTACCTAAACAGATAATTAGGCTGATGTGATTATTTCTGATGAGGGTGGCAATGACTCAGAATCCTCCACCTGAGGGCTGCTTTTGTGTCCTAGGCTCCCCAGTACGTGCTGGACTCTTGTTTTCAAAAATGTTTTGAGAAGAAAGACGTGGGGAGGCGCGGATTCCGAGAGCTCTGTGTTGGAAGACAGCCCACGGGCTGGAGTGGATTGGGTTGTCTTTGAATCACAGCAGCAGTGGCAACAGCAGCAGCGCAATAACTGACATGTTTCTGGAAAAATCATTTGCCCAAAGGGGAGGTCTCGGTGAGCGGGACCCTCACGCATGCTCGGCTTCCCTGAAATCAGCTCCATCTCTGTGGTCAGCCTGCCTACAACAAAGGCCGAGGTTATTTTTAGTCCTTCTGCTCCTGAAGAAGCCCCCGGAGACTCAGGCTAGTTGGGCCACTTCTGCAGTGTTTGCACCTGGGCTTGGCAGGAGAGTTTGTCCCCAGACTAATTGCTCTTGGCCAGCAGACCCAGGGCAGCTTGGCGTGTGGCCGAGCAGTGTCCGTCTCCCCCATTCCTTTGCAGAGTGACCTGTGGCAAGAGCTGGGGGTCACCCTCCAACAGGGCCCTGTGGCCTCAGAGTGAGTTAGCTGCATACATAATGATCTCCTGTCCAGATGCCATTTTTATCTTCCTCATAAGGTATTTCCTTCCCCTGGCTGGTTGGTGAACCTGTTTTGGATTCTGGAGACCCAGGGAGGGTTTGGGAAGCTGCCCTGTGGTCACATCATCTGTTTACCTGGGAGGGTTCTATCAAAGGAGGCCACTTCCCCTTCTGACTGCTCTGGCTTGCTATCCTCCCACAATACCCAAAGTGGGGTGTCCCTAAAGTCTGATGATTGGTTTTGAAGGTCTTTTAAAATTTAATGTTAGAAAAAGAATTACCAAAATATTGCCAAATGCCACAATGGTATAAAATGTAAAAAGCAAGCCTGAAATGAAAAATTGTGGCTCTACTACTTGACAGGTCCTCTTCGGAGTATGTGCAAATCTGGCCCCACGTCAGCACAGATGATAGGACGGCCCTGTTCTGTCTGCAGCAACATCTGCTCTGTGCACAGAAGCTGTGGGGGTGGGATTATGTTTCCCAAGCCAAGGGAGGGAGCTGTGACTCGCCAGCAGTTGTGGGGGTGGTCAGGGCCCTAGAATGGACATTGGGAAGGTCCCAGAGTTCCCCTCCCAGTTTTACTACTCCGTGAAGAATGGTCCTAACCCCTCCATCCTTACAGCCTCAATTTTCCATCTGGAAAGTGGTGGGAATAGCAAGGCCAGCTTCTGGGAAGGCATTCTCCATAGTTGCATTTAGCACATTCTGTGTTAGAAAAAGGAAGGTGTCGGAAAACTTCAAACTGATCTTTCTTTGAGCCTCAGAGAACAAGCCAGAATCATAAGGTGCACTTGGATGATAAGGGTTTTAGTTTTGCCTTTGCCATTGAATAGCTGTGTGACCTTGGGCAATTCATTTCACATCCCTGAACCTCAGTTTGCTTACCTGTGAAATGGAGATAATACTTGCCCTGCCTATTCCACAGCTAATTGGAAGTCTTAAAAGACACGTTTTATAAATAACCTCTGTGGAGCCCGGGATGTCAGGGAAGCACCCCAATGATTTCCTTTTTATGTGAGCTGGCCAAGGGCAAACACCTTCTTGGAATCTCTGTTTTGACCAAAGGGAACTTACATATCGAGTGCCAGGCTGCCTGAGGTCAGGGCCACAGGCCAAAGCTATGATCAAGGAAACTGACTGTGCTTGGGCCTATGGTGGAGAATGAGGGATTCACTTGAAGGTTGGGGGACTCAGAATGAAAACGCTTGAGATAGTCCCTTCTACATGGTTAAAGCAGTGTGGGATGGAGAGTTGAATTAGGGAGATGGCTGTAGTTTATTGCAATTCAGATGTAAAACTTAAAAACCTTGGTTTAAAGGTCCCCTCTTCTGCTTTCTTGCCAGTTGACCTTGGGCAGGTTAGTTAACTAGTCTAGCCTTACTTTCTACATCTGTAAGGTGGAGGATCTGGCCTATCACAGGGTTGTTGCAGGGTTGATGCTGGTAAGGAGCTTGGCAGGGGGCTGAATATGATGAAGGCCCCAATCTGAGGGAGCTATTGTCATTTTGTATAAAGGCTACCAAGTGGAGATAATGATGCTATTGCCTCCTGGCTCAAACCCCTGGACCCAGCCAGGAGCTTTGCTCCATTTCTCTCCTATAGGGTGAGTCCACCAGAGAGGAGGTAAGGTTGCAGGATCCATACCAGAAGTTGAAATACTCTGTTTCCTGTAGGCCTTTTGGGCCTGCAGCCAATCCAGGGAGTCCCTGGTTAGGGCAAACGGTTAATGTACTCGTCTGCTAACTGAAAGGTTGCAGGTTGGAATCTACCCAGAGGCACCTTGGAAGAGAGGCTTGGCGATCTACATCTGAAAAATCAGCTGCTGGTAACTCTCTGGAGCAGGATTCTACCCTGACACACATGGGGTCACCAAAAGTTGGAAGTGACTTGACAGTAACTGGACTGGAGCAAATCCAGCGTAGGCAAATTTGTGAGGAAATAGAGACAAGGTGCCCAATAGGAGAATAAAATTCTAGTTTTCCTTCTCAAGGCCCCACTGACTCATAGCAGTGAAGGGGAAGGCAGGAGCCAGCAGGTCCCAAGGCTCCCCTGCTCCTGGCATTGCCCTGGGGCCAGGTAGGAAGCCCAGACAGGCAGCTGACAGCAGCTGCTGCCCCGGAAGTTCAGGCTCAGGCTTCTGACTTGGAACCACAGTAGAGCCTGTGTGTGGGTGAGTAGAAGGGAGGGAGAGAGGGAGGCTGGTTTCCTCAGAGCTGGGAAGATAACAGGTTTCAGGGTTGCGGGAGGGTTTGGGGGTTTCACAGTGATGGCTTCATGATACCCTGGAGTGTTACACTTACCATACATTTTAATCTTGAGTTTTGAACACGGCACGGTTCCTTTCAGCCCTCCCCTTACAAAGTTCAGATACTTTAAGGAAGAAAAATGAGAAGATTGTTATTACTTTTCCTTTGGGGGCAAGTTTAGGAGACCTGTGCTCTTTAGTGCTGTTGAAGAAAGATTACTGGCAACCACAGGCCTCTGGACTCAGGGAAGAGGACTACTTGTTGCCTCTTCAAGACAGTGTGGTGGGGAAGGGGGGCTTGCTCGGCTGTCCAAGGCGAGGCCCTGATGGCTACCTTCCCTGGCGCCAGTCCATTCTCCACCTGTTGTGGAAGTGCTGGGACAACAACAGCCTCCCTTCCTCTCTCATTCCTGCCTGAGACTCTCCCCAGTGCCCACTCCCCACCCCGCCTCAGCTGAACTGTAGTGAAGACGCCATGATATCCTAGGCCTGGCTCCCTTTAGCAGCTGTGCATTGGTGTCCCCTTTAGTCGGCCTGCATCTCTGGAGAGGGAGGGAGGAAGGGGAGCCTGGGAGGAAGGAGGTGGGGCGGCCAAAGTTCTTTCTCATGTCAGGCAAAGAAGAGGAAAGAGAAGGGAGAGGGTGGTACTTGTGGAGGAGATCAGCGAGTCTGTGACAGACTAGAGGGAGAACCCTCAAGCACGAGATTTCCACTTAGGGAAACATGTGGAACGAAATAACTAGAGAGCCTGGGGTAGAAATGAAGAGTTATTACAACCCACTTTTTTCAAGCCTGTGATCCCAGACAATGTGATGGTTTAAAAAAAAAAAAAAAAAAAAAAGGCCAAACCTTTGCCGAATTCTGGATACCAGGCCAATTTTGCTTTCTCGAGGCCCTGATTTCTGGCTTCTTGTTGGCTGGTGGTCTGCCAAGGGCAAAGCTGGCAGAGGGGTAACGGTGCCCTCAGCCAGCCCAAGGTGAGAGGTGCAGAAAGTCTGTCTCGGGTCCCTGTGAACCTCCCCACTCCCACGGGAAAGGTGTCCTTTTAACTTTCTGAGATAGATGATGAGGCGCCTCCAGGTCTGGACTGGGGGTTGGGGGAGGAGAGGAAGGATGGCAGCAAAGGATGGGCCAGATCATGGCCTGCAGACATGGGCAGCTGGAGGGCTAGCAGCCACAGGCCTGGGGCCCCAGGGCTTTAGAGGACTCCCAACCCCAGGATACCAACAGCTGGGAAATGAAGGCAGGTGGGGAGGCTGGCCAGTCTTACTTCCCACCACCCAGCAAAGTAGATAAGGTTTTCTTTTCTCCTTGGTTGTATGTTGCCCTTTTGGGAATCTTACCCCACCCCCAAAGGATGCTTTTGGTTTTCAGGTTAGCCCAATTTCATCTGGATACCAGGTGAGGAATGGGGAGGAAGTCTCCCCCACAAGTCTCCTCACCCAAACCCCGACTGCCCTGCTGGTCAGAGGTGGGTTCAGTGACTGTTGTGGATTGGGGTGCCTTTCCCCATTCCTGGACATTCCCAAAGCCCAGGGCTCTGTTTAAGAGCCTTTGCTAGAGACCACAGCCACCAGCCTCCAAGTGTAGAAACAGCGGAACAGATGGGTTAATTCAGGACCTTTGGGGAAGATGAAAGCTCCCTGCATGGCGCTCGACTACTAACCTAAAGGTTAGTGGTTCAGAGTAGAACTGCTCTATAGGGTTTTCTTGGCTGTAAGGCTGTAATCTTTACGGAAGCAGATTGTCAGACAGGTTCTACTCTGTGACACATGGGGTCCCCATGAGTCGGAATCGACTGGGTTTAGTTTTGGGTTTGGGGCAGCTAGGAGAAGGGAGGTGAGTCTTTGAGAGCTGGAAGCTGGGAACTCTCTGGTCTGTATGAAGGGACAGCTGAGGTGATCTGAGAGGGAGGCAAGAGGAAGGAGAGTGAGGGAGATGTCAGTGCTAACAGGTTGGGTGCCTTGGATGTGGGGAATGGAGAACAAAGCCCCCAAACATGTGGAGTGGGAGCTTCCTCTGAGCTCCTCGGCAGGTGCTTCCAGGAAGGCTGGGCTGTGTGGCATCCTCTTCAGGCCTCTAGCCCAGGCTGCTGGAAAGAAAAGCACAAAGGAAGCATCTCCAGGAAAGTCTGAGGGGGAGGGATCCCCACGTTGCCTGTGCCTCATCTTAGTAGGTTTCCCAGAAGAAGGAACAGGGACCTCCCTGTGTTAGAAGAAAGATTTGGAAGTGAGTGGACTCCTAGAAAAGGCCCTCTCGAGGTTCTGAGCGAGCCCTTGCTGTATCTTCTCAGGTGACAGATCTGAGGTAACTCCCCAGGGCCTGTGAAGCTGTGAGGGATATAAGGGGGTCAGACAGCACAGGAATGCCCTTTTGGTTTCAGTATCCTTGTTCCCAACTCCCTCCTTTTTTTTGCTCAAGCACCAATCTCAGGTTGTGGGGCGAGTGGCCTTGAAGGAGGGACATTCCAGGGCTTTCCCTCCTTTTGGCCCCACCAAGGCAAGGAAGGAAACCCTGGTGGTGTAGTGGTTAAGAGTTCGGCTGCTAACCAAAAGGTCAGCAGTTCGAATCCACCAGGTACTCCTTGGAAACTGTATGGGGCAGTTCTACTCTGTCCTATAGGGTCACTATAGGGTCGCTATGAGTCGGAATCGACTTGATGGCAACGGGTTTGGTTTCGGACTTAAGGGAAGGAAGTATTTGTGCTGATGGTGACATTTCCCAGTGCAGGTCAGGGGAAGGCAGGAACTGGGACTGGCGGGCAGCCAGACCCTCTTCAACAGAGATATAATTACAAATAATGACCTCCAGCCCCGGCAGTAAGCAAAACAGCCATTTAGGACCAACCCAGTCAGGCAAATAAACGTTGCTGTGGTGGGTAAGGGAGGGCTGTAAGCAGTCCCATAGGAGATGGGGGATGCCGTGTGAGCACCTGGGACCTATGTATTCCCTAAGCAACATAACCCTACAGATCATCCAGGTTATATTTACACTCACTGCGTCTCGTTTGCTTTCCTCTCGCAGCTCTATTATTCTTATCAGTATTATTAATATTGATGATGAGAACAGGGACACACACACACTCTTAATGAACTAAAGCGAGCTTTTGGTGCTGGCTCCAGGAGGAGGGGAGAGCCTTCCCTTAACCAAGAGCTTCAGAGAAGATGTATCTTTCCTTGAGGTCTTCTCCAGCCTAGCTTCCTAGAGTTTCCAGCCCTGTGCAACCACAGGGGATTATGAGAGGCATTTTGTGCTTGGAAGGCCATTAGCTCCAAGCACTCTCTTAATTTCTCCCCTTTGCTCACCTCTGCTGTTTTTGGGGAGACATTTGACAAGAGTTGGGGACTTGGGAAAAGAAGTCTTAATTCTGCTTTCTATGGAAGGGATGCAGAGGTTTTTATGGCTAGAATTGGGGTTGTGGTTTTCATTGACTTTGTTCACCCCTTCATGCTTGTTCCCCACCCAAGACCTTTTGTTCTCCTCTTCCTTGTCCTGCATTCTTCCTTCCCTACACCCTTCCCTCCCTCCCATGCTAGAGGCTAAGGAGTGGGGTGGAGGTGGGAAGAAACAGTGGCATAAAAGAAAAAGAAACATGCCCCCTGCACATTTTAACATCTAAATTAGGTACGAGAGAAAAGAAAAGAAACTTGGCTAGACAATATGTGAGGGAGATTATGGAAATGTAGAGCAATGATCTAAGAGCAGAGGAGGTGGGAGTAGGTGGCTGGAGAGAGGAGAGATAGAGAGGGACCTGGCTTACCAACACATCCGGTCCATGTGGCATTTGGGAAAACACATTACTCTTTTGCAATAAATGGTCGGAGTACGGAGCATTTGTGCTGGTGGCCCAATGGTTAAGCACTTGGCTGCTAACTGAAATGTTGGCAGTTTGAACCCATCCAAGGCTCTGCATGAGAAAGACCTGACTCTGTTACATAGGGTCGCTATGAGTCGAAATCGACTCGACAGCAACAAACAACAACAGCCAGGAAAGGGGGTGGGGGGTGTCCATCCTAGGTGCCCCACCACTCATCAGCCACGTGCATCCACCCTGGGCTCTTCTTCCTTGCTGGCCCGAGTGATTGCTGAGCAGGCTGGTATTGGCTAAAACACTTGGCCGGGCACTGACTGTGTACAAGGCAATGCACTAGGTCCTGAAGGGGCTGGAAAAATAAACCTCATCCGGGCCCAGTCTTCAAGTTGCTTTTCAGCCCTAAAATTAAACTCTTCCAAGGAATCCTGATCATACGTCAATATAGTGCCATCGGGGAAGGTGTATGTGTATCTAGGTCTCTCTGTTTGTGAGGCATGTACATCCGTGGAAGGTGAGCAGGCTAAAAATTCTAGTGGAGATGGAGGGGAAGCCCACAGATGATTGCAGTCCAGTTGCTTTAATCTGTTGTCCCCAGCAGTGGCTGCCCTCAGAAGATGGACATCCTTAACATTAAAGTTATTGAAGTAACAAAGGCGCCTTTGTTTCAGGGTGTCAGGCATCCGAAAGGACCCTGAGGCTGTGCATCCAAATGCTGCTTTCATATTTCTGGGGTGGAGGGCCAGGAGGTGGTCAGAGGTGTAAAGTGACCTGCACAGTGGCCTTGTCCAGTTCCACTAGACAAAGCCGAGAGGGTGAGTGGTGAGATGGGAGCCCTCATGCACAGAGACCCGGGTCATCTCAGCAGTGTGTTGCATATTTCTGGCACTGCCGGTCTGTATGGGGATGAGACCCAGATGTCAGAAGTGTTTTCCGTAAACATCCCAAGGCCACCTTTGGCCAGGTGTTCATCAGATCTTAGCTTTATGCTTTGTTAGACTCCCAATTTTCTGCATTGACAGCATCAGGAAGAAACCACTTGTTGCTTCTCCCCCTTTCTCTGCATATGCCATAGCCAGATTTCAGCTTCTAGCACTTCCTTGAAGATGCTGTACTGAGCTTGCTTTCAAGCTGAATGTCTGGGATTGGGGAAGGCATGCATCTGCCCATGTGCAAGTGTCAGCTCAGAGCTGGCCTAAAGCAGCCTTCAGCTTTGTCGGGAGGCAGGCCCTGTGGAAGGCTCTTTGGAGTCCTTGGGCAGCACCTGGCTCTTGGCAAGTGGAATTTTGGTGATCTCTGTGGAGACAGTCAGGGACACAGGCTTTTAAGTGCTTGAGAGCTCTATATGCATTCTGGGGTTGGATCCCCCCATCCATTTGGTTCTTCCGAATCAAGCCCTCAGGCCTCCTTTGAGTGACCCTGCTTCCTCCTGTCCTTTGTGTTGGCAGGAGGAGAGAGAGGGAAGCCATCTGACTTGGATTCTGTCTAGACTACAGCACCACCCACAGGCAGCCAAGGGTGGACCCTGAGCCTACAGCCTTGCCAAGCTCCATGAGGTCATGGGTTTGGGAGCAGAGTGCTTTGCTGGCTCAGGGAGCTGAAGCCCTGAGAGGATCTCCTTGCCCTCCTCCACTTGAATGCACTCTTAAGCTGAGAAGTTCTGGCTACTCAGACTCCTTCCCAGCCAGATGCTGACCACTGGACTGAGGAGGAAATAGAGGCCTGTGCATATCACATAGCAGTTAGTGAAAGGGCCAGAATGAGTCCTAAGGCAGGTCTGCTCCTCCCTTTCCAGATGGGTTCAGGCTGAGAGCAATTTAAAAAAAAAAAATTTTTTTTTTGTACTTTAGATGAATGTTTACAGAACAAATAGTTTCTCATTAAACAGTTAGTACACATATTGTTTTATGACATTTGGTTAACAACCCCATGACATGTCAACACTCTCCGTTAGTGACCTTGAGTTCCCTATTACCAGCTTTCCTGTCCCGTCCTGCCTTCTAGTCCTTGTCCCTGGTCTGGTGTGCCCCATTAGTCTCATTTTGTTTTATGGGCCTGTCTAATCTTTGGCTGAAGGGTGAACCTCAGGAGTGACTTCATTACTGAGCTAAAAGGGTGTCCAGGGGCCATACTCTTGGGGTTTCTCCAGTCTCTGTCAGGCCAGTAAGTCTGGTCTTCTTTTGTGAGTTAGAATTTTGTTCTACATTTTTCTCTGAGAGCGATTTTAATGCCATGTTTCAATAACATTATCCCTTTGATAGCCAAAAATGTGGAACTTCTCTGCCAGGAAGGCAAAAGAAACTGGTTTTCTTCATCTAGTTGCCAAAAGAGCCCTGGTGGCACAATGGTTCAAACTCACCCAGCAGCTCTGGGGGGAGAAAGACCTGGTGATCTGCTCCTGTGAAGATTACAGCCTAGAAAACCCTATGGGGCAGGTCTACTCTGTCACATGGGGTCAATACTAGCCAAAATTGACTCTATGGCACCCAACAACAACCGTTGCCTAAGCTTCACTGGGTTTCTCCTCAAGGAGAGGCTTGTGCTGTTGGCTCTGGTGAGGGCATATGAGCCCTGGGGTTCCTCTGGGTGGGCTGTGGCAGAAGGCTCCCGGGGTAGAACGGATGAAGTGTCCCTTAGATGGAGATGCCTACCCCACTGCTGTGGAAGAAGCTCATGCCTATGCCCCCCTCAAAGGGCATGGAAGCTCTTTGGCTGAGCCAGAGAGTGCAAGGAGTTTCAGAAAGAGTTTCTTTAGTCTTCCTTGCCCTGACCCAGCTGGTGAATAGACCCTGGATATCTATAGCCTTCCGAATTTACTATCCTGGATTGCATTGGGGCTATAGTTGGAAAGGTGTTCCCCTGAAATGTTCTGATTGTCTTCTATTGCTGCATCTCCATTTATATGTCTAGACCTGTAAATATGATGCAAACTCGCAGTCACTTCTCCCAGGTGTGGGTACAAGAGAGGCAAGCCATTTAAGCATCATATTTTCATCATTCCAGGATGCCTTCTTGTCTCTTTTTCCCTCTCTACCCCCTCCCAAACTTCTTTTGAAACTCTTAGTCATAAAAGAATGGTCAGAATTGTTGGCCTCCAGTGCTAGAAATGCCTGCTAATGAGGGGACTCCTTTTCATGCTCCTTTGAATGCCCTCCCCATTGGCCCTTGGGATCAAACACCACATATCCTCTTGCTGACTGGACAACCTAGAGTTTTTGCCTTGGGCTGCTTCAGTACTTCAAACAGTGTCCAGGACTGAGGCTGACGTAGCTTTCTTGAAGTTAAGAGAAAAGGGCTACAGATTTGGGAAGTTGTGTGTAATGGTCCAGAGAAGAAATCTCCATTTGGCTAGCTCTGTGTTCTTTAAAAAGCAGCCACAGCAACAGGCAAAGAAACAAAAAGTGCTCTCCCCTCCCCCATTCTCCCACTAACTCTCCTCTTTTTTGAGGTGTGATATGATGTAGTCTCAGTCTGTAGGTGTGTGTGCCACTCTGGTTCTCTGTCTTCTGGAGGATGCTCCTTTCTGCTCCTACTGGGTCTCCTGTGTGTCCAGGTCCCACTCTTTTGTGGCTCCTCATGTGAAAAGTGATGTGATGTTGCTGCCCTATCTAAGGGATGTATCCAGATCTCTCAGTGTGTCAGTATTGGAGATGAGGCTGTGCCACATCTCCCACCTTCCAAAGGGGACATGCTGGTTCTGTGACTTTTCAGAGAGCAGGCGTATTGTTAGTCTCCAGGAGAATCTACAGGTTGGAAATAGCCCACATCTGGATTTTAACTCACTGACATAGGACTTGCCCCAAGGCAGGGGCAGCTGTTCTTCATTCAGAGGGCTGATCAGAGGGTTGTCCATGAACCAGGACCTCCAGCCTCACTCCCTGCCCTTCCTACTGAACCTGATCAAGTTCTGGGAGGAGAGTCAAGACCAGTAGCCAACAAGGTGAAGAGCAATGTGGGCATCGAGCAGCCTTGACCTCTGGGATCCCTGGACATCCCAGCCCCTCTGTGGAACCCTTGCACGTCCACAAAGACTGAGTCACAAGCCTTCATCCCCTCCTTGCTGTGGTTAGTATTTGTTCTGTGGTTGGTTAGCAGTGTTGACTACCTATGTAGCTAATCTTTTGTCTGCAATTTAGAGAATGTGTAAACAAATAAAAGGCTTTAAAATTTTCAGAAGCTTTGGGTTATTTTTTCTCCTAGTCTTTAAAATATCAATTGCAAGCACGCATAGGTTAATTGCAAATATGGGAGTAGAGGCCTTTCGTGTCGGGGTGTACAGTGGGACTGCATGTGTGCACACGGAAGTATGTGCATGTGTGTGAGCATGTGTGTGTACCTACACACACATATTCATGTTCATCAGGCTCCAGAGAAGGGTTGCTGCTTACATGTTTTGAGGACAATCCAGGAGCAACAATTCCAGGTTTCTGTTGCTCCCTGGTGACAGAATTCTGATCCCATCATACGCAAGCTCCAGGGAAGCCACAGTCACTGCAGCTTTCATGGGCACAGCCAGCAGCATGATTTCAGATCTAACCAAGCTTCTCCTGCAGGGGTGGAGCTGCTCATTTTCAGGAGACCCCTCTGAGAAGATCGCAGGGCATTCTAAAGAGAACCCACTGGAATTTCTGGGGGAGAGGAGGCAGATGACTCAAAAGATGACTCCCAGCTGAGGTGGGGGAAGGTAGGGGGGAAGGAGAGACCTCAGGTTCAGGGCCATCTCGAAAGCCAGCTGAGTCACAGCTCCTTCCCTCTCAGATCAGACACCACCTTCCATAAAAGGCAGTGAGACGGCTGCTCTGGGCAAAGAGCAAGAGACATCACGGAAGGTACATCTGCCCCCAGAATCCCCAGAGACTTCTTAGCAACTGCCTTAAAGAAACAGCCTCCAGTGCTTGACTCCTGGTCTACCTAGGAATTCGTTTTCGGAGGCTGCAAGTTAAGAATCAGTCTTTCAAATAAATTGAAGGTAAATACATAAATAAAGCCTCTACTATGTGCTTGGCATTGCAGATACAGCTGAGAAAAAGACAAAGTCCCACCTCTCATGGGGTTTACAATCTAGCCAGGGAATCAGGCCCCAGAGAGGTAATAGCACAACATATAATGCACATGGACAAGGGGAAGTTTGGGGAGAAGGGACTTCTGATCTCAGCCAGTCAATGTGCTTTTAGTTGGAATCTGTATGTGTTTCAGTAAGACTAGGTAGACATGGCAATGGGGGAGAAACCATGTCACTTTTTGTCTCCCAAACAAATAAATGCTTCACTACTCTTCAATAAGTTACTGGCGCACCTTCAGCCTTTGCTTTCCTAAGCATAATATGCCCTGTTATTTCCAGTGTAGGAGCCACTGATTGTTACTGCAGACATGGGCCATTGAGCAGGGTGTTGAGCCATCTCTGCAGAGGGAGTGATGTCCCTGCCCAGGGGCCAGGGGAGAAAGGCCAGGCCTTCCCCCACAGTGGCCTCACATGAGAGAAGGGCTTGCAGTGCTGAACTGCTTATTCCAGCAGAAGAGGCGCTTAGGGTCATAGCAAAGTCCAGGCGGGAAAAGATCACACACAGGCCTTTCATCTACAAAGAGGGCCATCCATGCATGTTTCTGCTTTCCCAAGGCAACCTCAGGTGGAAGGACCCCAGGGAACCCAGCATCACACCCTAGTCTTATTCCATCAATTGCTGAGAGAGGGCTTTGGAGGGGGCAGTAGAAGTACCATGGTCTGTTGGGCCTGGGAAAGTTAACTAGCATGAGTCAGAAACAGATGTTCCTCTGGGGAGTTGGAGGGATGGAGGAGGGAGGGAACAACTGAAGAGACCCAAATTACCCTCAAGCAAACACAAAGCAGAGTAGATTTTCCCTGCCCATGCCTTAGGGAGAGGAGAAGGCATGGAATGGTGATGGGGTGGGGAGAAGCAAGAAGAAGGGACCAATGGAATAAAGTGTTGATGCTACTTTCCACCACCCTGCACTGAAGATAGTCCAAGGGAATGGGGTCGTGACAGATATAAGGTGGTTCCTCCTCCCTCAGCAGAAAGACCTCTAGAAGAGGGACCAGGAGTGCTAGCTCTTGCATTATCTAGCTGGATGATTTTGACTTTATAGGTACGGGTATGAGTTTCTCTACCTATAAAGCCAGCCCTAGGACTCAGGCAAGTTTGGGTAAGGAGCCAATGAAATCAAGTTGTATATGCCTGTCCTTCAGCTCCTGAAGCTCACTTGAGTTGGAGGCCCTCTGGGGCATCTGTCAAAGCTTGTCTCCAGGCAGTCCCTTGGAATGGCATGGTTTAACACCAGACACAACGATGTCAGAAATTGAGACTGTTCTAGAATAATAGTTTTCCAAGTAGATTCTTCAGAGCCCTAGGATTCTGGGAGAGACCTTGGGGGTTGCCCAGAGGCCTCTGGGGTGGGGACAAAAGAAGACAAGTGGTCAGGATTCCTGAGCCCCAACTTTCAATTTGAACCATTGGCTAGCACAGCTCTGATTCTCTTTCATATACTGGCGGTTCTATTGCTTTAAAAAAACACAACAGTTTGAAATCATCTCTGGGGCTAGATGGTGGGACAGACTCAAGGAGTGTTCCCTCAAGCTGCAGAAGACCTTGTGATGATGGGAGGCCACCATGGGTCCGTGGTGCTCTCTCTGCCAGGTACAAGTGGACATAGTGTCTACTCCCAGCTTTCTCCAAAGGGGGCCTGACCTCTACCTGGGGCTTCTCCCTTGGGTTTCTCTTAAGCAGAGCAGAGGAGTGTTGGTGTCATGAGCAGGGGGTTTCGCTCCCTCCTCTCCTGGCGGTCCCTGCAGCCTGTAGCACTTACAACCCACCCCTCCCTCCACCCCTCACATGCCCCAGCCTACCACAGAGCTCTGTTAGTCCCCTCCTTTGTCATAAGCCTCAGCCCGGGTTTTGAACCATCAGTGCTTTAGCAGGGCCAGAACAACAGCGTGTCCCCAAGGCAGGTGGGTTGAGAATGTTCCGGCTAAACTTTAGGTAATTAGCATTGTTAATGCTCCTTCTGTGATATTACAGCTGTGAGCCTCATTAAAGTGCTCTCCAGGGGAAGCATGCGAGATTCAGGTGTCAGTGCTGTTCTCTGCGTAAGCCCGCTGCCATCTCCAAGCCTCTGTTTGGAAGCCAGCTTGGCCCTGTCCCTCCTCCCACTCCCGCTCCCTGTCTACTGGCATCTGGGTCGGGCTTGCCTCTCTCAGCTGGGACTCACTCCTTCCCACTCCTTCGCCAGCGCCGAAAGCTCTGTTGTCCACTCTCTCTCCTTTCCACTCAGAGAAACGTGCCCACAGCAGAGCATGGAATGGCTGCCACTGGGCCTCAGCCTGTTCTAACTCAGCTAGAAAGAAAGGGTTCTTGGTCCCAGGCAGGGAAACCGAACCGGCCCTTCAAGGTACTGGGGCTTTTTACCCAGGGCTGTTCCTTCCTTCCTCTATCTCCTACCTCCTCAGAGAAAATGCAAAGCCCCCCTTCCCCCCATTTCACCCCCCTGCCCCACCTCCTAACTGGATTTCCAGGGACCAACTGGCATCTGTTGTGGTGGCCCCTCCTCAGAAAGAAATTCAAGTCTCTCTGGCTTTAATTTCTGGGATTCCTGATTCCTGGGAGGGGAGGCAGGGGACTGACTGTTTGCCACACAGAGAAATATGAAACGCTTTTCAACCCCCTTGAAGCCTTGAGGAGAATAATGCCAGGCCCTCCGGGGACTAAGTACAGACTCAACCCAAAACAGAGAAGGAAAACACAATTCCAGAGATGTTCCCTGGGGACTATGGGAGTTGATGAGGGTCAGACAGGGGCCCATATCCCCTTTCTGCCTCCCTCCAACATCGGGGCCTATTGAGTCCACAGAGATTTTCAGGGTGGTCATCCAAGCCATTTTTGATGAATGCTACTTGACCACCTGGAGCCCTGGTGGCATAGTGGTTAAGAGTTTGGCTGTTAACCAAAAGGCTGGCAGTTTGAATTCACCAGCCACTCCTTGGAAACCCCATGGGGTGGTTCTATTCTGTCCTACAGGATTGCTATGAGTCAGGACGGACTAGATGGCAACAGGTTTGCTTTGGGTTTTTGGACTTGACTACCTACTATGTGCTACATGCTTGGAGGATACACGGAGCATGGTATCAACAGTAGGAAACTCCCAGTGGAAATGACAGGCCTACTGAGGAGACTAACACCTACATATATGAGACTTTAATTTAGGATGGAAGGAAAGGTGTGTGGTCCCAAAGGTATGTAGGAGGGGGCAATCATATTGGTATGTATCTTAGTACTGCATAAAGTATGCAGTAGGTACATTGGAGCAGAACCTTGGAGAATGTATAGGACTCTCACAAGCAGTGATTTGAGGTTTGGGGGTGGGTTTTCCAAGTGGAGAGGGCATCGTGAGCAAACCAGTGCCATTGAGTTGATTCTGACTGATGGCCAGGTAAGCACATGCTTAGGGCATCAACAAAACAGGGGTACCAGTTGTCCAAAGCAAAGACCCATAGATAGCAAACAGACAAAACACAAGGAAAATCAAGTGCTGCAGTGGAAGAGAACTGGCAGGGCACTAAATGAAATTGATACTAGCTCCAGTGAGTGAGAATGTGCCCACCAGAAGTAAAGTTCATGCAGGGTCATGAGGGCACCCATGTGCAAGGTTGTTTAAGCTATGGGGCCCCTACCACTTCAACACCTTTGTTGACATCTGTCTCCTATGGTCCCCTCCTGTGTAACTGAAACTCCTTATCTTGGCTGATCTCTTGGGAGTATACTATTTCTTTCTAATAAAGAAGAGGTGGGGGTGGGTTGTCAAGTCTAATTCTTGCTACATTCAATATGCAGCTGGATACAACATGAGCAGTTACTGGGTATTATGGATTGAATTGTGTCCCCCCAAAATGTGTATCAACTTGGCTAGGCCGTGATTCCCAGTATTGTGTGGTTGTCCACCATTTTGTCATCTGATGTGTTGTAAATCCTAGCCTCTATGATGTTAATGAGGCAAGATTAGAGTCAGTTATGTTAATGAGGCACGATGAAATCTACAGGATTATGTTCTTGAGTCAATTTCTTTTGACATAAAAGAAAGAAGCGAGCAGAGAGGAGAGGGACTTCATGCCACCAACAAAGAAGTGCTGGGAGCAGAGCCTGTCCTTTGTATCTGGGGTTCCTGCACTGAGAAGCCCCTAGATCAGGGGGAGATTGATGACAAGGACCTTCCCCCAGAGCCGACAGAGAGAGAAAGCCTTCCCCTAGAGCTTGCACCCTGAATTTGGACTTTTATCCTCCTAGACAGTGAGAGAATAAATTTCTCTTTGTTAGAGGCATCCACTTGCGGTATTTCTATTATAGCAGCATTGTTGTTGTTGTTGTTAGGTGAGGTTGAGTTGGCTCTGACTCATAGCAACCCTATGTACAACAGGACAAAACACTGCCCGATCCTGCACCATGCTCGCAATCGTTGTTACGCTTGAGCCCATTGTTGCAGCCACTGTGTCAATCTGTATCATTGAGGATCTTCCTCTTTTTCACTGACCTTTTACCTTACCAAGCATGATGTCCTTCTCCAGGGACTGATCCCTCCGGATAACATTTCCAAAGTATGTGAGATGATGTCTTGCCATCCTTGCTTCTAAGGAGCATACTGGCTGTACTTCTTCCAAGACACATTTGTTTGTTCTTCTGAAAGTCTATGGTATATTCAATATTCTTCACCAACACCATAATTCAAAGGCATCGGTTCTTCTTTGGTCTTCCTTATTCATTGCCCAGCTTTTGCATGCATATGAGGTGACTGAAAATACCATGGCTTGGGTGAGGCACACCTTAGTTTTCAAGGTGACATCTTTATTTTTTAACACTTTAAAGAGGTCTTTTATAGCAGATTTGCCCAGTACAATGGGTTGTTTGATTTCATGACTGCTGCTTCCAAGGGTGTTGTGGATCCAAGTAAAATGAAATCCTTGACAACATCAATTTTTTCTCCATTTATCATGATGTTGCTTATTGGTCCAGTTGTGAGGATTTTTGTTTTCTTTATGTTGAGGAGTAATCCATACTGAAACCTGTGGTCTTTGATCTTCATCAGTAAGTGCTTCGAGTCCTCTTCACTTTCAGCAAGCAAGGTTGTATCATCTGCATATTGCAGGTTGTTAATGAGTCTCCCTTCAATCCTGATGCCCCATTCTTCTTCATATAGTCCAGCTTCTCGGATTATTTGCTCAGCATACAGATTGAATAAGTATGGTGAAAGGATACACTCCTGATACACACTTTTCCTGACTTTAAACTATGAAGGATCCCCTTGTTCTGTTGTAATGACTGCTTCTTGGTCTAGGTACGGGTTCCTCATGAGCACAATTAAGAGTTCTGGAATTCCCAGTCTTTGCAATGTTATCCATAATTTGTTTTGATCCACACAGTCGAATGCATTTGCGTAGTCAATAAAACACAAGTAAACATCTTTCTGGTATTCTCTGCTTTCAGCCAAGATCCATCTGACATCAGCAATGATATCCCTAGCTCCACATCCTCCTCTGAATCCAGCCTGAATTTCTGGAAGTTCCATGTTGATATACTGCTGCAGCTGCTTTTGAATGATCTTCAGCAAAATTTTACTTGCTTGTGATATTAATGATATTGTTTGATAATTTCTGAATTCTGTTGGATCACTTTTCTTTGGAATGGGCGTAAATATGGATCTCTTCCAGTTAGTTGGCTAGGTAGCTGTCTTCCAGATTTCTTCACATAGACAAGTAATACTTCCCAGTGCTGCATCTGTTTGTCGAAACATTTCAATTGGTATTCCCTCAATTCCTGGAGCCTTGTTTTTTGCCAATGTCTTCAGTGCAGCTTGGACTTCTTCCTTCAGTACCATCGGTTCTTGATCATATGCTACCTCCTGAAATGGCTGAACATCGATCAGTTCTTTTTGGTACAGTGACTCTGTATTCCTTTCATCTTTTTTTGATGCTTCCTATGTCGTTCAGTATTTTGCCCATAGAATCCTTCACTATTGCAACACGAGACTTGAATTTTTACTTCAGTTCTTTTAGCTTGAGAAATGCCGAGTGTGTTCTTCCCTTTTGGTTTTCTAACTCCAGGTCTTTGCACATGTTATTATAATACTTCACTTTTTCTTCTGGAGCAGCCCTTTGAAATCTTCTGTTCAGCTCTTTTACTTCATTGTTTCTTCTGTTCGCTTTAGCTACTTGACGTTCAAGAGCAACTTTCAGAGTCTCTTCTGACATCCATTTTGGTCTTTTCTTTCTTTCCTGTCTTTTTAATGACCTCTTGCTTTCTTCATGTATGAAGTCCTTGATGTCGTTCCACAAATTGTCTGGTCTTCAGTCATTAGTGTTCAACGCGTCAAATTTATTCTTGAGATGTTTTTAAATTCAGGTGGCATATACTCAAGGTCGTACTTTGACTCTCGTGGATTTGTTCTAATTTTCTTTAGCTTCAACTTGAACTTGCATATGAGCAATTGATGGTCTGTTCCACAGTTGGTCCCGGCCTTATTCTGACTGATGATATTGAGCTTTTCCATTGTCTCTTTCCATCGATGTAGTCGATTTGATTCCTGCCTATTCCATCTGGCGAGGTCCATGCGTATAGTCGCCATTTATGTTGTTGAAAAAAGGCCTTTGCAATGAATAAGTCGTTGGTCTTGCAAAATTCTATCATGTGATCTCCAGCATCATTCCTATCACCAAGGCCATATTTTCCAACTACCGATCCTTCTTCTTTGTTTCCAACTTTTGCATTCCAATCACCAGTAATTATCAATGCATCCTGTTTGCATGTTCGATCAATTTCACACTGCAGAAGTTGGTAAAAATCTTCAATTTATTTATCTTTGACCTTAGTGGTTAGTGCATACATTTGAATAACAGTCGTATTAACTGGTCTTCCTTGCAGGCATGTGGATATTTGCCTATCACTGACAGCGCTGTACTTCAGGATAGATTTTGAAATGTTCTTTTTGATGATGAATGTGATTCCATTCCTCTTCAAGTTGTCATTCCTGGCATAGTAGACCATATGACTGTCCGATTCAAAATGGCCAATATCAGTCCATTTCAGCTCACTAATGCCTAGGATATTGATGTTTATGTGTTCCATTTCATTTTTGATGATTTCCAATTTTCCTAGATTCATACTTCATGCATTCCACTTCCTATTATTAATGGATGTTTGTAGCTGTTTCTTCTCATTTTGAGTCGAACCACATGAGCAAATGAAGGTCCTGAAAGCTTGATTCCGTCCATGCCATTAAGGTTGACTTTACTTTGAGGAGGCAGCTTTTCTCTAGCCGTATTTTGAGTGCCTTCCAACCTGAGGGGCTCATTTTCAGGCGCTATATCAGACATTGTTCTACTGCTATTCATAAGGTTTTCACTGGCTCATTTTTTTTCATAAGTAGACTGCCAGATCCTTGTTCCTAGTTTATCTTAGTCTGGAAGCTCATTTGAAAGCTGTCCACCATGGGTGACCCTGCTGGTATTTGAATACTGATGGCATAGCTTCCAGCATCACAGCAACACACAAGCTCCTACAGTAAGACAAACTGACAGATGCGTGGGGGATAGCAGCACTAGGTGACTAAAACACTGGGCAAGGACACGTTATATTAATAGATAACAGGCCTCTGATCCATTTTGAGAGCACTGTCTCGTATATCCTGTCTGCTGATCCAGCAATTCAAGCCAGGAGACACAGTCTCCCTCAGTGTCCTAGTTGTCAGCACTACTGCACAGAGGGCCTTCTTCTGAAGCTTAGAGCTGGTGTAGGGGGCCCTCAGAGCCCCTTACCTGTGAGCAATGAGCCTGAGATCTTCCAGCTCCTCATCTGCCATTTTGTTTGATGCGTGGGGCTTGGATTCTGTCAAAAGTAACCTTTACTCCCTCTACCCACCCTCTGTGCAGCTCTTGTTATATATATGTATAACTCACATATCTCGTTTGAATGCGTGAGTAAGCAAAGGAAGGAGGCACCACAGATTATTAGTGCTTGGGACTCTCACATCCCTTAATTTGGCCCTGCCGATGGCTATCCCATGTGTGCCAGAGTAGAACTCTGCTCCACAGGGTTTGTAATGGCTAACTTTTTGCAAGAGTCCCTGGGTAGTGCAAAATGGCAGTTAACTAAAAGTTGATGGTTTGAGTCTGCCTGCTGGCACCTTGGAAGAAAGTCCTGGTGATCAACTTCTGAAAAATCAGCCATTGAAAACCCCATGGAGCACAGTTCTACTCTGAACCACATTGGGTTGCCATGAGTCAGAGTCAATTCAATAGCAATTGTTTTTTCATGAAGTAGATCGCCCCGCCTACTTTCTGAGGCACATCTGGGTGGACTCAAACTACCCACATTTTGGTTAGCAGCCATTTGTACCACCCAGGAACTCCAAAATATGAGCAAGGGCCTCTGTTTATTCTAGAGATGCTGGGCTAGGTTGACCTGGGACCTGTGTCTTAGGCACTGGTACCAAGACTGCACTCCAGGTGGGGGTACAGTCTCCCCTCAGTGTCCTAGTTGTCATCACTACTGCACAGAGGGCCTTCTTCTGAAGCTGGTTTCGGGAGCCCTCAGAGCCTCTTACCTGTGAGCAATGAGCCTGAGATCTTCCAGCTCTGCACCTGCTATTTTGTTTGATGCTTGGGGCTTGGATTCTGCCAATAGAAAACTTTACTCCCTCTACCCACCCTCTATGCAGCTCCAGGAAGATGGTCCCTTAAGTTATTCTTAGCTCCTTAAACCTTTGGCTCAGTCCCTTTTAGGTGGTTTCTTACAATCCTCGTTTCCTATAATGCCGTGTCCCAAATTAATGATCCCTTCCAACCATCCCCTCTGTCTTTCGTCAATGTGTTCGGGAATTTGTCCCTGATCTAGAATGCCTTGCATGCTCCCACCCCCTTGCACACACATTCTCTCTACCTAGAAACATTTTGAAGGCTCACCTTTGCCCCCTCTCCCTACTGAGCCTTTTCTGACTTGCTCGGGGAGGGCTTCTTTCACAGAGACCCCACTGGGTGGTGTATACAAACCAGTTGCTGTTGAGTCAACTCTGACTCATGGCAACCCCATAAGTGTCAGAGTAGAACTGTGCTCCCTAGGGTTTTCAGTTGCTGATTTTTCTGAAGTAGATTGTCTGACCTTTCTTCCAAGGAGCCTCTGGGTGAACTTGAACATCCAACCTTTTGGTTAGCAGCTGAGTGCATTAACCGTTTATGCCATCCAGGGATTCTGTGTTGTATATAGATCTCTCTTATAGTTCCTGGTACTCCTTGTACTGTCTGTCAGCTCTTTCCTCCATCTGACTGAGCTCTTTGATGGTACAGACCGTGTCCTTCTCACTATTGAATCCCTACCACCCTGGTACATGCTCCATGACGGCGTGGTTGGATGAATACGTGAACACTTGAGCAAATGACTGAGGTAGTGAATGAATGAATGAGCAAATCCACGGAACTAAAGTGGAGTGGGGAGTGGAGCAGAGTTTACCTCACAGACTAGGTCTTTTTCTTTCTAGGGCAAGGCCTTGGCAAACTCGGCAGCTAGTCTGTTCCCCTGGGTCCCGGCCACCATGGGTAGAAGGTGGTTCTGTTGGCTAAGAATGGGCTGGGTGGTGAGGCCTCACCCATCTGTTACTCCTGGGTTACTACAGTCCACTTAAACTGTGGATTCTTCAAGCCCCACTACATTATTAAACAGAATTTGTTTTAAGTGGGCCACGCTGTGTTCCACTTAAAGGAAATCTGCTACACACTTAAAAGAAATAATAGATTACAGAAATGATCTCCATGCTTCTCAGGGACAAAAAGACCAGCTTTCACCTTAAAGACCTCACATAAGACCCTGAAAACACACAAATGAGCAACCACAGGCTAAAGCCCTTTATAAGGAGGACCTAAAGGGACAGGGTTTAAACGGGCAGAGGCTGTCTACAGAAAGTAGTGCCTATGGCAAGCACTGAAATTGCACCCCTGCAGGGCAGTAGCAAGGGTGATGAGCACCCAGGGTCAGTCACTTGATTGCGCCTCCCTCAATTCTAGTGCCCAGGGGCAATCTCTGTTACATCCCTCCCTCAATTTCAAGATGAATAGACATCAATAGCGGCAACAGGTCAGCAGAAACGCCTTCCCCCATCTTGTCCGGCTGCCTCAGTCAAGTACGTTTCGTATTTGTGGTGCCTCAGAATGTCATTCCACACCTCATCTGGCACCCCCTTGGGCTTGCCCTGGAGCAAGTGCTCCCCTTCCCCACCTCCCGCCAGCCCGCCTCTATGCCTCTGTGTCTACTGTGGTTGAGGAAGGATGTTGGACCGTACTGGGTTTAATAGAAACCGCTCAGTGGCGCTCCCCTTCAGGTGGCACCCAGGGCATGTGCCCTTCCTGCCATACCTTAGATAAGCTGCCTCTGCAAACTGGAGGCTTATACTACCTTGATCGATTTTAAAGGACTAGGCAAGAATCAACCTGTCTTTCTCCAAGAAGATCTAACTTTGGAGGGGGAGGAATGCAGCTTCTAGAATGATCCTTTAGTGCTTTTGTTGTGTCATGAAATCACCAAATTTGTTACCCCGGGGACTATATTTCCAATTATGTAATGGAAGTCAGTAAGAAAATACATTTCAGTGATAAAAGTCATTGTAGTCTAACATTTGGGGATCCATTTGTTAACTAGAGGGAGGAACACTGTGAGACCCCCGATGGGAGGGGGCTTCAAGGCATGAGAGCTCTTGGTGGGAAGGCTAGCGCTGCCACCAACAGGCTGCATGACTGGCGGTAGACATGCTACATAACCTCAATGAGCCTCAGTTTCTCCTCTGTAAAATGGGATAATTAATGGTGCCTACTTTGTAGGGTTGCTGTGAGGATTAAACACAATCCCGTGTATAAAGAACCTGGTATGTGGTATTAGTTCTTTCTCTTCCTTCTCCCATCACCTCTCCCCAATCATTTAATGACAGATGTGGTGGCAATAGTTTGATACTAGCAAAAAAGGTAAATAAGATCTCGACCTCAAGACTCAAGTTCCCTCAAGAAACTTAGGTGACAGAATGGGGCAGAGGAAAGTACATAGGCTTGGAAGTCAGACATGTGGCTTTGCCTCTTAAAGCAGGTTGCTTGAGATAACTTAGGTCAAGCTCTTGGACCCACGCCTTGCACACGATAGGCTCCACTAAAGAGTATTATTGTCTCCTATTGTCAAGTTTACCTACAGAAATTGAGAACAGGGCAGAGGCGGCAAGAGCCCTCAGCTCATGTGCCACGAGAGTTCAGGGGAGAGAAGACTTCCAACTGGGGAGGAAGCTAGAAAGGCTTCAGGGAGGAGGTGGCGTCTGAGCTCATTTGGATATGACGTGAGGGGAGGAGAAGAAAAGGGAAGAAGAGAGGGATTATTCTAGGAACAGCTCTAGTGTGAAGGCAAGAAAATGTGGCTAGTAGCCCAGGCTGGCCAGTGTGAAGGAGAATTTTAGGAGGTGAGGCTGGAGCTGTGGACCGGCATCTGACCTGGAGAGCCTTGAGTGAGGGCACATACTGTGGGCAGCTTTCTGCTGGAAGCCACGGAGAGTTGATGAAAGTTTCTGGGCAGGGGAGTGTTGTGGGAAGCACTAAGCAAGCTGGAGGGGGAGAAGGACGCCCCTGGCTCTGAGACCAGGGCCCTTTCACCACCAGCCTGTTGCCAACCCGATGATGGCAAAGGCAGGGTGCCAAGGGTGCTGGGCCAGGCCAGGGTGAGCACTCTTTGGGGGTTAAGATGAAGGGGCAGAGGCTGCAGCCCCTTTGCTCCATACTGTATCGCGGGACCATCTCCCCTCCTCCTTTCCTTTCCTCCCTCTCTCTTTCAGGCAGCTGCAGCAGGTTTGGGGAGGGCTTGACCAATCATCTGGTGTGAGGAGGTAGGGAAGAGGCTGGGGAGCTGGAATGGACAGGACAGGTGGCCACTTGGTCTGGCCCCATCTTCCTGTGACTCCTTTGGTGTCTCCGCCCAGGCCATAAAGAGGGTGCAGCTAATGTGGTGTGGAGAAGCTGAGCCCAGAGTGCTAGACTCAAAATGTGAAGGCAGATAAGACCCTTGAATAGCCTTTCTTGAGTCCATGGATAGGCTTCAGGGGTCTTTGAGATTGTAAAATTGTGTGTGTGTGTGTGTGTCTGGCTTTCATCAAATTCTCAAAGGGATCTATGACATCCCAAAAGCTTAAACACTGCTTGTCAGTGCAACTCTTTCATTTTACCAATGAGGAAACTGAGGCCTCGAGAAGGGGAATGACTCGCTGCGTCCCACAACTAGTTAATCTCAATCCAGAGCACATATGAAAAAAAGGATGTCTGTCAGGAGAGCAGGGGTGCTGGGATCTGACCCAGGAGTGGAAACAGAGGAGAGAGGGAGGGGAGAAGGGGAAGAAGAAAGCCCAGAATTGCTCAGGGATTAACCATCTGTGTGTTTTGTAGGGGTCAGTCCCCCACCAGGATACCTGATCCCCCTCTCCAGGTATTGTTCGTGTACTTTCCCAGGGATGGACTGGGCTGGGTTGGGCTGAGGGACGTAGGACAGAGGGACAACAGGGAGGGGAGGGAGAAGTTGCTTCTGTGTGTGTGAGAGAGAGAAAGACAGGCACCCAACCGGAAGCACACAGCAGACTGCAGAGATTGAGAAGGAGGGCACCCAAGGCAGGGCAGGAGGCAGACAGAGAACAGTAGGGGTGAGGGTGAGGAGGCAAGCCCTCCTTCCTTGCCCTCAGAGGGGAGCTCACTACGCTCAGGCAATCTTCCCAAGGCCTCGGCGCTCGGACAGGTGTGGAGGGAAGCTGACAGCCTCCACTAGAATTTCCCTGAGGCAGTTCCAAGAATACGAGATTGAGGACTGAGGGTGGGTTTGTTGGTTGGGTTTGTCTTATTAGCCCCTCCTCAGCCCCACTGTCTCCTCTTTGCTCTCTCTCCTCGGGTGACCATTGGTGGCTTTGAAATGGCAGGCTTTCAGAGCAGAAAGGGATCTCAGGACCCAGTGGGCCCAGTGGTTTCAAAACAGGCTCTGATGAGCCTTAGGGGCTCCATGGGATGAGCAGGTACAGTGAGAGGTTGACTCATCCCGCCTCCACCTCCAGCCTCGTTTCAACCAGAGCAGCACCCCTTTCTTTGATTTATTGATGGTACATGTGTAAGATTTTGTTGGAGAAAGAGTTCCTTGACTAAAAACACAGATGCTAGTCCTTCTCCCGACTCCCCTAAATTTTATAGAAGGGTAAAAAGGGCAAACCTTGCTCATGGTGATGGCTGCATATCAGTTCAGCTTCCTAACTCCCAGATCAATTGTCTGGTCTCTTCATTCTCCCCAGCCCAGCTCATTCTGAGGGGAGAGGAGAACTGAGGGCCTTGCAGGGCAAGAGGAATGGGCTTGGGCGACTTGCAAAGCCAGGGAGAGGGCAATGTGAGGAGCCCCAGATGGTGGCAGCTTTCCTGCAGCTCAACATGGGTAAGCCCTCCCCACGACCCCTCTGCTAGGATCCTAGATCGGGTCAGGTGGGGAGGGGTGAGGGATGGGGGAGAAGGGAGGCCTCACTTTCTGACCCTAGAGGTTTACGCTCTTTGCTCTGCCAGCCTGGGTGTGTTGAAATGACTCTTGGCTTGGTGGGAAGCTAAGGCAACCTGTCCTTTCTCTTTCTTCCAAGCCGGAGTAAACAGATGAAAGCAGACCCCAGCCCCTGAGCTGGGTGCTCTGGCCGGCTGTGGATGGTCTCCTTTGCATATATGCAAATGAATGCACTGGCACCTTTCTGGTCAGCATCAGCTAGGAAGATGCAGGGCTGTTGGAAGAGTCCCCAGATTCCGCATCCAAATTAGTACCTTAAATGGATTATATATATACGTATATATATATATATATTTATATATATATATATATACATATTTAATTTTATTGTGCTTTAGGTGAAAGTTTATAATGCAAATTAGTTTCTCATTCAAAAAAAATTTTTTTAATGTTGTAGTTTAGATGAAGTTTACATTTCAAGATACTCTCCCATACAAAAATTTATTCATACATTGTTATGTGACCCTAATTGCTCTCCCCATACTGTGACAGCACACTTCTCTCTTCCACCCCTGATTCCCCATGTCCATTCAACCAGCTCCTAACCCTCTCCGCCTTCCCATCTCACCTCTGGACAGAAGCTGCCCGTTTAGTCTCTTGTATCTACTTGAGCTAAGAGGCACACTCCTCACAAGTATCACTTTATGTCCCACAGTCCAGTCCAATCCCTGTCTGAAGAGTTGGCCTTGGAAATTGTTTTAGTTCTGGGCTGATAGAGAACCCGGGGGCTATGCTTTCCGGGGTTTTTCCAGTCTCAGTCAGACCATTAAGTCTGGTCTTCTTAGTAGAATGCGAGTTCTGCACCTCACCTTTCTCCTGCTCCATCAGGGACTCTGTTTGACCCTGTCAGGGCGGTCATTGGAGGTTGCCGGGCACCATCTAGTTCTTCAGGCTGTGAAGTCTCTGGTTTATGTGGCCCTTTCTGTCTCTTGGGCTAATACTGTCTTTGTGATTTTAGTGTTCTTCATTCTCCTTTATTCCAGGTGGTTGGGACCAATTGATGCATCTTAGATGGCTGCTTACAAGCTTTTAAGACCCCAGACGCCCCTCACCACCCAAAGCAGGATGCAGAACATTTTCTTAATAAACTTTGTTATGCCAATTGACCTAGATGTCCCCTGAAAGCATGGTCCCCAGACCCCTGCCCCTGCTACTCTGTCCCTTGAAGTGTTTGCTTGTATTCAGGAAACTTCTTAGCTTTGGTTTAGTCCAGTTGTGCTGACTTCCCCTGTAGGGTGTGCTGTCCTTCCCTTTACCTAGGATAATTCTTGTCTACTATCTAGTTAGTGAATAACCCTCACCCTTCCTCCCCACCCTCGTAACCATCAAAGAATGTTATCTTCTGTGTTTAAGCCTTTTCTTGAGTTCTTATATTAGTGGTCTTCTGTGACTGACTAAATTCACTCAGCATAATGTCTTGCAGATTCCTCTATGTTATGTTTCATGGCTTCATCGTTGTTCTTTATCATTGCGTAGTATTCCATTGTGTGGATACACCATAATTTATCCATTCTTCCATTGATGGGCACCTAGGTTGCTTCCATCTTTTTGCTATTGTGAACAGTGCTGCAATGAACATGGGTGTGCATATATCTATTCGTGTGACAGCTCTTCTTTCGGTAGGATATATTCCAAGGAGCAGGATAGCTGGATCGTATGGTACTTCTATTTCTAGCTTTTTAAGGAAGCACCAAATTGATTTCCAAAGTGATTGTACCATTTTACATTCCCACCAACAGTGTATAAGTGTTCCAGTCTCTCCACAACCTCTCCAGCATTTGTTATTTTGTGTTCTTTGGATAAATGCTAGCCTTGTTGGGGTAAGATGATATCTGATTGTAGTTTTATCTGCATTTCTGTAACGGCTAATGATTGTGAGCATTTCTTCATGTGTCTTTAGCTGCCTGAGTATCTTCTTTGGCGAAGTGTCTGTTCATATCCTTTGCCCATTTTTTAATTGGGTTATTCATCTTTTTGTTGTTGAGGTTTTGCAGTATCTTGTAGATTTTAGAGATTAGACGCTGATAGGATTTGTCGTAGCCAAAAATTTTTTCCCAGTCTGTAGGTTGTCTTTTCATTCTTTTGGCGAAGTCTTTTGATGAGCGTAAGTGTTTGAATTTTAGAACCTCTTAGTTATCTAGTCTCTGTTCTAGTGCTTGTGCGTTGTTACTTATGGTTCGTATTGTGTTTATGCCATGTATTAGGGTTCCTAGCATTGTCCCTATTTTTTCTTCCATGATCTTTATCGTTTTCGATTTTATATTTAAGTCTTTGATCCATTTTGAGTTAGTTTTTGTGCATAGTGTGAGGTATGGGTCTTGTTTTGGTTTTTTGTAGCT
>NW_004443946.1:25380219-25403753 GCF_000243295.1 Trichechus manatus latirostris | reverse complement strand
TCTTTTGGGATCTACCTTATGTGGGGTTCAATGAGTATCTTGGATAGATATCTTGTCATCTTTCATGATATGAGGAAAGTTTTCTGTCAACAAATCTTCAATAATTCTCTGTATTTTCTGTTATCCCTCCCCGCCCTGCCCTCCCATTCTGGTACTCCAATCACTCATAGGTTACTCCTCTTGAAAGAATAATTCTTAGGGTTTCTTCATTTTTTTAAAATCTTTTTATCTGATTTTTCCTCAGATAAGTTGGTGTCAAGTGTTTTATCTTCAATGTCGCTAATTCTGACTTCAATTGCCTCAATTCTGCTCCTATGACTTTCTACTGCGTTGTCTAATTCTGAAATTTTATTGTTAATCTTCTGAATTTCTGATTGCTGTCTGTCTGTGGATTCTTGCAGCCTGTTAAATTTGTCATTATGCTCTTCTCTAATCTTTTTAATTTCCTCTATTGTGTGTTCTGCATTTTGCTTAATTTCCTTCCTAATTTCTTGAAGAGTTCTGTATATTAATCTTTTGTATTCTGCCTCTGGTAATCCCAAGAAATTTTCCAGAGATCCCAAGAAATTTTCCTCCTCTGGAAAATTTCTAGATTCTTTATTTTGGGAGCTTTCTGAAGCCAACATGGATTGCCTCTTTATGTGATTTGATATTGACTGTTGTCGCCAAGCCATCAATAAGTTATTACATTTATTTATTTTATGTTTGCTTACTGTGTCCTAGCTTCTTGTTTTTTTGATATGCCCAAATAGGCTGCTCGTGTGAGCTAGTTTGAATATTGGCACCTTTGAAGCTCTAATTCCTGCCACCAGGTGGTTAGATCTGTTCCTAGGTATGTGAGCTCAGGAGTCCGCCCACTACTCCTGTATGGATTCAGCTCAGGTGCCCAGGTAGATAGCCACCAAGGGCATGGTGTAGGCTCTAACCTACAGTCCTAGACAGGCATGCGTGATTGGCATAGGCAGAGGCATCTGGCTGCAGCAGGGGGATACACTCTGAGCAAGGCAGGGGGCTGACGGCTCCCCCCAGGTGTCCAGGAGAAAGGCATGTCCCTGTTCCCTATAGTGCATACATGGGTGGGTTTTGCAGCTGGACTATGAGCACCCAATGCTGTTGGCTGTAAGGACTGGGGGGCACCTCTTATTTGTGGGCCCCTATCTCAGGTGGCTAGGTGGCGTGGGTGGAGCCACCAGTCCCGAGACCTCTGATGTGGGTAGGTGAAGACCCTGCTTAATGGGCAGAGCAGTGTCAAATGTCACGAACCTGCCACTTCACAGCTGAAACAGTTGAAGTTAGACTTCAAGTATACACCCTGTTTTACTGCAGTAGTGAGGGTCTACACTGTTGAAATGGGCCCACACAAGTCTCTGCATGGGGAAGGGCACTCAAAGTCCATGGATCCCTTATGCCTGTGCCTAAGCAAAGGAGCTGTGCCTACCCTGGGTTCCTGGCTTAGGGGAGCCGGCTGTTCATTTTTTACACTGTTTGTTAATTTGTTCACTCTCCAAGGTCGTGAGAATGGCTTAGGGCGTGTGACAGATCCTACTTCTTGCCCAGGGGACTCGGCAATTGCTGAAGCCAGTCTGGGACCCAGTGTAGATCAGGGAAGGAGGCGGCAAATGGAAGAGAGGTTTTCCCCTAAGGGGGGTATTTTTGATCTCTGCAGTAGGCTGTAGGCAATTACTTATCTTTCACCAATCGAGGGCTGCTTCTCTCTGGTTCTGGGTGGTCCAGTGGACTCTCTGGCACTGGATCTCTCCTGGTACTAAAAACACTCCTCTGGAGCACTGGTGCTTGCCTGCCTTACTGCTCACCCATGAGCTGCTCAGGCCTCCCCGGGTCAGGTCTGGCAACTCCTCGCTGCTTCTGAACTGTCTCTTCCTCCCCCTGCCACTCAGTCCAGTTCCTTAACTTTGCCTTAGATGTTCAGGGCTCCTAGATAGTCATATATAATTGGATTACTTGTTTTTTCGGGTCTTTGTTGTAAGAGGGTCCACCGGAAGAATCTGACTACTCCGCCTTCTTGGCCCCGCCTCCTCATTCAAAAACATACAAAAATTGTTTTGTGACATTTGTTGCAATCCCTGCAATGTGTGAACACTCTCCCCCTTTCCCTTACCACCCTGGGTTCCCCGTGTCCATTTGTCCAGTTTTCCTGTCCCTTCCCTCCTTCTCATCTTTGCTTTTGGGCAGGTGTTGCCCATTTGGTCTCATATACTTGATGAAGTAAGAAGCACATTCGTCATGTGTGTTACTGTTTGTTTTATAGGCCTGACTAATAGGTGGACTGATAGGCAGACTTCAGCAGTGGCTTCAGTTCTGAGTTAGCAGGGTGTCCAAGGTCTTAAATGGATTTTTTGATTTCCCAATATGAAACTTCTTTTTAACTCTCTCCAAGACCCTGGGACTGTTCCCAATTCCTTACTCCACTCTGCTTCCAGTCATATTAGCTTTTCAAACCCTAAGAATTGGAGGTAAAGAAACAGATTTGGAGACAGCCAGGGCTGGAGAGCAGAGTTTAACTTGAGCAGCCAGGAGGTTCTAGGTGCTGGCCCTGGCTCTGTCACTGGTTCAGTGGTACCTAGTGTGAGCCACCTAAGTTCTCTGGATGATAATATCCCTAATGGGTAAAAAAAGAGAGAGATTGAAGGTTCCTTCTAGCTCCAACAATCTGCACACGTTTGTGAACACCTGTGCGTTTGGATTCTCTGGTTGCCAGTAACAGACACCAACTCAAGGCCACTTAATTGAAGCAGAGGGAGATATTAGAAGGACACTGGAGAGACTCGAGAATACATGAGTGGGAATGGAGTGGGCTCAGGAGGAGAGAGGAAGCATGATGCAGAGACCTGTCTAGTCACTCCATCTCTCCTCTCATCTTCTTTCTAGGCAACTGCTTCAATCTTCTCTCTCTGGAGACTAATTTTCTCTGCCACTCAGTCCAGCTGGTGAAAAACGAATGTCCCACAACACTCAAGGAAAAGTGACTCATACAGACTAAGTCAAATGTTTCTCAGGGGCCCAACTTCAAATTCCCAAATTCATGGGAGAGAACATCCATTGTTTTAGCTTGGGTCAGGTGACATCTCTGGTCCAACCAGCTATGGCCAGGGGGTCAGAGACACATAGGAGAAACATGGCTGTCTGAGATCCACAGCCCTGGTTCCTAGAGGAGGTTTCCAGATGCTGGGCAGACACCCAAGGAGTCCACCACATCCCACTAAGTATAAAGTACTGAATTATAGAGAAAACTACTGTGCTTTTCCAATGATCCAGGCACTATGCTAAACATATTACATATATTATCTCAACAAGCCAATGAGTTAGATGCTGTTATTATCACATTTAATCCTCATAGCTGTTCCTTGAGGTAGGTTCCATTAGTCTACTCATTTTACAGATGAGGAACTGAGACTTGGTGAGGTTAAGTAACTTCTTAAAGTCATGCGGCTAATACAAGGCAGAACTGAGATTCTGACCTGAGTCTCTCTCTGAGCATCAGGTTTATCTTCTCTAAATAATAACTTCTATTTAATAGGACTCTTGTGAAGATTAAGTGATATAATGTATGACAAGGGCTTAGTAGAGTGCCTGGTGTGTAGTAATCACTTACTTACGATGAAGTGGACCTCTGCCGAAGCCCTCTACAAACTGGGGATTCAGTACCTTCAGCAGCAGTCATTTCCATCTCCAAACAACTCTGACATAGAAAGTTCTTTATTTTCAACTGAAATTGGACTGTCAGTAACTTTTATCTCCTGGCTAAAACCCTATTGTCTAGGGGCAATGGTAGGTAGAATAATGGTTCCCAAAGACCCCATGTCCTAATTCCTGGAATATGTTATGTTGCATGACAAGGAGGCAGTAAGGTTGCAGATAGAATTAAGGTCTCTTGTTTACACTCCATAGGTTTTTCTAATTAGCTGGCCTTCACATAGGGAGATTATACATGTGGGCCCAATGTAAATTACCAAAAAAATCCATTGCCATTGAGTCGATTCCAACTCATATCGACCCTATAGGACAGAGTAGAACTACCCCATAGGGTTTCCAACGAGTGGCTGGTGGGTTAGAATTGCCAACCTTTTGGTTAGCAGCTGAGCTCTTAACCTCTGCACCACTAGGGCTCCAAGGGCCCTTAAAAGATGGAAGAGGGAAGTGAAGAGACAGTGTCAGAGTGATGCAATGCAAGAAAGATTTGACCAACCATTGATGGCTTTGAAAATGGAAAGTGGCCACAAGCCAAGGAATGTGGGCAGCCTCCATAAACTAGAAAAGGCAAGAAAACAAATTCTCTTCTAGAACCTCCAGAAAGGAATGCAGACCTGCTGAACCCTTGATTTTAGAACTTCTTACCTCTAGAATTGTAAGATAATAAACTTGTGTTGTTTTAAGCCAATAACTTCGTGTAATTTGTAACAGTAGCAGCAGAAAACCAAAGCAGGGGCAATCCAAGCATATTGATCCTGGAAACATTTGAATACCAGTATTATGTTCCCCCATATCTTCTCTTCTAGTCTATGCAACTCTGGCCCTTTCAAGTACTCTTTGCATGGATGTTTTAAAAAGTTCAAGCCATATTAAAATTGAAAAGAGGTTAGTAGGTTTGGCCATGAGTGGGTAACTGTTGATCTTCCATAAACCAAAAAAACCAAACCCGTTGTCATTGAGTTGATTCTGACTTATGGCAATCCCACTTATTACAGAGTGGAATTGCTCCATAGGTTTTTCTTGGCTGTAATCTTTGTGGAAGAAGATAACCAGGCCTTTCTTCTGCAGTGCCGCTGATGGGTTCAAACTGCCAACCTTTAGGTTGGTAATTGAGTGCAAACTGTTTGTGCCACCCAGGGACCTGATCTTCCATAGAAATAAGCAATTTAAGCAGAACAGAATGGATGGAAGTCTAGGCTGTAAAGGTTTGCAATTATATGATGGTGGGGTGATACAGAAGGGTAAAGGCAGGTATAATTTATCACTTCTCAGGTTCTCCCAACACCCTGCTAAATACTAGCATAATCTTTAAAGAAGGCAGAGGCCATCAATTAAATAAACAGATCCTTTGATGGAGAATAGAAGTGTAAACACAGGCACCGTCTCATAATTTACTGATGGTTAAGCACCTTATTCACTTGGTGGGCTGTTCTCCATCTTCACTGAAGAAAAAGGAGGAAATTCATCACAATGGTACGAGGACCTTGGTGGGAACTGCTAAACACCAAAATAGATTACAGAAAAAGTTCTGGCATCTTCTTCCCGGGGATAATTTTTTTTTTTTAAACAGGAGATTGCCTATGAGTCTGTCTAAAATGATTTAGGCAATGCATTTGGAGATGCAGGGGAATGGATTAGATGACCTTTGGACGGTTCATTCTGCCTTTTAATTTCAGGTTGTGGTTATGATGCAAAGGTTGTGATTTATGTCTGTACATTGACGTTCATGATTAAACCATATATACAGGTTGTTTAATATAGGTGGAAAAGTACACTAAACAGTAGTTCCTGTGACCTAAGGATATGTGTGACATATTCAGCAAAATTGGGCCAGGGATTAATTTTCTAAGGTCAGTGTGGTCATTTTGGGCACAGAGAGGGTGATCTTTCATAAGGGTTCACCACGCTACCGTATCTTAGTTCATCCATAACAGACTGGAAGGAGAGATGGTTATTAGAAAATAAAATGCACTTAGAGTCCTCCCATGAATCATTTATGGAAGACACCATGCTTAGCAAAGACTATGAAAATATGGCTGTTAAAGGCAACTCAGGTACTATTTCTGTATGGCTTTCAAGCATGACCACTGACAACAGAAATGGGCCTGGACACACTGGAAGGATTTAAGCCTTCAGGGTGGAAGGGAAAATGTGTGGGCAGAAGCTGAGCCCAAGAGGGTAGCCTGCAGAAGTCACTGTGTGTGGTTGTACCCATTCTGTGAGGGGTCCTTTGCCTGAGAAGGGGTCTTCCTTTCCACACAGGGTGACTAGTTACATTCGCAAATCCTCACTATGGACCAGAGAAGGAGAGGTCAGCTGAAGAGGCAATTAATTCAGCAGAACTGAGGTTCCAGCAATTAACTTTAAATATGCAAGCAGTTCAGGAGAGAGAGGAAGTGGTTTCCTCTCAGCAAGGTCTGTGAAAGATGGTGTGATGTTATCAAGGCTTTTGGGTGATCAGCGAGAAGTTTTTTAATCCCCACTCTGCCCACACTCAGAATATCAGAGCTGTGATAGCCTAATGATAGGGGCCTCAGGAGCCGGAAGAAGGAGAGAGTTGGTGCTCTCTGGGTCAACTATAAATAGAACTTGTTAAGATCTTTCTAGAAGGCTGGGAGAAACAATCAGCTAACTAAAGAACTGTGCAGGAGTTTGCTCAAAGGTACAGTTTGACCTAGGCTTTTTATTTCCTTTATAGTCGATAACTAAGGGAAATGTATTTGTTTTAGCACAGGTATGCTTGAACCACACTAGGCCTCCTCCTGAGAGGAAGTATGGTGGGAGAGGAAATGGAAGGCTGGGCTTGGGGGCAGGAGGACCTGACTTTGAATCTTTGCTTCACTGTATTTGACTCGTTGGATATACTTTACCTGCTCTGGACTCCTCTGTAAAGTAAAGGTCAAAATGCTTACCTTACAGGCTGTTGTGAGGATTAAAAGAAATCAGGTATGTAAGAGTGCCTGGCACATAGACGGTTAATAAATACTGACAACGCTTTTGGGCTATGGGGAGACAGGAACTACTGTACTAGGAGTTAGGAGATCTTGGTTCTGGAGATCTCTACCACTAACTCACTGTGAAGTCTTGGGAAAATCACCCCCTTTCTGGTGGACCCTCAGTTTCCTCTACTGTAGAATGGCGGGGGGTGGAGTGCACCAAATGCTCCTACACTTTGATGATGATAAGATTCACGGGGGAGCTTGTTAAAATTCAGCTTCCTGGGCTCCCCTTCTGGAGGTGTTGATGCAGAAGTGGTGGGATGGGGTCCAGGGATTTGTTTCTTATCATCCTCAGCAATGTTTGAGAAACACTGGATTAGATTACTGTCTTCTAACTTGTCAGATCATAAGGTTTAGAGAGTGGATATAAAAATACAGACTTCAGGACCTCCAGAAATGAGGCCTAGAAGGTTACATTTTTAACCAGCACACCAGGTGATTCATATGATCAGGTATGTTTGGAAAACACTAGTTTAAATAATACCTAGGGTCAACGTTGACACTACAGATTAGTGTTGTCCAAACATACCTGATGGGAGATATTCACAGGGCTGATGTTCAGCCAAGATGCACCGTTGTAGCCATATTGTGTGTTTGTTGTTGTTAGCTGCCGTTGAGTCAGCTCTGATTCATGGTAACCCCATGTATAACCGAACGAAACATTGCCCATCCCTGCACCATTTTCATGATCATTGATATGCTCAAGTCCACTGTGGTGGCCACAGCGTATTTTCAGTGCCTTCCAATCTAGGAGGCTCATCTTCTAGCACTATATTGGACAATATTCTGTTGTGATCCATAGTGTTTTTATTGGCTAATTTTTAGAAGTAGATCACTAGGCCTTTCTTCCTCATCTGTCTTAGTCTCGAAGCTCTGCTGAAACCTGTCCACCATGGGTGACCCTGCTGGTATTTGAAATACCAGTGGAATAGCTTCCAACATCATAGCAACATGTAAGTCACTACAGTACAACAAACTGAAAGATGCATTGTGGATACTGTGTGTAAGAATATTGTCTTAGGCTGGGTTCTCTAGAGAAGCAAAAACAGTAAAGTGTATATATAAATATATATAGAGAGACTTATTTCAAGGAAATGGCTCACACAATTGAGGAAGCTGGCAAGTCCCAAATCCGTGGGTCAGGCAGCAGGCTGGAGGCTTCTCCTGACTCACATGGTTGCAGGGACTGACATACTCAAAATCTGCAGGTCAGGCGGCAGGCCACTGGCTCACAGGGTTGCAGGAGCTAGTGAATCCAAAATCTACAGGTCAGGCAGTAGGCTGAAGGCTTCCCACGTCCCAAGAACCGAGGTCAGAGGATGATGAGAAGAATGCAAGATTGGAAAGTGAGAGAGCAAGCTTTGCCAGAACATCCACGTATATATTGGATGCAGGCCACACCCCCAAGGAAATTCCCCTTCCAATTGATTGGTTGCTCACATCAGACCACAAAATGGAAGATGATTATATAATGTCTGCCAAACCACTAAGAATCATGGCCCGGCCAAATTGACACATAACATTAACCATCACAAATATGATATATTTCCATCCAGTTGGCAACTGGCTGCTTCCCGAGCCTCCCTAGTCCTCCAGCCCAACCTCCTTGGTTTCTCCCCCAGCACCCTCTCCCACCTCCACACAACCCAGGCACTAAAGGGTTAACACCTGACACAATAGGGTGTCTCCAGGACCCTGCCCTATGGATAGAGCTCAGCATCTCTTCGGTCTGATGGGTGCCAGTGCCACAGCAACTGTTAAATATTTAAAATATCATGGCTGAATTCCCTCATTAAAGCAATAATCAAGCCCGAGACTGTTAACTTTGTAAAGGGAGGCAGAAATCAAGAGCAACTCATGAATTTCCTAATTTCTGTCCTGCTTTGATTTAGTCTTAGTAGTGATTTCTTTTTTGGGGGGAGGACAAGAATGGGGTGGGGGCACCTTATATCTTCCCAGAATGTCTATGTTGGACTCTTTTGATTGCAAGGAGCAGAACTTCAGCTCAAATACAGAAGATTGTTCTTGGCAATGATATTCCTACCAGTGATCAAACCTCTGAGATGTCCCTATGACCATCTACTACTCTCTCTACTGCTCTGCCCAAATCATGGAGACTGGACTGCCAATCACAGCCTGGCAGCCCCTCCCATCTCGTACACTTAACACCAGAGCTAGAGGCACTTACATATCCCAGTGGATACAAGTGGTTTAAAAAAAAAATCCTTTTAGAACCATCTAGTTTTTTTGTGTTTTTCTGATATAAAAGTACTTCTACTCTAACACAGTATTTATTATGAAGCTATGTGGAATAAGCAGTGGCAGTGAGGGCAGTGTAGCTTAGGAGTTAAAAGAAGAGACTCCAGAATCAGGCTTTTATTGTTAGGTGCCATTCAGCTGATTCCACCTCATAATGACGTGATGTGACAGAGTAGAACTGCCCCATAGGGTTTTCTAGACTGTAATCGCTATGGGAGCAGATTGCTGTGGGTGGGTTTGAACTGCCAACCTTTTACTTAGCAGACCAGCATTTAACTGTTGCACTACCAGGGATCCTTAGAATCAGGCTGCCAGGGTTCAAATTCTCATTTACCACTTAGGACCTGGAGCAAATTGTTACTTAACCTTTCTAAATCTTCGTTTTCTTATCTTTAAATTTGAGTAATGAGAGGACAGGATTCATCTCGGACATTTGTGATTGCTAAGTAAGATTTTGCAAGTAAAGCATTTATAACAATGCCTGACATATAGAAAGAGCTCAATAAGAAGTGGTACATGAAGGCAAACGTTTCCTGTAAAGGGACAGATAGTAAATATTTCAGGCTTCTTGGGCTATTTGGTCTGTGCTGCAACTACTCAAACTTGTTGTGGCAGAAAAGCAGCCAGAAGTAATATGTAAACGAGTGGGCATGGCTACGTTGCAATAAACCTTTATTTACAAAAATAGGTGGCAGGCTGGATTTGGCCCACTGGCCCTAGTTATCTGATGCCTGTTTGAAAGGAAGGCAGGTATCTCATGGGAAGGCAAGAATAGCTAACTAGCTAGGCCCCTTGGATATTGGGGTACAGTCCAGGAGCTGGAAGGTTCTGCTGGGGCTCTGGGAATGGATAGCCTATCGCCTCTTCAGCAGCAAGAATTCTTGACCTCAGCCATTAGAAAGAATTCTCTCCTCCCTGTCTCTGCTTCTGCCATTCCTGCCACTCCCAACCAACTGACTCCTCCTCTGTTGCGGACATCTTTCCTCCATCTACTGACTTCTCTCTCTGGTTTCTGCTCACGCATGCATCTGCACAGTGGCTTCTTTGGGTGCACCTTTTGGCTTTTTCTCCCATAACTATTTCCTGACTCTCACCCTATATCAAAGAGAATGCAATTGGTCTGGTTAATCCCCATTGTCCCTGTTTGAGTAGAGATTTTGTTCAGATCTTGATCCAGATCCCATATACAGGTTGGGAGCTCTTGGGTCAATCAACAAGGCAATTGGGTGTTAGGGTCAAGGGGTCCAGGACCTGCTTCTCTCAGCAAGGGGCTGAGGGCAGGAGTCCCTTAGAAGGTGCTTGGGTTCTGGGCTCGGCCTGCCAAGCACACTCTCCTCCTGTATTGGTTTTCTGGCATCACTTGTAAGAAGCATCAGCCATCAAGCATCCCTCAACCTCCCACCTTACATTGCCCATTAGAGTGGCTTCTAAAGATTTAACAATATCTAGAGGCGGCCTGATACAGTTGAAGGAGGATGGTCTCTTACCAACAGACACTGACCAAGAGTAAGTGACTTAACGTCTATGCATCCCAGTGACTCCTCTGTAAAATAGGGACAGTAACATGATCTTGCATGAAAGGGGCAAAAATTAAATGAAATGTCTATAAAATTAGTGGCACATGTGAGGTGCTCGCCAAAACATTACTTTCATTCTTTCCTCCCCTGTTGCCCCCCCCAACCATAATTCCATCCATGATTATTTCCTTCTGGGGCTACTGGTAGAGGTGGAGGAAACTTTCTGACCTCCTATTTTGGTGTTGAAGAATAGCTAGGCCTTGAGAAAGTAATGGCTGCTCATACAAATTTATATCTTTCTTTGTAAGGTTTTCCATACTCACAGTGCTTCTCACTTTTCTCTGAGATCTCCTCATGTGTCCCTTTGAACATTTTTATTGGCCAGCCTATACCTCTGTCTTGGAAGAAATACAACCAGAATGCTCCTTAGAAGGAAGGATGGCGAGACTGCGTCTTACATACTTTGGACATGTTGTCAGGAAGGGATTAGTCCCCGGAGAAGGACATCATGCTTGGTAAAATACAGGGTCAGCGAAAAAGAGGAAGACGCTCAAGGAGATGGATTGACACAGTGGCTGCAACAATGGGCTCAAGCATAACAATGATTGTGAGCATGGTGCAGGACCGGACAGTGTTTCGTTCTGCGGTGCATAGGGTTGCTATGAGTCAGAACCAACTTGACGGCATCTAACAATAACAACAACAATATACCTCTATGTGAAGCCCTGGTGGCTCAGTGGTTAAGTGATACAGCTGCTAACCAAAAGGTCGGCAGTTCAAATCCACTAGGTGCTCCTTGGGAAACTGTATGGGGCAGTTCTACTCTGTCCTCTAGGGTTGATATGGGTTGGAATTGACTTGATGGCAACAGGTTTTTCTTTTGTTTTATACCTTTGTGTAAAGGATTGAAACTGAGTTCAGCCACGGGGAAGGAGAACTCTTTGGTTTTGGAGAAGGGGTGGATTCCATGGCAGAGGGAGTGATAACTGACGCTGAACAATCAAGACCCCTGAGATGTAATTATAAAACAACTTCATTTTTATTTCCATTGTCCCTTTCAAACGTCCCTTTCCTCGGTGAGAAAAGTTCTTCCCCTCCCCTGGATAAATACTAATCCAGTTCCATGACTTTTCTGCTCACTCTTAGATGATAAAAGTCATGCAGTCACTCTAAGTTATCACATTACATCACAGTCACTGTCTCAACCCAGAAGCTAGAATGCCCAGTCCCCTGCAATAATAAAAACTCCACAGCTCCATGATTCAAAGCTAAGGCTACTTCGGGCAGGACGCCTGTGGTTGGTGAAGGGTGGGGACAGTGGGTTTCTTCTTTCTTTCTCGATATCTCCTCCTCTAGCTCCCCAACCAGAATTAAGACCTCTTAGGAGTTAGAGCAGGTAGGGGTGAAGAGGTGAGGAGGGCAGGGAAGCTCTTATTTGAATGACAGTATGGAAAGATGGCTTTCTGGGCCAGCTGGTGGTCTTCCCTGGGAGTGCTTGTGGGTCCTTAAAAGGTTCTCCATTCCTGCAGCCTCTGTCTCCTGTAGCTCTCTTGTCCTGGGTGGTTACTCTCCCCCAGTACGTCACATACTCTTTTCATTGCTCATGGGAACTGGAGATCATTTCAGCTTTACTCTGGATTGCTTACCCCTTGAGGCGTCCCTCTTGGACAGGACCTGATATGTCCATGCTTTCTCTCTCGTACCACTAGCTCACATGCAATCAAAGGAAGCATCCAGGTGTCCCTGGCCAGACATACTCTGGGAATTTGTAGGTTGGTCCCAAGGCTGCAGAAACATTTTCTTCCCTCCATGGTGGCAGTGACCAGTCAACCCATCTCTCCCTGTTTTTTGGATTTCCAGGCAGAAGTCCAACACTGATCCACTGTGTCCCCCAACACAGGGGACACATACCAAGCTTTCTGAGTGGTCCCCCTAAAGCCCCTTTAACTAGACTTGAGATTAGGATAGACACCTCTCACCTTCTATGTGTTGTAAATCCTAATCTCTAACCCTGTGGTTATAATCCCGTTTGGGAATGGGTTGTCTTTGTTATGTAACGAGACAGAATTAGTGTAGGATGTGTCTTAAGTCAATCTTTTTTTTTTTTCTTTTGGATAAACAGATATTTAGAGGATTTTTAATCAATTATTTAAAACACATGCCATTAAAAGTTTGTGTGGTTATTTTTTAATTTTATTGTGCTTTAAGTGAAAGCTTACAGCGCAAATTATTTTCTCATTCAAAAATTTATACACAAATTGTTTTGTGACACTGCTTGCAATCCTTGCAATGTGTCAGCACTCTCCCCCTTTCCCTTTACACCCCGGGTTCCCCGCGTCCATTTGTCCAGTTTTCCTGTCCCTGCTTTCTCATTTTTGCTTTGGAGCAAGTGTTGCCTATTTGGTCTCACAGACTTGGTTGAAGAAGCACATTCCTCACGTATGTTACTGTTTGTTTTATAGGCCTGTCTAATCTTTGCCTGAAAGGTGGACTTCAGGACTGGCTTCAGTTCTGAGTTAGCAGGATGTCTGAGGACCTTAGTCTCGGGGGTTCTTCCAGCCTCTATCAAAGCAGTAAGTCTGGCCATTTTTTGTGAATTTGATTTCATTCTACATTTTTCTTTTGCTCTGTCTGAGACCCTGTATTGTGATCCCTGTCAGAGCAGTCAGTAGTGGTAGCTGGGCACCATCTAGTTTTTCTGGGCTCAGGCTGGTGGAGGCTGTGGTTCATGTGATCCATTGGTCCTTCGGACTAATATTTTCCTTGTGTCTTTAGTTTTCTTCATTCTCCATTGCTCCGGATGGGATGGGACCAATAGATGTATCTTAGATAGCCACTCATAAGCTTTTAAGACCCTGGACCATACTCACAAGTAGGATGTAGAACTTTTTCTTTATGAACTATGTTATGCCAATTGACCTAGATGTTCCCTGAGACCATGGTCCTCAGCCCTCAGCCCCAGTAATTAAGTCAATCTCTTCTGAGATGTAAGAGGCTAAACAAGCAAACTAGTAGCAGAGATGGGAGAAGAGAGATGCCAAGCCACATGAAGATTGCCCAGGAGCAGAAGCTCAAAGAGACAAGGACCTTCCTCCAGAGCCAACAAAGAGAGAAAGCTTCCCCTAGAGATGGTACCCTGAATATGGACTTCTAGCCTCCTAAACTGTGAGGAAAAAAATTCTGTTTGTTAAAGCTACCCATTTGTAGTATTTCTGTTATAGCAGTGCTAGATAACAAAGACACTCTCCCTTAACCTCTAAAGGTCAGATTCCTTTATGCCCTTAATGTGGGTGAGAAGTTTGAGTTCTGTAACAAGCGTTTGGGTATTTCCTTGAAATTTTGCATCTTCTTCTGGCACCTACCTCTGGAATGTCGTATCTATTGTATCACAGTGCTTCAGGCAAAACATTCAATTTAGAATCTTATTATATTTGCTTGGACTTAATGCAATTGCAGGTGGAACTACCACCTTCTTTATTTTCATCAGACATAGGGGCAGCTGAGGAATGTGGTTATGCTGGAAATACAGACCACTATATCTATGTCCATTAAATTTTGTTTTTAAAAACCAGTTTTATTGAGTTACGCTTTACATACATTAAGATTTGTCAATCAAAAAAAAAACTAGTGTGGTAAAATATATATAACAAAACATTTGCCACTTCCACCATTTTTACAAGTACGATTCAATGACATTAATTACATTCACTATGTTGTGCAACCATCACCACTAACCATTTTCAGGTTTTTTTCATCACCCCTTAAGCAATAACTCCCCATTTGCCCCTCCCACCCAACCCTGATAACCACTAATAAACTGCGGTCTCTGTGTGTCTTATTTATCTAGTGCTGCTATAACAGAAATACCACAAATGGATGGCTTTAACAAACAGAAATTTATTCTCTTACAGTTTAGGAAGCTAGCAGTCTGAATTCAGGGTGCCAGCTCTAGGCGAAGGCTTTCTCTCTGTGTTGGCTCTAGGGGAAGGTCCTTGTCTCCTTTCAACAACTGTGAGCCTGGCATTTCTTGGAAATCTCCGTGTGTCTTGGCATCAAGCTTCCCATGAATCTAGGAGGTTCTCAGCACAGGGACCCGGGGTCCAAAGCAGGCATTCCGTTCCCAGCTCTTCTTTCTTGGTGGTACTGAGGTCCTCTTCTCTCTGCTCGATTCTATCTCCTTTTATCTCTTGTAAGATAAAACCTAATGTAGGCCACACCCCAGGGACACTCCCCTTACATTGGATCAGGGTTGTTACCTGCGTAAGGGTGTTGCAGACTACCCTAATCCTCATTAACATTAAGGACAGCTCACTCCCAAATATGACCATAACTGTAGGCATAGAGGCTGAGATTTATAACACATCACAAAATGGAGGACAACCACACAAAACTGGGACTCATGGCCTAGCCAAGTTAACACATATTTTTGGGGAACACAATTCAATCCATGACATTATGCATTTGCCTATTCTAGCTATTTCATATAAGTAGGAACATACAATATTTGGCGTTTTGTGTCTGACTTATTTCACTCAGCATAATGTTTTCAAGGTTGATCCATGCTGTAGTTGTATCAAGACTTCATTTCTCCTTATGGCTGTCTATGTCCATCTAGTTAGACCAAGAGGAAGTTATTCAAACAGAATAAGGGGATACTGTGTGGTTTAAAGTCAGGAAAGTTGTATGTCAGGGTTGTATCCTTTCACCATACATATTCAATCTGTATGCTGAGCAAATAATCCAAGAAGCTGGACTATATGAAGAACAGGGCATCAGGATCAGAGGAAGGCTCCCTAATAAACTATAATACGCAGATGACACAACTTTGCTTGCTGAAAGTGAAGAGGACTTGATACACTTATTGATGAAGATCAAAGGCTACAGCCTTCAGTATAGATTACACCTCAACATAAAGAAAACAAAAATCCTCACAACTGGACCAATAAGTGACATCATGATAAACAGAGAAAAGATTGAAGTTGTCAAGGATTTCATTTCACTTGGATCCACAATCAATACCCATGGAAGCAGCAGTCAAGAAATTAGATGACACATTGCACTGGGCAAATCTGCTGCAAGATTTCTTCAAAGTGTTAAAAAGCAAAGATGTCACTTTAAGGACTAAGGTGCTCCTGACCCAAGCCATGGTATTTTCAATTGCCTCATATGCATGGGAAAGCTGGACAGTGAATAAGGAAGACTGAAGAAGAACTGATGCCTTAGAATTATGGTGTTGGCAAAGAATATTGAACATATCATGGACTGTCAGAAGAATGAACAAATCTGTCTTGGAAGAAGTACAGCCAGAATGCTCCTTAGAAGCAAGGATGGTGAAACTATGTCTCACATACTTTGGGCACGTTATCAGGAAGGACCAGTACCTGGAGAAGGACATCATGCTTGGTGAAATAGAGGATCAGCAAAAAACAGGAAGATCCTCAACGAGATGGATTGACACAGTGGCTGCAACAATGAGCTCAAACACAGCAGTAATTTTGAGGATGGCGCAGGACTGGGCAGTATTTTGTTCTGTTGTACATAGGGTCGCTATGAGTTGGAACCGACTCAACGGCACCTAACAACAACAACATATTCATCTTTAGGAGCCCTGGTGGCCAATCGTTAAGCCCTTGGCTGCTAACTGGAAGGTCGGCAGTTCGAACCCACCAGCCGCTCACTCTGTGGGAGAAAGATGCAGCAATCTCCTTCTGTAAAGATTACAGTGTTAAAAACACTATGGGGCAATTCTACTCTGTCCAATAGGGTCACTATGACTTGGAATCGACTTGACTGCAATGGGTTTGGGTTTATGCTCATCTTTGTGTAAGAAAATAAGGCCATGCATTTCTCCTTGTTGACGGTGTCTTGGAAACCAGAGAATTTGGCTGGGACTATCAGAGGAGGCCTGTGGCTTCTCCTTCTGCCTGTTTTCTGCTGATGGACAGATGAATGGCCTGGGCCAGAGAACACACTGATGATTGCTCAACCTTCCCTTGGAGAGCATTTTCAGTGAGAGCTCAGGGTGCTCTTTCTTTTTTTTTTTAAATATTTTATTGTACTTCAGGTGAAGGCTTACAGAACAGATAGTTTCTCATGTAACAGTAACACACATGCTGTTTTATGACATTGGTTAACAACCCCACAACATTTTAACACTCTAAATTCTCAACTTTTTTTTTTTTTTGTGAAAATACGCATAGCCAAAGATACGCCATTTCAAAAATTTTTTTTTTTTTTTTTTTTTTTACATACACATTTAAGTGACATTGACTACGCTCTTCTAATTGTGCTGTTATTCTCACTTAAGATGAAGGCTTACAGGACAAAATAGTCTCCCATTTGACAGTTACTACAAATGTTGCCCTATGACAATGGTTAACAATCTCACAACACATCAACAATATCCTTACTCTACTTTGTGTTCCCTATCATCAGCTTCCTACTCCCCTTCTGCCTTCTGGGCCTTGTCACTGGACTCCTGTACCTCATTACTCTCATGGTTTTACTGGGCTGTCCACTCGCAGGCTGATCAGTGAACCTTGAAGGTAACTTTACCACTGAGCTAAAAGGGTGTCTGGGGGCCATACTCTCGGGGATTCTCCAGTCTCCTTTAGGCCAGTAAATCTGGTCTTTTTTTTTTTGTGAGTTAGAATTATGCTCTACATCCTTCTCCAGCTCTGTCCAGAACCCTCTGTTGTGATCCTGGTCAGAGCAGTCAGCGGTGGTAGCCGGGCACCATCTAGCTGTACTGGACTCAGTCCGGTGAAGGTCTTGGTAGCTGTGGACAATTAGTCCTTTGGACTAATCTTTTCATTGTATCCTGTTCTCTTCATTCTCACTTGCTCCCGAAGAGATGAGACCAGTGGAGTATCTTAGATGGCCGCTCACAGGCTTTTAAGACCCCAGACACTACTCACCAAGGTAGAATGTAGAGCATTATCTTTATATGTAGTGTCATGCCAATTGAGCTAGATGTTCCCCGAGACCATGGTCCCCAGAGCCCTCCGTCCAGCATCAGGGTGCTCTTTCTTATTGGCTTCTTCTCTTCCCTAAGGGAGAACTGATCATGTCTGGCTCCCCTGGAGTCATGAGTGTGGCTGAATGCTAAAGAATCCCAGGTGTTTGTTGCTATCCAACCTTGGCAGTGGGACTGGAGATGTAATTAAGTTACTTTGTCTCTGGACGAGTCTCTGAGTGGTGTAAATGGTTAAAGTGCTTGGCAGCTAACTGAAAGTTTGGAAGTTCGAGTCCGCCCAAGCTCCTCAGAAGAAAGGCCTGGAGATCTACTTCTGAAAGCACAGCTCTACTCTGACACACATGAGGTCTCCATGAGTCAGTATCAACTAGAGCCTTAGGACATTTTGAAGGATTCTTACCTCCTGGGACTGGGGAGGAAGGGCGCTGCCTTCCCAGGGTCTCTGTTGGTTTCAGTTAAGCAGAATGGAATTGTGAGCATTGAGGGGAGGGAGGAGAAGCCGGAGGAGAAAGGAGAGGCTGCCTTCTAGGATTCTACCAAGGATTTGCAGGATGGGGCAGGCCTGGGCAGGATACCCATCCCCCCAGCCTAGACTTATCCATTTGCTGTCCTCTGGGCATGAATTTCCATCTGTTTTCACATGCGGGTGTTTATTCTTTTCTGCAAACTGGTCTGCCACACAACAAAATCAGAGTCCACCCCAACCTCCATTTCTGACACCCCAGAGAGTGTCTTGTTCAGGTCACTGGACACTGTAGGCACTAGGTAAATGCTGATTGAATGACTGAAGCCCAAAAAGCTCAGTTAGAAGCAGTTACTAGCGAACGTCATTTGCATCTAGTTCTGTTGATGCCAGTGTTAACTGAGAGCCTTCTAGGTGCCCAGCACCACACGCAGCCATTACATAATCATTTTGGTCTTAAGCCAATGGAGAGATCAAATTCAGTTGTCCAGCCCAACCTGGTTTAATACATGCTTATTATGAAAAAAATATATTGGAAAAAAAGGAAAGAGAAGACTAAAAAATTACCCATAATTCCACCACTGAAATAGTTATTCATATTTTCTTAAATATCTCTACTTTCATGCATATTGTAAATAATTGAGATCATTTTTATAATCAATTTTGTTTCCTTCACTACATTTCCAATATCATTTAAAACATTCCTAAGCATCATTTTCATTCTTTAAATAATATTAATTTTTTTCTGTTTATAAAAATAACATGCTTATTATAGGAAATTTGGAAAATTAGAAGAATTTAAAGAAGAGGCTAAAGCACCATAGAACTTCCACCCTGAGATAGCTACTGTATTTCCTTCATGTCTTTTTTCTGTGAATATATTTGCATATACTTTATAATATTGGCACCCACATGCCAATACAGTTCTTTGAAATGTTTTTATTTTAGTGAAGTAATCTGTGCACATGGTTAAATAAAAATGCTCAATGCAGAAGGGCTTAGGATGAAAAGCAATCCTGTTGTCTCCCCAGTGCTGACCCTCAGACGCAGTGGCTTTTAGCCCTTCTGGTATTTTCTTCTGGTAGTTCAGTCAGTCTCTCTGTCGAGATGCCATGTGTCTACCACTGTTTCCTGCTTTGTCAATGCTAGACATTATCCACTAGACTCCCTGCCCTCTCTCTCTCTGAGGTGACTCTTCCTCCCCCATGGTTATAATTCCTTTATTGGTTACTTTTTACTGTAAGCAACAAACTTAAATCTTTTAAACCTTGTTCCATCTACTCTATCCAGTTCTTTAGACCCTTCGTTTTCTGTTGTTGTTGTTAGTTGCTGTCGATTCTGACTCATGACGACCCCATGTGTGCAGAGTAGAGCTGCTCCACAGGGCTTTCAAGGCTGTGACCTTTTAGAAGCAGATTGCCAGGCTTGTCTTACAAAGCACCTCTGAGTGGGTTCGAACCGCCAACCTCTCAACTACTGGTCAAATGTTTCCAGCTCTCCTCTCCATATTCCACGGCTATTAACTTCTATCAATGCTATGTTGACTTTTTCAATGTGACAGCTGAGAACATTTACATGATGTTCTACAACAACAATTAAATTTTCCATCCTTCCTATAGGCTTATCTAGAAAGTTAAGAATCAGTGAACGGTGTTGACGTCATTGTGTCTGTGTCACTACCGTTCACCACCGTGAACCTTGGAGACAAGCATGCTCCAAGGGTACATTTGCTGTCTTGAACAGCTCTCTGTTTTGCCGAGTTTTTCATTGCCTGTTTCCTTAAAAAAACCTAAAAACAAAACCAAATCCATTGCCATCGAGTTGATTCCAACTCATAGCGACCCTATAGCACTGAGTAGAACTACCCTATAGGGTTTCCAAGGAGCGGCTGACCTTTTGGTTAGCAGCCAAGGTCTTAAGCATTGTACCACCAGGACTCTGTTTCCTTAGTCTTTATCAAATCAACTTTTTTGTATCCAATCAGATATTGAAGCAAGTGGTTGTTGTTTCCAGTGACTTGCCTCCGGGGATCTCTGTCTAGTTCCAACCCAGGCTTATTGTCCCTGGACCTGCTGCACAGTCCCCTGCTGAGACTTCCTTTCACTCTTTTCCTGATTCCTCTTTTTCATGCGTTCCATGCTTTCCTTTTGCTAGAGTTCTCTTTGGCTGCAGTACATCAAGTAACTTCCAAAAACGTGGCAGGAAGGAGGTAAAATTTAGAGTCTCTGTATATCCCACCATAACACTCGATTGATACTTCTGTTAGGTACAGAATTCTAGGTTCAGGGTAACGTACTCTCAGAACATTGAAATTATCACCCATGTTGCTTATGAGAAAACTGAGGCCCGCCTGATTCTGATTCTTTTGTAGATGACTTATTTTTCACTCACTGGAAGATTTAGGTTTTCATCTTCTTCCTGGTATTCTGAAATTTTAATTCAGTAATACGCCAGGTGTAAATAAGTTTTCAGTCATTGTGCTGGGCTTTTATGGGTCCTTGTATTCTGAAGGCTCATGTCCTTCAGCTCTTGGAAATCCTCCTGTATTATTTCTTTGATTATTTCTTCTCTATATTTTTCCTGTTCTCCCTCAAATTACTACTATTTGGATTTGGACTTTCTGGATTGAGCCTTGGTTTCCTTACCTGTTCTATCTTTTTGATTGACTTTCTGGGAGAGCTCCTGGAATTGTCTCTGGGATATATGTTGTTATTATTATTTTTTTAAAGAATGAAACATGCTGATGTTTTGCTTGGGGACAAGGGGGTGGTACTTGGCTGCTTTCTGTGTTGTGCATGGTGGAAATACGGGAATAGACTGTTACATGTATAGATATTCAGTTAATTCTTCTGCAATCAGCCCCCTGCCTCACTCCTGCCCTTGGTCACACTTAGCATTTTGGAGCTCCCGGCCTTCCTCCTTCGACCAAATCACCCAGTGAGTGTGCTCCAGGTTGAGGGACCCATCACCTTGCTGGGTGTGTTACCACTCCTCCATCAGATTTTCAAATTTCCCATATCTTTTTAAATTGGGCCCTTTACTTGCTCTTTTTTTCTTACTATCATTTAGTGGGGTCTTGGAGAGAGGGGAGATAGGTGCATGCAATTAATGTACCATCTTTTAATTGAAGTCTCCATATATATTAAAAAAAAAAAACTTAAAGAAAACTTGTTGTTGGGTGCTGTTGAGTTGGTTCTGACTCATAGCAACCCTGTGTACAGCACAGCCAAACACTGCCCCATCCTGCACCATCCTCACAATTGTTGCCATGTTTGAGTTCATTGTTGCAGCCACTGGATCAATCCATCTCACTGAGGGTCTTCCACTTTTTTGATGACCTTCTACTTTACCAAGCACGATGTCCTTCTCCAGGGACTGATCCCTCCTGATAGCATGTCCAAGGTATGTGAGACATAGGCTCACCACCCTTGCTTCTAAGGAGCATTCTGGTTGTGCTTCTTGCAAGACAGATTTGCTCATTCTTCTGGCAGTTCCTGGTAGATTCAAAATTCTTCACCAACACCATAATTCAAAGACATCAATTCTTCTTCAGTCTTCCTTATTCATTGTCCAGCTTTCACATACATATGAGGCAATTCAGGAGCACCTTAGTCCTTAAAGTGGTACCTTTGCTTTTAAACATTTTAGAGAGGTTTTTGCAGCAGATTTGCCCAATGCAGTGCGTCGTCTGATTTCTTGACTGCCACTTGCATGGCACAGATGTTGGCTGTGGATTCAAGTAAAACGAAATCCTTGACAACAATTTTTTTTCTCCATTTACAATGATGTTGCTTATCGGTCTAGCTGTGAGTTTTGTTTTCTTTATGTTGAGTTGTAACTAAATAAGATAAAATGCACCTTTTTTAAAGTATACAACTCATTGAGTTTTAACAAAGGTATATACACATGTAACCATATCACGATCAAGATAAAGAACATTTCCATTATTCCAAAAAGTTCCTTTTTGCCCCTTCCCAGTCAATCCCTGCATCCCTTTCCCCACCTAGCCCCAGGTAACCAGTGCTTTTGCCTGTTCTAGGATTTTATATAAATGGAGCATACACTATGTACACTTCCGTGTCTGACTTCTCTTTCTCAGAGCAATGTTTTTAAGATTCTCCCAGGTCTTTGTATATATCAATAGTTTGTTCCTTTTTTATTGCTGTGTAATATTCCATCATATGTAGGCACCACAATTTATTTATCCACTCACCTGTTGGTGAACATTTGGATGATTGCCAGTTATTGTCTGTTATGAATGAAGCTGTGATGAACATTCATATTCAAGTATTTTTTGTGGACATATATTTTTATTTCTTTCAGGTAAATAGCTAGGAGTGGGATTATGGGGTCATGTGGTAAGGGTATGTTTAACTCTCCAAAGTTGTTGGACTATTTTACACACCCACCAGCAATACACGAGAGCTGTAGTTACTCCACATAGTTGCAAATACTTGGCATTGCCTGTTCTTCTTCATTTTTGTCATTCTGGTAGGTGGTTTAATTTGCATTTCTCTGATGACTAATGAGATTGAGCATCTTTTCCTGTGTTTTTTGGCATTTGTATATCTTCTTTTGTGAAGTGTCTGTTCAAATCATTTGCCGACTTTTTCATTGGGTTGTTCATATTCTTCTTATCGAGTTGTGAGATTGTTTTTATATTTTGGAAACAGATCTTTTGTCAGATAGTCCCTATGTACATTTTTGAACCCTGCTTTCCCCCATTTAAAATACAGTAAGCAATTCTTCATGTCATTACATTGTTTGAAAACATGACTTTTAGTATTTTTAAATATTCTGTCATATAGATGTATCATTATTTATTTTTATAGTTCCCTTTTTTTTGGACATTTATGTTTCCACCTTTTTTGTGTGATTGCTATAGTCACAGTCCAATGCACATCCTCACGCGGAAATCTTCTCATTTTGTTACTTAGGTTAGATTCCTAGAAGCACAGTAAGCTGGGTGAAAGGGTAGAATATTTTAAGGGATTTTGGTAGATACTGCCAAACTGCTTCCTGAAAAGTGCCCTCGAGAGCAGGTGAAAACCCCACTTTATGCTACCATCGCCAGCTCTGGATATCCTTATTAAAAAAACAAAACAAAACAACTAATTTAATGGATGGAAATGGTAGTTGGTTTTAAGCTACATTTCTTAAATTATTAGTGTGGCTGAACATCTTTCCAAGTGTTTAGTAGTCAGTTCTCTTTCTTCTTCAGTGAATTGTTTATTCATGTCTTTTGTTCTCAAACGGGTTTTTGAGGCACACTTCCCAACTTTGCCTTTGCAAAGAAGTTGCAGTGGGTATAATGTGCTGTGCTGGAATCAGGGCAAGAGAGAAACGTGCTGGTGGCCAACCAGAGAGAATGGGAGCTGGCTTGGTGGGGTGCTCCCTGGGCACCCAGGGACCACTGCACTTGATTTTCTTCAGGCCAACCTGCCCATATTTATTTATGGGCAAATATTTATTTATGGTAAAATGCAAAAGCTACCATTTTTTTTTGAATTTTTTATTTTTTATTTTTATTGTACTTCAGGTGAAGACTTACAGCACAAATAGGTTCTCACGAAACAGTAGTACACATATTGTTTTATGACATTGGTTAA